>NC_034188.2:89160348-89275348 GCF_002021735.2 Oncorhynchus kisutch | reverse complement strand
GGTAGCAACACAACATGACAACAACATAGTATGGCAGCAACACATGACAACAACATAGTATGGCAGCAACACATGACAACACAACGTGGCAGCAACACAACATGACAACAACATGGTAGCAACACAACATGACAACAACATGGCAGCAACACAACATGACAACAACATGGTAGCAACACAACATGACAACACAGCATGGTAGCAACACAACATGACAACAACATGGTAGCAACACAACATGACAACATCATGGTAGAAACACAACATGACAACAACATAGTATGGCAGCAACACATGACAACAACATAGTATGGCAGCAACACATGACAACACAGCATGGCAGCAACACAACATGACAACACAGCATGGCAGCAACACAACATGACAACAACATGGTAGCAAAACAACATGACAACAACATGGCAGCAACACAACATGACTACAACATGGTAGCAACACAGCACGGCAGCAACACATGACAACACAGCATGGCAGCAACACAACATGACAACAACATGGCAGAAACACAACATGACAATAACATGGTAGCAACACAACATGACAACAACATGGTAGCAACACAACATGACAACAACATGGTAGCAACACAACATGACAACACAGCATGGCAGCAACACAACATGACAACACAGCATGGCAGCAACACATGACAACACAGCATGGCAGCAACACAACAATGACAACACAGCATGGCAGCAACACAACATGACAATAACATGGTAGCAACACAACATGACAACAACATGGTAGCAACACAACATGACAACAACATGGTAGCAACACAACATGACAACACAGCATGGCAGCAACACAACATGACAACACAGCATGGCAGCAACACATGACAACACAGCATGGCAGCAACACAACAATGACAACACAGCATGGCAGCAACCCATGACAACACAGCATGGCAGCAACACAACAATGACAACACAGCATGGCAGCAACACATGACAACACAGCATGGCAGAGATGGATTGAATGAAGAGATGGAGATAAAACTGTCCAGTTTGAACTGAAAAGAGGAGCGACCCAGGGATGTGTGTTTTGGGGATCTCTAATAGAATGTGACTGGAAGAACGGGTGGAGGTTGAGGGCTGCAGTAGATATCTCAGATAGGGAGGGTTTTATAAATAAGTATCAACCAGTGGGTCTTGTGACGAGTATACAGAGATGACCAGTTTACAGAGAAGTATAGAGTGAAGTGATGTGATGTGTCCTATAAGGAGCATTTGTGTCAAATCTGATGGCCGAATGGTAAAGAACATCTAGTCACTCGAGAGCACCCTTACATGCCGATCCATAACCCTCAGAGATAGTAATCACACCTGTGGGGAGAGTGCCATTCTTTTTTACCAAACCACATTACCTTTGTTTGTGGAGGTGTTCAGAACAAGGTTAAGGGCAGAGAAAGCTTATTGGTCACTAAGAAGTCTTTGTTGTAGAGTGTTTTAATAACACAAAATCCTCGGCGCTCATTCTGAACAAGAATATCAGCATAGATATCGGCATAGATTCACTTCAACTCCTCTTCATCTCTGATCAATACCTTGTAGTAGCAGCGGGGGTTAGCTACCCTGAGCATGTGTACCAAAACGTAATCTCAAAGAGATCAAAGAGATATTAACATGTGCCTGTTATAGCGCCACCGTGGGGTTGATATGTATGTTCTTGCATATGTTGAGTCTTAACAGATCAAATGTTGTTACGATATGAATATCCTTGACTGATTGGTGGAACTTATGGGGCTCTGAGGAAAATGTGTTACATGTGAGGAGAGGGACCTTTGTACCGAATTGCATGACTTTAGGTCAAACGGGGTGAGCGGGCGTGACCTTTCAAAGTTTAGCATTTTCAACCTTTTTTTGTTATAGCGCCACCATCTGGCCAATCAGTGTAATGTAGTCAATACCTGATCTCTATGGCAAGACCATAGAGATAGATAAAGGACTCATCCTTATAGCTGTGCCATCGTACTGCCTGTGACAGCATTGGTAGCACCATTGAGGCTATAACCCATGGGAATCCTCACCCAGTTGACAACTTTGATTACTTTTAAAATGGTCGGAAAAGGCCACTATCATTCTCTATGGAGAAGACGTCCTTCGCATAAGTTCCATTAACATTGAATCGGTACTGTCAGCGATGTCACTAACGATCTGAAAGACGGAGACAGATCCACAGTCCCCATTAAAACAACCTTCTCCGAACACCTAACTACCTAACTACTTCCAGTCCCTGAGGTTGGGCTATACCCGAGTGGTGCAAGTGGTCTACGAACACTGCATCTCAGTGCAAAAAAAAAAGGTGTCACTGCAATCCCTGGTTTGAATCCAGGCTGCATCACATCTGGCCGTGATTGGGAGTTCTGTAGAGTGGGGGGCGCACAATTGGCCAAGCGTCGTCTGGGTTTGGACCGGGGTAGGGCCGTCATTGTAAATAAGAATTTGTTCTTTAACTGACTTGCCTAGTTAAATAAAAGATTGCATATAGTAAGAATTCATTAAAACAAAAATGTGATTTTTGGTCTTAATTTAAGGTTAGGGTTAGGCATAAGGCTAGCAGTATGGTTAGAGTTAGGGTGAGGTATAAGGCTAGCGGTGTGGTTAAGGTTAGGGTGAGGCATAAGGCTAGCGGTGTGGTTAAGGTTAGGGTGAGGTATAAGGCTAGCAGTGTGGTTAAGGTGAGGCATAAGGCTAGCAGTGTGGTTAGGGTGAGGTATAAGGCTAGCAGTGTGGTTAGGGTTAGGGTTAGGCATAAGGCTAGCAGTGTGGTTAAGGTTAAGGTTAGGCATAAGGCTAGCAGTGTGGTTAAGGTTAGGTATAAGGCTAGCAGTGTGGTTAAGGTTAGAGTGAGGCATAAGGTTAGCAGTGAGGTTAGGGTTAGGCATAAGGTTAGCAGTGTGGTTAGGGTTAGGCATAAGGCTAGCAGTGTGGTTAGGGTTAGGGTTAGGCATAAGGCTAGCAGTGTGGTTAGGGTTAGGGTTAGGCTTAAGGCTAGCAGTGTGGTTAGGGTTAGGCATAAGGCTAGCAGTGTGGTTAGGGTTAGGCATAAGGTTAGCAGTGTGGTTAGGGTTAGGCATAAGGCTAGCAGTGTGGTTAGGGTTAGGGTTAGGCATAAGGCTAGCAGTGTGGTTAGGGTTAGGGTTAGGCATAAGGTTAGCAGTGTGGTTAGGGTTAGGCATAAGGTTAGCAGTGTGGTTAGGGTTAGGCATAAGGCTAGCAGTGTGGTTAGGGTTAGGCATAAGGCTAGCAGTGTGGTTAAGGTTAGGGTTAGGCATAAGGCTAACAGTGTGGTTAAGGTTAGAGTTAGGCATAAGGTTAGCAGTGTGGTTAAGGTTAGGGTTAGGCATAAGGCTAACAGTGTGGTTAAGGTTAGAGTTAGGCATAAGGTTAGCAGTGTGGTTAAGGTTAGAGTTAGGCATAAGGTTAGCAGTGTGGTTAAGGTTAGGGTTAGGCATAAGGCTAACAGTGTGGTTAAGGTTAGAGTTAGGCATAAGGTTAGCAGTGTGGTTAAGGTTAGGGTTAGGCATAAGGCTAACAGTGTGGTTAAGGTTAGGGTTAGGCATAAGGCTAACAGTGTGGTTAGGGTTAGGGTTAGGCATAAGGTTAGCAGTGTGGTTAGGGTTAGGTATAAGGTTAGCAGTGTGGTTAGGGTTAGGGTTAGGCATAAGGCTAACAGTGTGGTTAAGGTTAGAGTTAGGCATAAGGTTAGCAGTGTGGTTAAGGTTAGGGTTAGGCATAAGGCTAACAGTGTGGTTAAGGTTAGAGTTAGGCATAAGGTTAGCAGTGTGGTTAAGGTTAGGGTTAGGCATAAGGCTAACAGTGTGGTTAAGGTTAGGGTTAGGCATAAGGCTAACAGTGTGGTTAGGGTTAGGGTTAGGCATAAGGTTAGCAGTGTGGTTAGGGTTAGGTATAAGGTTAGCAGTGTGGTTAGGGTTAGGGTTAGGCATAAGGCTAACAGTGTGGTTAAGGTTAGAGTTAGGCATAAGGTTAGCAGTGTGGTTAAGGTTAGAGTTAGGCATAAGGTTAGCAGTGTGGTTAAGGTTAGATTTCAAATCTGATTTGAAGAAGATACATTTTTAGAAACAGGCGTTTTATTTACTTTGTGGCAGTGGTAACTACTGGTTGGAAGCAGGTGAAGCAGAGAAGGATGTCCCGTCCGGGAAACAGGAAGTGACTGGTGGTTGGTTGAGAGTCAGGACTTGGGTGGGGAAGCCTACATCAGTGACGGTCAGTGCCGTTTATGATGAGTGAGGACGGTTTTTTGGGGGGGTGGGGGGGTGGCATAGCCTTATTTCTATTACAGCATAATGGCTGACTGTCATTCATATTCACCCTGTTCAATGTAACAGCGATAGGTTTAGGTTACTGTCATTCATATTCACCCTGTTCAATGTAACAGCGATAGGTTTAGGTTACTGTCATTCATATTCACCCTGTTCAATGTAACAGCGATAGGTTTAGGTTACTGTCATTCATATTCACCCTGTTCAATGTAACAGCGATAGGTTTAGGCTACTACATGAATAATTTCTTGCCCTTTGTGCTGTTGTCTGTGCCCAATGATGTTTGTACCATGTTTTGTGCTGCTACCATGTTGTTCTGCTGCCATGTTGTGTTGCTACCATGTTGTGTTGTCATGTGTTGCTGCCATGCTATGTTGTTGTCTTAGGTCTCTCTGTATGTAGTGTTGTGTTGTCTCTCTTGTCGTGATGTGTTGCTGCCATGTTGTGTTGCTACCATGTTGTGTTGTCATGTGTTGCTGCCATGCTATGTTGTTGTCTTAGGTCTCTCTGTATGTAGTGTTGTGTTGTCTCTCTTGTCGTGATGTGTTGCTGCCATGTTGTGTTGCTACCATGTTGTGTTGTCATGTGTTGCTGCCATGCTATGTTGTTGTCTTAGGTCTCTCTGTATGTAGTGTTGTGTTGTCTCTCTTGTCGTGATGTGTTGCTGCCATGTTGTGTTGCTACCATGTTGTGTTGTCATGTGTTGCTGCCATGCTATGTTGTTGTCTTAGGTCTCTCTGTATGTAGTGTTGTGTTGTCTCTCTTGTCGTGATGTGTTGCTGCCATGTTGTGTTGTCATGTGTTGCTGCCATGCTATGTTGTTGTCTTAGGTCTCTCTGTATGTAGTGTTGTGTTGTCTCTCTTGTCGTGATGTGTTGCTGCCATGTTGTGTTGCTACCATGTTGTGTTGTCATGTGTTGCTGCCATGCTATGTTGTTGTCTTAGGTCTCTCTGTATGTAGTGTTGTGTTGTCTCTCTTGTCGTGATGTGTTGCTGCCATGTTGTGTTGTCATGTGTTGCTGCCATGCTATGTTGTTGTCTTAGGTCTCTCTGTATGTAGTGTTGTGTTGTCTCTCTTGTCGTGATGTGTTGCTGCCATGTTGTGTTGTCATGTGTTGCTGCCATGCTATGTTGTTGTCTTAGGTCTCTCTGTATGTAGTGTTGTGTTGTCTCTCTTGTCGTGATGTGTTGCTGCCATGTTGTGTTGCTACCATGTTGTGTTGTCATGTGTTGCTGCCATGCTATGTTGTTGTCTTAGGTCTCTCTGTATGTAGTGTTGTGTTGTCTCTCTTGTCGTGATGTGTTGCTGCCATGTTGTGTTGCTACCATGTTGTGTTGTCATGTGTTGCTGCCATGCTATGTTGTTGTCTTAGGTCTCTCTGTATGTAGTGTTGTGTTGTCTCTCTTGTCGTGATGTGTTGCTGCCATGTTGTGTTGCTACCATGTTGTGTTGTCATGTGTTGCTGCCATGCTATGTTGTTGTCTTAGGTCTCTCTGTATGTAGTGTTGTGTTGTCTCTCTTGTCGTGATGTGTTGCTGCCATGTTGTGTTGCTACCATGTTGTGTTGTCATGTGTTGCTGCCATGCTATGTTGTTGTCTTAGGTCTCTCTGTATGTAGTGTTGTGTTGTCTCTCTTGTCGTGATGTGTGTTTTTAGTCCTATATTTCTATTTAATGTATTGTTATTTAGTTTGCCTTTTAGTAGGGCCGTCATTGTCTATAAGAATTTGTTCTTAACTGACTTGCCTAGTTAAATAAAGGTTAAATAAATATAAAATAAAAAATGTTCCCTGCACCAATCATTAGGTTGCTACTACCTAGCCTATGAATGACAGTTTACAACATAGCTGCACACAGGTGGAGAGAAATTTGAGTAATTAATTTCAGCAGAAATTGACACATTCAATACCGCCTTGCAAACTCTTGCCTGCATCTAGCTGTTCTAGAGTATAATCATTTGTCCAACAGTTGCAAACGAGAGTTTCTATTGGACAAATCCTGGTATGTTTGGGTGGGTGGGGGGAGGTCACGGTTTTTTTCTCCTGCTGAAATTGCATTTATTTAATACTTTCTATGCACTTTGGCCCCAAAAAGAACTACAACTCCCAGCATTTGAATGATTTACTTTGTTCAACTTGTATCTTTGTTTTTATTGCGTAAATGGCGCATAACTTAAAGTTCGGCGGAGTCACTGACAAAAGAGACAACACTAAAGACGAGGAGCTCGAGTTCTTCAACAAGTGGGAGCAGCGGCTCCTCCCCTCGGCTACGTGGAAAACATCAACACTGAGGATGTGAAGGCCGAGAATCTTGCTGCCATCAGAGCGGACGTTTAATTAATTTTCAAGTCGGGAACTCAAGGAGGCGCTCAGTGAGGACTTCAATTTTACTAATTTGGAGTTACAAGCAGGCTAAGAATAAACTTGGCAAAGCGTACACAAATGGTTTGAATTGAACCGGATACAGTTAAGAAACCTGTCTCCGACATGGAACAAGGAACAAGGATTGTTAATAACGGCACGACTACGATACAAAACACGGTTAAGAAGCTCCAAACGGATTATGCCTTAAGGGCCAAAACATTCACAAAGTTATATGCAAATATCCAACATCAGGATCATGTGGGTAGCTGAGGGCTCAAGATCTACTTCATCAGTCTCAAAGTTATTGAACAAAGCTCTCAAATTGGATAAAGACGTCCTTGTAGACGGCTCACATTGGGGCTCTCAAGTGAGAAAGCCTGGCGGAACACATTGCGTCATTGTGGCTAAACTACACTACTATCAGGATTGTATTGATTCCAGAGAATTTTGCCCACTTCGATGCAATACCCATGGTATGGTATTGGTAAGGTGTGGATTTTCCTGCCTGGCTCTGTTTCACATACAATGGCAAGAAAAAGAGTTCCAAGATCCCTATTAGGCATTGGCCTTTGTAAAGTCGAACATTCTACCGAGGTCAGCCGAAGCAAATGACTGAATGTTCACCTATTTGGAAATTGTGGTAATGGATAAATGTGCCTTTACCACTGTCAACTCATTTTCACTTTTGTAGATACTGTACAGTGTTGCCAGTGGTATCAGTGGATATTGTTATTATTAGGTAATGTTAGTTCTGGAGAGTCAATTCACCTTACGTTTAATTTGATTACCATGAAGCTGCTCGGATCTAGTTATCGATGGTGCCCTTATCCTGGTTAGACAAAGCACAGTTCTATCATTAGGCCATGTCATTTCTTTAAGAACTTTGCCGCTAAGTTGGTGGTATTGCTGTAAGATGTGATTTATAAAATGTGTTGTACTTTTTTTTTAAACAGCCTAGTTTTGGGTTGTAAATAAGTACAGTTGAAGTCGGAAGTTTACATACACTTAGGTTGGAGTCACTAAAAGTCATTTTTCAATCACTCCACAAATTTCCTGTTAACAAACAATAGTTTTGGCAAGTCGGTTAGGACATCTACTTTAAGCATGACACAGGTACTTTTTCCAACAATTGTTTACAGACAGATTATTTCACTGTATCACAAGTCCAGTGTGTCAGAAGTTTACATACACTAAGTTGACTGTGCCTTTAAACAGCTTGGAAAATGTCAGAAAATTAGGTCATGGCTTTAGAAGCTTCTGATAGGCTAATTGACATAATTTGAGTCAATTGGAGGTGTACCTGTGGATGTATTTCAAGGCCTACCTTCAAACTCAGTGCCTCTTTGCTTGACATCATAGGAAAATCAAAAGAAATCAGCCAAGACCTCAGAACAAAAATGCAGACCTCCACTTTTCTGGTTCATCCTTGGGAGCAATTTACAAACGCCTGAAGGTACCATGTTCATCTGTACAAACAATAGTATGCAAGTATAAATGCCATGGGACGACGCAGCCGTCATACCGCTCAGGAAGGAGACACGTTCTGTCTCCTAGAGATTAATGTACTTTGGTGCGAAAAGTGCAAATCAACAGAACAACAGTAAAGAACAACAGTAAAGGATCTTGTGAAGATGCTGGAGGAAACAGGTACAAAAGTATCTATATCCACAGTAAAACGAGTCCTATATATAACCTGAAAGGCCGTTCAGCAAGGAAGAAGCCACTGCTCCAAAACCGCTATAAAAAAGCCAGACTACAGTTTGCAACTGCACATGGGGACAAAGACCGTACTTTTTGGAGAAATGTCCTCTGGTCTGATGGAACAAAAATAGAACTGTTTGGCCATAATGACCATTGTTTTGTTTGGAGGAAAAAGGGGGACGCTTTCAAGCCGAAGAACACCATCCCAACCGTGAAGCATGGGGGTGGCAACATCATGTTGTGGGGGTGCTTTCTGCAGGAGGGACTGGTGCACTTCACAAAATAGATTGCATCATGAGGTAGGACAATTATGTGGATATATTGAAGCAACATCTCAAGACATCACTCAGAAAGTTAAAGCTTGGTCGCAAATAGGTCTTCCAAATGGACAATGACCCCAAGCATACTTCCAAAGTTGTGGCAAAATGTCTTAAGGACAACAACGTTACGGTATTGGAGTGGTCATCACAAAGCTCTGACCTCAATCCTATAGAAAATGTGTGGTCAGAACTGAAAAAAAGCATGTGCGAGCAAGGAGGCCTTACAAACCTGACTCAGTTACAACAACTCTGTCAGGAGGAATGGGCCAAAATTCACCCAACTTATTGTGGGAAGCTTGTGGAACGCTACCCGAAATGTTTGACCCAAGTTAAACAATTTAAAGGCAATGCTACCAAATACTAATTGAGTGTATGTAAACTTCTGACCCACTGGGAATGTGATGAAAGAAATTAAAGCTGAAGTAAATCGTTCTCTCTACTATTATTCTGACATTTCACATTCTCAACTCAACAACTGAAGAAGAAGACATCTTGGTGTCCTAACTCACTACTGAAGAAGAAGAAACCTTGGTGTCCTAACTCACTACTGAAGAAGAAGAAATCTTGGTGTCCTAACTCACTACTGAAGAACAAGAAACCTTGGTGTCCTAACTCACTACTGAAGAAGAAGAAACCTTGGTGTCCTAACTCACTACTGAAGAAGAAGAAATCTTGGTGTCCTAACTCACTACTGAAGAAGAAGAAACCTTGGTGTCCTAACTCACTACTGAAGAAGAAGAAACCTTGGTGTCCTAACTCACTACTGAAGAAGAAGAAATCTTGGTGTCCTAACTCACTACTGAAGAAGAAGAAACCTTGGTGTCCTAACTCACTACTGAAGAAGAAGAAATCTTGGTGTCCTAACTCACTACTGAAGAAGAAGAAACCTTGGTGTCCTAACTCACTACTGAAGAAGAAGAAACCTTGGTGTCCTAACTCACTACTGAAGAAGAAGAAATCTTGGTGTCCTAACTCACTACTGAAGAAGAAGAAATCTTGGTGTCCTAACTCACTACTGAAGAAGAAGAAATCTTGGTGTCCTAACTCACTACTGAAGAAGAAGAAATCTTGGTGTCCTAACTCACTACTGAAGAACAAGAAACCTTGGTGTCCTAACTCACTACTGAAGAAGAAGAAACCTTGGTGTCCTAACTCACTACTGAAGAAGAAGAAACCTTGGTGTCCTAACTCACTACTGAAGAACAAGAAACCTTGGTGTCCTAACTCACTACTGAAGAAGAAGAAACCTTGGTGTCCTAACTCACTACTGAAGAAGAAGAAATCTTGGTGTCCTAACTCACTACTGAAGAACAAGAAACCTTGGTGTCCTAACTCACTACTGAAGAAGAAGAAACCTTGGTGTCCTAACTCACTACTGAAGAAGAAGAAACCTTGGTGTCCTAACTCACTACTGAAGAAGAAGAAATCTTGGTGTCCTAACTCACTACTGAAGAACAAGAAACCTTGGTGTCCTAACTCACTACTGAAGAAGAAGAAACCTTGGTGTCCTAACTCACTACTGAAGAAGAAGAAACCTTGGTGTCCTAACTCACTACTGAAGAACAAGAAACCTTGGTGTCCTAACTCACTACTGAAGAAGAAGAAACCTTGGTGTCCTAACTCACTACTGAAGAAGAAGAAATCTTGGTGTCCTAACTCACTACTGAAGAACAAGAAACCTTGGTGTCCTAACTCACTACTGAAGAAGAAGAAACCTTGGTGTCCTAACTCACTACTGAAGAAGAAGAAACCTTGGTGTCCTAACTCACTACTGAAGAAGAAGAAATCTTGGTGTCCTAACTCACTACTGAAGAAGAAGAAATCTTGGTGTCCTAACTCACTACTGAAGAAGAAGAAATCTTGGTGTCCTAACTCACTACTGAAGAAGAAGAAATCTTGGTGTCCTAACTCACTACTGAAGAACAAGAAACCTTGGTGTCCTAACTCACTACTGAAGAAGAAGAAACCTTGGTGTCCTAACTCACTACTGAAGAAGAAGAAACCTTGGTGTCCTAACTCACTACTGAAGAAGAAGAAACCTTGGTGTCCTAACTCACTACTGAAGAAGAAGAAACCTTGGTGTCCTAACTCACTACTGAAGAAGAAGAAATCTTGGTGTCCTAACTCACTACTGAAGAACAAGAAACCTTGGTGTCCTAACTCACTACTGAAGAAGAAGAAACCTTGGTGTCCTAACTCACTACTGAAGAAGAAGAAACCTTGGTGTCCTAACTCACTACTGAAGAAGAAGAAATCTTGGTGTCCTAACTCACTACTGAAGAACAAGAAACCTTGGTGTCCTAACTCACTACTGAAGAAGAAGAAACCTTGGTGTCCTAACTCACTACTGAAGAAGAAGAAACCTTGGTGTCCTAACTCACTACTGAAGAAGAAGAAACCTTGGTGTCCTAACTCACTACTGAAGAAGAAGAAACCTTGGTGTCCTAACTCACTACTGAAGAAGAAGAAATCTTGGTGTCCTAACTCACTACTGAAGAACAAGAAACCTTGGTGTCCTAACTCACTACTGAAGAAGAAGAAACCTTGGTGTCCTAACTCACTACTGAAGAAGAATAAACCTTGGTGTCCTAACTCACTACTGAAGAAGAAGAAATCTTGGTGTCCTAACTCACTACTGAAGAAGAAGAAACCTTGGTGTCCTAACTCACTACTGAAGAAGAAGAAATCTTGGTGTCCTAACTCACTACTGAAGAAGAAGAAACCTTGGTGTCCTAACTCACTACTGAAGAAGAAGAAACCTTGGTGTCCTAACTCACTACTGAAGAAGAAGAAACCTTGGTGTCCTAACTCACTACTGAAGAAGAAGAAATCTTGGTGTCCTAACTCACTACTGAAGAAGAAGAAACCTTGGTGTCCTAACTCACTACTGAAGAAGAAGAAACCTTGGTGTCCTAACTCACTACTGAAGAAGAAGAAACCTTTGTTGCTTTTATATCATCTGTTTCTTCTCCAGGGACAGCATTCGGAATTTTGGATGAAAAACATGCCCAAATTAAACGGCCTGCTACTTGGGCCCAGAAGATATGATATGTATATACTGGTAGATTTGGATAGGAAACACTCTAAAGTTTCCAAAACTGTTAAAATAGTGCCTGTGAGTATAACAGAACTGATTTGGCAGGCGAAAACCTGAGAAAAATCCATTCAGGAAGTTTTTGTTGTTGTTGTGGTTTTGTAGTTTTCTATTCAATGCCATTACAGTATCCATTGAGGTTTTTGGATAAAAAGAGACTTTATCGAACAAAAGGAACATTTATTGAATAAATGAATGTCTTCTGAGTGCCACCATATGAAGATCAAAATCAAATCAAATCAAATCAAATGTATTTGTCACATACACATGGTTAGCAGATGTTAATGCGAGTGTAGCGAAATGCTTGTGCTTCTAGTTCCGACAATGCAGTAATAACGAACAAGTGATCTAACTAACAATTCCAAAAAAAACTACTGTCTTATACACAGTGTAAGGGGATAAAGAATATGTACATAAGGATATATGAATGAGTGATGGTACAGAGCAGCATAGGCAAGATACGGTAGATGATAGAGTACGGTATATACATATGAGATGAGTATGTAAACCAAGTGGCATAGTTAAAGTGGCTAGTGATACATGTATTACATGAGGATGCAGTCGATGATATAGAGTACAGTATCTACGTATGCATATGAGATGAATAATGTAGGGTAAGTAACATTATATAAGGTAGCATTGTTTAAAGTGGCTAGTGATATATTTACATCATTTCCCATCAATTCCCATGATTAAAGTGGCTGGAGTAGAGTCAGTGGCATTGACAGTGTGTTGGCAGTAGCCACTCAATGTTAGTGGTGGCTGTTTAACAGTCTGATGGCCTTGAGATAGAAGCTGTTTTTCAGTCTCTCGGTCCCAGCTTTGATGCACCTGTACTGACCTCGCCTTCTGGATGACAGCGGGGTGAACAGGCAGTGGCTCGGGTGGTTGATGTCCTTGATGATCTTTATGGCCTTCCTGTAGCATCGGGTGGTGTAGGTGTCCTGGAGGGCAGGTAGTTTGCCCCCGGTGATGCGTTGTGCAGACCTCACTACCCTCTGGAGAGCCTTACGGTTAAGGGCGGTGCAGTTGCCATACCAGGCGGTGATACAGCCCGCCAGGATGCTCTCGATTGTGCATCTGTAGAAGTTTGTGAGTGCTTTTGGTGACAAGCCGAATTTCTTCAGCCTCCTGAGGTTGAAGAGGCGCTGCTGCGCCTTCCTCACGATGCTGTCTGTGTGAGTGGACCAATTCAGTTTGTCTGTGATGTGTATGCCGAGGAACTTAAAACTTGCTACCCTCTCCACTACTGTTCCATCGATGTGGATGGGGGGGGTGTTCCCTCTGCTGTTTCCTGAAGTCCACAATCATCTCCTTAGTTTTGTTGACGTTGAGTGTGAGGTTATTTTCCTGACACCACACTCCGAGGGCCCTCACCTCCTCCCTGTAGGCCGTCTCGTCGTTGTTGGTAATCAAGCCTACCACTGTTGTGTCGTCCGCAAACTTGATGATTGAGTTGGAGGCGTGCGTGGCCACGCAGTCGTGGGTGAACAGGGAGTACAGGAGAGGGCTCAGAACGCACCCTTGTGGGGCCCCAGTGTTGAGGATCAGCGGGGAGGAGATGTTGTTGCCTACCCTCACCACCTGGGGGCGGCCCGTCAGGAAGTCCAGTACCCAGTTGCACAGGGCGGGGTCGAGACCCAGGGTCTCGAGCTTGATGACGAGCTTGGAGGGTACTATGGTGTTGAATGCCGAGCTGTAGTCGATGAACAGCATTCTCACATAGGTATTCCTCTTGTCCAGATGGGTTAGGGCAGTGTGCAGTGTGGTTGAGATTGCATCGTCTGTGGACCTATTTGGGCGGTAAGCAAATTGGAGTGGGTCAAGGGTGTCAGGTAGGGTGGAGGTGATATGGTCCTTGACTAGTCTCTCAAAGCACTTCATGATGACGGTAGTCGTTTAGCTCAGTTACCTTAGCTTTCTTGGGAACAGGAACAATGGTGGCCCTCTTGAAGCATGTGGGAACAGCAGACTGGTATAGGGATTGGTTGAATATGTCCGTAAACACACCGGCCAGCTGGTCTGCGCATGCTCTGAGGGCGCGGCTGGGGATGCCGTCTGGGCCTGCAGCCTTGCGAGGGTTAACACGTTTAAATGTCTTACTTACTTCGGCTGCAGTGAAGGAGAGACCGCATGTTTTCGTTGCAGGCCGTGTCAGTGGCACTGTATTGTCCTCAAAGCGGGCAAAAAAGTTGTTTAGTCTGCCTGGGAGCAAGACATCCTGGTCCGTGACTGGGCTGGGTTTCTTCCTGTAGTCCGTGATTGACTGTAGACCCTGCCACATGCCTCTTGTGTCTGAGCCGTTGAATTGAGATTCTACTTTGTCTCTGTACTGGCGCTTAGCTTGTTTGATAGCCTTGCGGAGGGAATAGCTGCGCTGTTTGTATTCAGTCATGTTACCAGACACCTTGCCCTGATTAAAAGCAGTGGTTCGCGCCTTCAGTTCCACACGAATGCTGCCATCAATCCACGGTTTCTGGTTGGGGAATGTTTTAATCGTTGCTATGGGAACGACATCTTCAACGCACGTTCTAATGAACTCGCACACCGAATCAGCGTATTCGTCAATGTTGTTGGCTGACGCAATACGAAACATCTCCCAGTTCACGTGATGGAAGCAGTCTTGGAGTGTGGAGTCAGCTTGGTCGGACCAGCGTTGGACAGACCTCAGCGTGGGAGCTTCTTGTTTTAGTTTCTGTCTGTAGGCAGGGATCAACAAAATGGAGTCGTGGTCAGCTTTTCCGAAAGGGGGGCGGGGCAGGGCCTTATATGCGTCGCGGAAGTTAGAGTAACAATGATCCATCAAAGGTAAGGGATTAATTCTTTCTCTATTTCTGAGTTTTGTAACGCTTCTGCTTGGCTGGTTACTGTTTGTAATAATTTGTCAACTGGGCTATGTTCTCAAATAATCGTAAGGTATGCTTTTGTCGTAAAGCATTTTTAAATCTGACACCGTGGTTGGATTCACAAGAAGTTCATCTTTAAACCTATGTAAAATATGTTTTGTTTTCTGAATTTTAAAAGGAGTATTTCTGTATTTGAATTTGGAGCTCTGCAATCTCACTGGATGTTGGCCAGATGGGACACTAGCATCCCACATACCCTAGAGAGGTTAATCAAACCTCTGGAATGTCTCCTATAACAGTATGGGAATCAATTAAGGCTTATCTGAGGGGCCAAATTATTTCAGACAGCGCAAAATTAATTTACAAACACAATCTTGGATTTGGATATGGCATATTCATACTCTTCCTCGGCAGATTTACTAAAACAACGTTTGACACTTCAGACAGAGTTTGATCTTCTTTCAACTCGACTGAACATGAGAAATCAGGGAAAATGCTAGCACACCAGCTGCGTCAGAGAACCGAAAATCAAACTATAACTGAGCTGGGTAACAAATGTATTGATCATTTAGAGGTAAATTCAAGCTTTCATAACTTTTACTCACAATTATACACTTCGAAATCCGCTGGTAACGCTGGTAACGCTACCTTACGACACCTTCTTTGAGAACTTAGATATTCCTACAGTTTTTTATTTTTATTTTACCTTTATTGAACTAGGCAAGTCAGTTAAGAACAAATTCTTATTTTCAATGATGGCCTAGGAACAGTGGGTTACTAGTCCAACACTCTAACACTCTAACCACCAGGCTACCCTGCCACCCCAGTTGAACCTGAGACAGCTGCAGAACTAGAAGAACAGATCTCTGTAGAAGAGATTGTGTTGGCAATTAAATCTACGCAGTAAATCCCCTGGACCCGATGGATTACCGAGCAAATTCTTTAAAAAAATTATTCATCTGACACTCCAGAGATATTTTATCACTTGATGCTGAGAAGACGTTTGATCGGGTGGAGTGGGATCATCTATTTTATACTCTCAAACTATTTGGATTCGGTCCCAATTTTATGTCCGGGGTCAAAGTCCTTTACTCCTCCCCTATGGCTGCAGTGTGCACAAATGATAACCTTTCATCCTCAGTCCAACTTCAATGTGGGACAAGACAGGGTTGTCCTCTATCCCCTCAGTTGTTTTCCATTGCAATTCAGCCTTTAGCTATAGCAATATATATATATGTCTGACCCTTTAACTGGTCTTCCAGAGATCCTGGTTCTACAAAAGACAGTTGGAAAAAAATCTGGGTTGAAGGTTAATCTACAACAATGTGAATTAATGCCCATTAATCCTTCTGCCGTGCAAACTTCTTTTAGTCATGTGTCCTTCAGAGTAACTACACAGAAATTGAAATATTTGGGAATTTGATATACCTCTACAGATAAACTGATATCTGCTTTATTCTGGAACAAGAAAAACCCTTGGATACGTGAGAGCGAATTGCAAAGATCCCCAGGTTGGTCTAGCACTTCTGAACATTCAATATTATTACTGGACAGCTAATATAAGAATCATTCTATATTGGATGACAGAAGTCCCTGACGTTACAGGCCCAAAACGGTTGACCTCTCAGCCTGTGGACCCACCTCATTAGCTGCCTTACTCTACTCTAAACCAGCTGAACCTATAATGGCTGACCTTGGAGATCTCAGACTGTGGACCCACCTCATTAGCTGCCTTACTCTACTCTAAACTAGCTGAACCTATAATGGATGACCTTGGAGATCTCAGACTGTGGACCCACCTCATTAGCTGCCTTACTCTACTCTAAACTAGCTGAACCTATAATGGATGACCTTGGAGATCTCAACCTGTGGACCCACCTCCTTAGCTGCCTTACTCTACTCTAAACTAGCTGAACCTATAATGGCTGACCTTGTAGATCTCAACCTGTGGACCCACCTCCTTGTCTGCCTTACTCTGCTCAAAACTTGCATTAGCCCGTTTCCAAATACACCAAAAAAAACTATTGTGAAACAGTTCAAGCGAACGTTTGGTCTCAGTGAACTTCTGCCCCATTATTAAAGAACTATACATTCCTTCCATCGTTATTAGACCGGGCGTTTCATATCTGGTCTGGAAATGGAATCTCCTCACTGAATGACTTTTACATTGATATGGATTTTACATCTTTGGAACAGTTCAATATTCCTAGATCCCATTCATTTAGATACAAAATTACGCAATTGCAGTATCTTCGTACTCTATTCACTTCCCATCACGCCCACCTACGTCCCTTCTAGATTCTATTTTTATAATGAACCAATCAATGGGTGCATAAGCTTAATCCATATGTTATTAAACTCACACAATCTGTATTCTCTGAACTCTCTTAAGATCCAATGGGAAGAGGATTTAGGTGAACAAGTGTCAGACTAACCTTGGCAGAGTATGCTTCAGAGAATACATTCTTCATCTAGATGTCTAAGACATGCTTTAATTCAATTTAAAATAGTTAATTGGCTGTATTGGTCAAAGGCAAAATGATCCAAGATTAGACCAGAACTAGATCCCACTTGTGACCGATGTAAGCAGCCTCCTACTACTTTATTACACATGTTTTGGACATGCCGGAAATTGACAGATTTCTGGATATCATTTTTTTCAAAGTTTTCCAAGATACTGGAGCTTTCTATACAACCTTCTGCCTTCATTGCATTATTCAAAGTGAGGTTGTGGAAAGGTGTCTTTTATACTGATAACAAGTTCAAACAGGTGCCATTAATACAGGTAATGAGTGGACGACAGAGGAGCCTCTTAAAGAAGAAGTTACAGGTCTGTGAGAGCCAGAAATATTGCTTGTTTGTAGATGACCAAATACTTATTTTCCACCATAATTTGCAAATAAATTCATAAAAAATCCTACAATGTGATTTTCTGGATTTTTTTTCTCATTTTGTCTGTCATAGTTGAAGTGTACCTATGATGAAAATTACAGGCCTCACTCATCTTTTTAAGTGGGAGAACTTGCACAATTGGTGGCTGACTAAATTATTTTTTGCCCCACTGTAGATGGAGGATTAGTTGCTGCTATGTAGTACTGGTATATAGATGTCAGTTGCTGGTATGAAGTACTGGTATATAGATGGAGGATTAGTTGCTGGTATGAAGTACTGGTATATAGATGGAGGATTAGTTGCTGGTATGAAGTACTGGTATATAGATGGAGGATTAGTTGCTGGTACGAAGTACTGGTATATAGATGGAGGATTAGTTGGTGGTACGAAGTACTGGTATATAGATGGAGGATTAGTTGCTGGTATGAAGTACTGGTATATATATGTCAGTTGCTGGTATGAAGTACTGGTATATAGATGGAGGATTAGTTGCTGGTATGAAGTACTGGTATATAGATGGAGGATTAGTTGGTGGTACAAAGTACTGGTATATAGATGGAGGATTAGTTGGTGGTACGAAGTACTGGTATATAGATGGATGTATATACACTACTGTTCAACAGTTTGTGTTCACTTAGAAATGTCCTTGTTTTTGAAAGAAAAGCTAATTTTTTTCTCCATTAAAATAACATAACATTTATCAGAAATACAGTGTAGACATTGTTAATGTTGTGAATGACTATTGTAGCTGGAAAAGGCAGATATTTTTTAATGGAATATCTACATAGGCGTACAGAGGCCCATTATCAGCAACCATCACTCCTGTGTTCCAATGGCACATTGTGTTAGCTAATCCAAGTTCATAATTTTAAAAGCCGAATTGATCCTTAGAAAACCATTTTTGCAATTATGCGAGCACAGCTCAAAACTGTTGTTCTGATTAAATAAGCAATAAAACTGTCCTTCTTTAGACTAGTTGAGTATCTGGAGCATCAGCATTTGTGGGTTTGATTACAGTCTCAAAATGACCAGAAACAAACTTTCTTCTGAAACTCGTCAGTCTATTCTTGTTCTGAGAAATGAAGGCTATTCCATGTGAGAAATTGCAAAGAGACTGAAGATCTCGTACAACGCTGTGTACTACTCCCTTCACAGAACAGCGTACACAGTCTCTAACCAGAATAGAAAGAGGAGTGGGAGGCCCCGGTGCACAACTGAGCAAGAGGACAAGTACATTAGAGTGTCTAGTTTGAGAAACAGACACTTCTTAAGTCCTAAACTGGCAGCTTCATTAAATTGTACCCGCAAAACACCAGTCTCAACATGAACAGTGAAGAGGCGACTCCGGGATGCTGGCCTTCTAGGCAGAGTTGCAAAGAACAATCCATATCTCAGACTGGCCAATAAAAATAAAAGATTAAGATGGACAAAAGAACACAGACACTGGACAGGGGAACTCTGCCTAGAAGGCCAGCATCCTGGAGTCTCCTCTTCACTGTTGACGTGACTACATAGAACACAGTCAACTCAGAGAACACAGAAAACACATAGAACACATAGAACACACAGAACACACAGAACACACAGAACACATAGAACACATAGAACACAGTCAACTCAGAGAACACAGAAAACACATAGAACACACAGAACACATAGAACACACAGAACACATAGAACACACAGAACACACAGAACACATAGAACACATAGAACACAGTCAACTCAGAGAACACAGAAAACACATAGAACACACAGAACACATAGAACACACAGAACACACAGAACACACAGAACACATAGAACACATAGAACACAGTCAACTCAGAGAACACAGAAAACACATAGAACACACAGAACACACAGAACACATAGAACACACAGAACACATAGAACACACAGAATATAGAGATATTATATTATTACAGGTGTATTGCCAGATCTCTAGTATGGCCCCGAGTGCAAATATAATCACTGCGTGGACCATAGAAAATGTATTTAAACTCAGCAAAAAAAGAAATGCCACTTTTCAGAACCCTGTCTTTCAAAGGTAATTCGTAAAAATACATTGTAAAGAGTTTAAACACTGTTTTCCATGCTTGTTCAATGAACCATAAACAATTAATGAACATAAACCTGTGGAACGATCATTAAGACAATAACAGCTTACAGTCGGTAGGCAATTAAGGTCACAGTTATGAAAACTTAGGACACTAAAGAGGCCTTTCTACGGACTCTGAAAAACACCAAGAGAAAGATGCCCAGGGTCCCTGCTCATCTGCGTGAATGTGCCTTAGGCATGCTGCAAGGAGGCATGAGGACTGCAGATGTGGCCAGGGCAATAAATTGCAATGTCCGTACTGTGAGACGCCTAAGATGGCGCTACAGGGAGACAGTACAGACAGCTGATTGTCCTCGCAGTGGCAGACCACGTGTAACAACACCAGCACAGGATCGGTACATCCGAACATCACACCTGCGGGACAGGTACAGGATGGCAACAACAACTGCCCGAGTTACACCAGGAACACACAATCCCTCCATCAGTGCTCAGACTGTTCGCAATAGGCTGAGAGAGGCTGGACTGAGGGCTTGTAGGCCTGTTGTAAGGCAGGTCCTCACCAGACATCACCGGCAACAACATCGCCTTTGGGCACAAACCCACCGTCGCTGGACCAGACAGGACTGGAAAAAAGTGCTCTTCACTGACGAGTCACGGTTAAGTCACGGTTAAGTCACGGTTAAGTCTCATCGTTGAAGGAATGAGCGTTACCCCGTTACCCCGGGTGTTCTGGAGAGGGATCGATTTGGAGGTGGAGGGTCCATCATGGTCTGGGGCGGTCTGTCACAGCATCATTGGACTGAGCTTGTTGTCATTGCAGGCAATCTCAACGCTGTGTCTTACAGGGAAGACATCCTCCTCCCTCATGTGGTACCCTTCCTGCAGGTTCATCCTGACATGACCCTCCAGCATGACCACCATACATACTGCTCGTTCTGTGCGTGATTTCCTGCAAGACAGGAATGTCAGTGTTCTGCCATGGCCAGCGAAGAGCCCGGATCTCAATCCCATTGAGCACGTCTGGGAGCTGTTGGATCGGAGGGTGAGGGCTAGGGTCATTCCCCCCAGAAATGTACGGGAACTTGCAGGTGCCTTGGTAGAAAAGTGGGGTAACATCTCACAGCGAGAATGGGCAAATCTAGTGCAGTCCATGAGGAGGAGATGCACTGCAGTACTTAATGCAGCTGGTGGCCACACCAGAAACAGACTGTTACTTTTGATTTTGACCCCCTGTGGAACTTGTAGAGTTTATGTCTCAGTTGTCGAATCTTGTTATGTTCATAGAAATATTTACACATGTTAAGTTTGCTGAAAATAAACGCAGTTGACAGTGAGAGGACGTTTATTTTTTTGCTGAGTCTATGTTGTAGACAGATATAATTACAGTTTAGTCATTTAGCAGACACTCTTATCCATAACACCTTGCACTAGTGAATGCATACATTTTTGTGTTGGTTCCCCATGGTAATCGAACCCACAACCCTTGCAAGTGCCACTCTCTACCAACTGAGCCACACAGTACCATGATACTCATGGGGCCTTGAGAGTTGCCAGTATGATAGTAGCTATGAAAGGATTATTTTACAGATAGTCCATAGTACTACCAAGGCTTTATAATTCTACCAAGGCTGTATAATTCTACCAAGGCTGTATAATTCTACCAAGGCTGTAGAATTCTACCAAGGCTTTATAATTCTACCAAGGCTGTAGAATTCTACCAAGGCTGTAGAATTCTACCAAGGCTGTAGAATTCTACCAAGGCTGTAGAATTCTACCAAGGCTGTAGACTTCTACCAAGGATGTATAATTCTACCAAGGCTGTATAATTCTACCAGGCTGTATAATTCCACCAGGCTGTAAAATTCTACCAGGCTGTATAATTCCACCAGGCTGTAGAATTCTACCAAGGCTGTAGAATTCTACCAAGGCTGTAGAATTCTACCAAGGCTGTAGAATTCTACCAAGGCTGTAGAATTCTACCAAGGCTGTAGACTTCTACCAAGGATGTATAATTCTACCAAGGCTGTATAATTCTACCAGGCTGTATAATTCTACCAAGGCTGTATAATTCTACTAAGGCTGTATAATTCTACCAAGGCTGTACAATTCTACCTAGGCTGTATAATTATACCAAGGCTGTAGAATTCTACCAGGCTGTATAATTCCACCAGGCTGTAGAATTCTACCAAGGCTGTAAAATTCTACCAAGGCTGTATAATTCTACCAGGCTGTATAATTCTACCAGGCTGTAGAATTCTACCAAGTCCCAAAGTACTGTATCAACCATTGTTAGGCACTATATAAATCCAATGTATTATTTATTATTCTCATACCAAGGCCTACCTTAGAGTAAGAGATCCTTCAACCACAGAACAGTCAGAACAGGAGGTCCTTCAACCACAGAACAGCCAGAACAGGAGGTCCTTCAACCACAGAACAGTCAGAACAGGAGGTCCTTCAACCACAGAACAGCCAGAACAGGAGATCCTTCAACCACAGAACAGTCAGAACAGGAGGTCCTTCAACCACAGAACAGCCAGAACAGGAGATCCTTCAACCACAGAGCAGTCAGAACAGGAGGTCCTTCAACCACAGAACAGTCAGAACAGGAGGTCCTTCAACCACAGAACAGCCAGAACAGGAGATCCTTCAACCACAGAACAGCCAGAACAGGAGATCCTTCAACCACAGAACAGTCAGAACAGGAGATCCTTCAACCACAGAACAGCCAGAACAGGAGATCCTTCAACCACAGAACAGCCAGAACAGGCGATCCTTCAACCACAGAACAGCCAGAACAGGGAATAACTGAAGACAGACTACAGTAACTGGGGATATTACAGCTCTGTAATGATGAAAAGCGTATCAACAAGGGCCCACAATAGAGGCAGCCTGTAACATTACAAGCCTCGTACTGTGGAGAATTCCTGTAAAGATTGATATTGCCAAAGGCATCAGAACAAGAAACAAGGAATAGCAAGCTTCAATCTTCACCCCGACTGAGGAACGTCAACCGGTTAGCAATGAGGAGGATGACGCTTTACTGTGTGTGTGCGTGTGCGTGTGCGCGCGTGTGCCTGTGTGTGCGTACGTGTGTGTATGTGTGCGTGTGCACGTGTGTGTGTGTGCGTGTGCATATGTGTGTGTGTGCGTGTGCACGTGTGTGCATGCGTGCGTGATTGTGTGTGTGTGTGTGTGTGCGTGTGCACGTGTGTGTGTGTGCGTGTGCATATGTGTGTGTGTGCGTGTGCACGTGTGTGTGTGTGTGCGCATGCGTGCGTGATTGTATGTGTGTGTGTGTGCGCGCGTGTGTGCATGCGTGCGTGATTGTGTGTGTGTGTGTGCGCATGCGTGCGTGCGTGATTGTATGTGTGTGTGTGTGCGCGCGTGTGTGTGCTGTTTTGCATTCTCTGTATCATAGACGTAGCAGGCAGTAACCCCAGGATGCTTACTTTATTTAATTGAAAATGTAATACAATTTGTGTTTAGTAAACACTATAGTGATATAACAGGCAGCAGTACAGTCCGTAGGGAATAGGGGTCCATTAGGAACTTAGTCTCTGTCTGCATTGACACAATACAAAGCAGTAATAATGGTAGAATCTGATCAATAGTTCCATTTTTTGTCTTAAACTGTAAAAGTACCAGCATGTTTTCAAGGGCACACTGGGTCCTGAGGGACTGTACTGAAGGGCAAAGCATACAGGCTCGCTCTCTCTCCCTCTCTCTCTCCTTCTCTCTCCCCCTTTCTCTCTCCCTCTCCCCTTCTCTCTCTCTCTCCTCTCTCTTTCTCTCTCCCCCTCTCTCCCCTTCTCTCTCTCCTCTCCTCTCCCCACCTCCTACTCTCCTTCTCTCCCCCCAACCCCCTCTCCACTCCTCTCCTCTCCTCTCCTCACCTCCTACTCTCCTTCTCTCCCCCAACCCCCTCTCCTCTCCTCCCAACCCCCTCTCCTCTCCTCCCAACCCCCTCTCCTCTCCTCTCCTCTCCTCTCCTCTCCTCTCCTCTCCTCTCCTCTCCTCTCCTCTCCTCTCCTCTCCTCTCCTCTCCTCTCCTCACCTACTACTCTCCTTCTCTCTCCCCAACCCCCTCTCCTCTCCTCTCCTTCTCTCTCCCTCTCTCTCTCTCCTTCTCTCTCCCCCTCTCTCCTTCTCTCTCTCCCTCTCTCTTTCTCTCTCCCCCTCTCTCCCCTTCTCTCTATCCTCTCCTCTCCCCACCTCCTACTCTCCTTCTCTACCCCCAACCCCCTCTCCTCTCCTCTCCTCTCCCCACCTCCTACTCTCCTTCTCTCCCCCAACCCCCTCTCCTCTCCTCTCCCCCAACCCCCTCTCCTCTCCTCTCCCCACCTACTACTCTCCTTCTCTCTCCCCAACCCCCTCTCCTCTCCTCTCCCCCAACCCCCTCTCTTCTCCTCTCCTCACCTCCTACTCCCCCTCAACCCCCTCTCTTCTCCTCTCCTCACCTCCTACTCCCCCCAACCCCCTCTCCTCTCCTCACCTCCTACTCCCCCCCAACCCCCTCTCTTCTCCTCTCCTCACCTCCTACTCCCCCCAACCCCCTCTCCTCTCCTCTCCTCACCTCCTACTCCCCCCCAACCCCCTCTCTTCTCCTCTCCTCACCTCCTACTCCCCCCAACCCCCTCTCCTCTCCTCTCCTCACCTCCTACTCCCCCCCAACCCCCTCTCCTCTCCTCTCCTCACCGCCTACTCCTCCCCAACCCCCTCTCCTCTCCTCACCTCCTACTCCCCCCCAACCCCCTCTCTTCTCCTCACCTCCTACTCCCCCCAACCCCCTCTCCTCTCCTCTCCTCACCTCCTACTCCCCCCCAACCCCCTCTCTTCTCCTCTCCTCACCTCCTACTCCCCCCAACCCCCTCTCCTCTCCTCTCCTCACCTCACCTCCTACTCCCCCCCAACCCCCTCTCCTCTCCTCTCCTCACCGCCTACTCCTCCCCAACCCCCTCTCCTCTCCTCACCTCCTACTCCCCCCCAACCCCCTCTCTTCTCCTCACCTCCTACTCCCCCCAATCCCCTCTCCTCTCCTCACCTCCTACTCCCCCCCAACCCCCTCTCCTCACCTCCTACTCCCCCCCAACCCCCTCTCCTCTCCTCACCTCCTACTCCCCCCCAACCCACTCTCTTCTCCTCTCCTCTATCCCCTCCTCTTTTCTGCACCCTCTCATTTCCCTTTCCATCTACGTCCTCTGTCCTCAGTTCCAGCCAGGAGAACCTTAGTGCTGTGTGCTGGTTTTGGTGAGGTAGAGTGGTGAATTGCTGTGTGCTGTGTAGCTCACGCCTGACATCCTCCTTGTGGCCCATGACAGCTGGTCTTCTTACAGCCCACTGCACGGAAAATGGGCTGATTTTAGGATTTAATTATCCACGATGGATTTCTATCTCTGTGTGCTCAGAAGGAGCGAACAGAAAAGCTTTGATGTGGACCTGAACAAGATAAACAGTAAGACATTCTGAGACCCTGTCGTCTTCTGCTGTCGGTTTGCACGCCGACGAGGCTACCATTCTCCCTCCATCCTGCCCCCCCCCCCCCCACAGCACCTCCCGCCTCCCTGCACCTCCCTTCTCCTTGCGCCTGCCTCCCTGCGCCTGCCTCCTCCCTCCTCCCTGCTCCTCCCTCCTCTCTGCTCCTCCCTCCTCCCTGCTCCGCCCACCTCCCTGTTCCTCACTCCTCCCTGCTCCGCCCTCCTACCTACTCCGCCCTCCTCCCTGCTCTGCCCACCTCCCTGTTCCTCACTCCTCCCTGCTCCGCCCTCCCCTCTGCTCCACCCTCCTCACTGTTCTCTGCTCCGCCCACCTCCTTGTTCCTCACTCCTCCCTGCTCCTCCCTCCTCCCTGCTCCTCCCTCTTCTCTGCTCCGCCCACCTCCCTGTTCCTCACTCCTCCTTGCTCCGCCCTGCTCCTCCCTCCTCACTGTTCTCTGCTCCGCCCACCTCCCTGTTCCTCACTCCTCCCTGCTCCGCCCTCCTCCCTGCTCCTCCCTCCTCACTGTTCTCTGCTCCGCCCACCTCCCTGTTCCTCACTCCTCCCTGCTCCGCCCTCCTCCCTGCTCCTCCCTCTTCTCTGCTCCGCCCACCTCCCTGTTCCTCACTCCTCCCTGCTCCGCCCTGCTCCTCCCTCCTCACTGTTCTCTGCTCCGCCCACCTCCCTGTTCCTCACTCCTCCCTGCTCCGCCCTCCTCCCTGCTCCTCCCTCCTCCCTGCTCCGCCCACCTCCCTGTTCCTCACTCCTCCCTGCTCCGCCCTCCTACCTACTCCGCCCTCCTCCCTGCTCTGCCCACCTCCCTGTTCCTCACTCCTCCCTGCTCCGCCCTCCCCTCTGCTCCACCCTCCTCACTGTTCTCTGCTCCGCCCACCTCCCTGTTCCTCACTCCTCCCTGCTCCGCCCTCCTCCCTGCTCCTCCCTCTTCTCTGCTCCGCCCACCTCCCTGTTCCTCACTCCTCCCTGCTCCGCCCTGCTCCTCCCTCCTCACTGTTCTCTGCTCCGCCCACCTCCCTGTTCCTCACTCCTCCCTGCTCCGCCCTCCTCCCTGCTCCTCCCTCTTCTCTGCTCCGCCCACCTCCCTGTTCCTCACTCCTCCCTGCTCCGCCCTGCTCCTCCCTCCTCACTGTTCTCTGCTCCGCCCACCTCCCTGTTCCTCACTCCTCCCTGCTCCGCCCTCCTCCCTGCTCCTCCCTCTTCTCTGCTCCGCCCTCCTCCCTGCTCCTCCCTCTTCTCTGCTCCGCCCACCTCCCTGTTCCTCACTCCTCCCTGCTCCGCCCTCCTCCCTGCTCCTCCCTCTTCTCTGCTCCGCCCACCTCCCTGTTCCTCACTCCTCCCTGCTCCGCCCTGCTCCTCCCTCCTCACTGTTCTCTGCTCCGCCCACCTCACTGTTCCTCACTCCTCCCTGCTCCGCCCTCCTCCCTGCTCCTCCCTCTTCTATGCTCCGCCCACCTCCCTGTTCCTCACTCCTCCATGCTCCTCCCTGCTCCCTGTTCCTCACTCCTCCCTGCAACTCTCTCACTTCTCCCTCCTTCCTCCTCCAAGTGCCTCCTTAGTCTCTACCCATCACCTCCCTATGGTCCTCCACTCCACATCCTGGTCATTTCCTCCTCTCCTCCTGACCAGAGAGAGTGAGAGACCAGAGAGAGTGAGAGACCAGAGAGAGAGACCAGAGAGAGCGAGAGACCAGAGAGAGCGAGAGAGAGACCAGAGAGAGCGAGAGAGACCAGATAGAGAGAGAGAGACCAGAGAGAAAGAGAGACCAGTCACCACTTGTCAGTCTCTCCAGTATGCCAGTCTCTCCAGTATGCCAGTCTCTCCAGTGTGCCAGTGTGCCAGTCTCTCCAGTATGCCAGTCTCTCCAGTGTGCCAGTCCCTCCAGTATGCCAGTCTCTCCAGTATGCCAGTCTCTCCAGTATGCCAGTCTCTCCAGTGTGCCAGTGTACACTACAGTACCACATTCCCTTTCTCTCAGAGAGGACACTCTCTGGTCTCTCTCTCTGGTCTCTATCTGGTCTCTCTCTCTCTTTCTGGTCTCTCTCTCGCTCTCACTCTCTCTCTGGTCTCTCTTTCTCTCTGGTCTCTCTCTCTCTATCTATCTGGTCTCTCTCGCTCTCTCTGGTCTCTCTCTCGCTCTCTCTGGTCTCTCGCTCTCTCTGGTCTCTCTCTCTGGTCTCTCACTCTCTCTGGTCTCTCACTCTCTCTGGTCTCTCACTCTCTCTCTCTGGTGTCTCTCTATGGTCTCTCTATCTCTCTCTCCCTCTCTGTTCTCTGTCTCTCACTCTGGTATCTCTATCTAGTCTCTCTTTCTCTCTCTGGTCTCTATCTCTCTGGTATCTCCCTCTCTGCTCTCTCTCTGGTCTCTCTCACTCTTTGCTCTTTGCTCTCTCTCTCTCTCTCTGGTATCTCTCTCTCTGGTATCTCTCTCTCTCTATCTGGTCTCTCTTTGCTTTCTACTCTCTCTCTCTCTCTGGTCTTTCTCTCTTGTCTCTCTCTCTGGTCTCTCTCTCTCTGGTCTCTCTCTCTCTGGTCTCTCTCTCTCTCTCTCTCTCTGGTCTTGCTCTGGTCTCTCTCTGATCTCTCTCTCTCTCTGGTCTCTCTCTGGTCTCGCTCTCTCTGGTCTCTCTCTCTGGTCTCTCTCTCTCTCTCTGGTCTCTCTCTCTCTCTCTCTCTCTCTCAGAATTAAATTCAAAGGGCTTTATTGGCATGTGAAAGATGTGTTTACATTGGCAAAGAAAGTGTAAATAACAATATAAAAGCCTGGGGAGGTGTGGTATTTGGCCAATACACCGCGGCTAAGGGATGTGTCCGTGTGTAAGAACAGCCCTTAGCTGTGGTATATTGGCCATATACCACACCTCCTCAGGCCTTATTGCTTAACTATAAACTGAATGGCCTTCCGTCTATAACTTAATACTGTTTATAAACTGAATGGCCTTCCATCTATAAGTTAATACTGTTTATAAACTGAATGGCCTTCCATCTATAAGTTAATACTGTTTATAAACTGAATGGCCTTCCATCTATAAGTTAATACTGTTTATAAACTGAATGGCCTTCCATCTATAAGTTAATACTGTTTATAAACTGAATGGCCTTCCATCTATAAGTTAATATTGTTTATAAACTGAATGGCCTTCCATCTATAAGTTAATACTGTTTATAAACTGAATGGCCTTCCATCTATAAGTTAATATTGTTTATAAACTGAATGGCCTTCCATCTATAAGTTAATACTGTTTATAAACTGAATGGCCCAGCTGAATGGTCACTTCCATTCAGTACGTAGTTTAGAGCAGACAGCACAGACTAAAAGTGGTAATAATTCAGAATGAATAATTCAGTTACAAAATTATAATCTTTATGTACAATTTTTTTATTTATTTTTGTTTTTCCCAAATGTAAGTTTTGCGTAATTGACTGATCCCTCAGACTCTGACTCCTTTCTCTCTGAGGGAGCCTAGTTAATTACTGTGTCTTATCAACCGAGGTTCATTAGGTTAAGTAGCCTGCACCTCACCTCTGCTGGCTGGCTGGCTGACTGGCTGATTAATTGGCTGATTAACTGGCTGGCTGACTGGCTGTGTGACTGTCTGGTTGGCTTGCTGACTGGCTGGCTAAATAACTGACTGGCTGACTTGCTGACCGACTGACTGGCAGACTGGCTGGTTGGCTTGCTGACTGGCTGGCTAAATAACTGACTGACTAACTGACTGGCTGACTAGCTGACCGACTGACTGGCAGACTGGCTTGCTGACTGACTGGCTGGCTAAATAACTGACTGACTGACTGGCTGACCGACTGACAGACTGGCCGGTTGGCTTGCTGACTGGCTGGCTAAATAACTGACTGACTAACTGACTGGCTGACTAGCTGACCGACTGACTGGCAGACTGGCTTGCTGACTGACTGGCTGGCTAAATAACTGACTGACTGACTGGCTGACCGACTGACAGACTGGCCGGTTGGCTTGCTGACTGGCTGGCTAAATAACTGACTGACTAACTGACTGGCTGACTAGCTGACCGACTGACTGGCAGACTGGCTTGCTGACTGGCTGGCTAAATAACTGACTGACTAACTGACTGGCTGACTAGCTAACCGACTGACTGGCTGGTTGGCTTGCTGACTGGCTGGCTAAATAACTGAGTGACTGACTAGCTGACCGACTGACTGGCAGACTGGCTGGCTGGCTTGCTTGCTGAATGGTTGGCTGGCTGACTGACTGATAAACTGGCTACACTGTTCCTACAGTACCACATCCCCCTTTCTCTCAGAGAAGACACTCTCTGGTCTGTCTCTCTGGTATCTCTCGTCCAGGCACTTTGTGTTGCGTTGTGTGTAAGAACAGCCCTTAGCTGTGGTATATTGACCATATACCACACCTCCTCAGGCCTTATTGCTTAACTATAAACTGAATGGCCTTCCGTCTATAACTTAATACTGTTTATAAACTGAATGGCCTTCCATCTATAAGTTAATATTGTTTATAAACTGAATGGCCTTCCATCTATAAGTTAAAACTGTTTATAAACTGAATGGCCTTCCATCTATAAGTTAATATTGTTTATAAACTGAATGGCCTTCCATCTATAAGTTAAAACTGTTTATAAACTGAATGGCCTTCCATCTATAAGTTAATATTGTTTATAAACTGAATGGCCTTCCATCTATAAGTTAATATTGTTTATAAACTGAATGGCCTTCCATCTATAAGTTAATACTGTTTATAAACTGAATGGCCTTCCATCTATAAGTTAATACTGTTTATAAACTGAATGGCCTTCCATCTATAAGTTAATATTGTTTATAAACTGAATGGCCTTCCATCTATAAGTTAATACTGTTTATAAACTGAATGGCCTTCCATCTATAAGTTAATATTGTTTATAAACTGAATGGCCTTCCATCTATAAGTTAAAACATTCCATTATAAATGGAATGGCCTTCCATCTATAAGTTAAAACATTCCATTATAAATGGAATGGCCTTCCATCTATAAGTTAATACTGTTTATAAACTGAATGGCCTTCCATCTATAAGTTAATACTGTTTATAAACTGAATGGCCTTCCATCTATAAGTTAAAACATTCCATTATAAATGGAATGGCCTTCCATCTATAAGTTAAAACATTCCATTATAAATGGAATGGCCTTCCATCTATAAGTTAAAACATTCCATTATAAATGGAATGGCCTTCCGTCTATAAGTTAAAACATTCCATTATAAATGGAATGGCCTTATTTATTTTTGTTTTTCCCAAATGTATGTTTTTTGCGTAGCACTTTATTACACTCCCTCAGACTCTGACTCCTTTCTCTCTGAGGGAGCCTAGTTAATTACTGTGTCTTATCAACCCAGGTTCATTAGGTTAAGTAGCCTGCACCTCACCTCTGCTGGCTGGCTGGCTGACTGATTAACTGGCTGGCTGACTGGCAGGCTGACTGGCTGGCTTGCTGACTGGCTGGCTGATTAACTGGCTGGCTGACTGGCAGGGTAACTGGCTGGTTGGCTTGCTGACTGGCTGGCTGAATAACTGACTGATTAACTAGCTGGCTGGGTGACTGGCTGGCTGGCTTGCTGACTGGCTGGCTGGCTTGCTGACTGTCTAGCTGGGTGACTGGCTGATTGCTGACTGGCTTGCTGGCTGACTGACTAACTGGCTTGCTGGCTGACTGGCTTGCTGACTGACTGGCTAGCTGGGTGACTGGCTGGCTTGCTGACTGACTAACTGGGTGACTGGCTGGCTTGCTGACTGACTAACTGGCTATCTGGGTGACTGGCTGGCCCCCTGACTAACTGGGTGACTGGCTGGCTTGATGACTGGCTGGCTGACTGGCTGGCTTGATGACTGGCTTGCTGGCTGACTGACTGACTGACTGCCTAGCTGGGTGACTGGCTGGCTGGCTTGCAGACTAGCTGGCTTGCTGGCTGACAGGCTGGCTTGCTGACTGACTAACTGGCTGGCTTGGTGACTGGCTGGCTTGCTGACTGACTAACTGGCTGGCTTGGTGACTGGCTGTCTTGCAGACTGGCTGGCTGGCTTGCCGACTGGCTGGCTGGCTTGCTAACTGACTAACTGGCTAGCTGGGTGACTGGCTTGCTGACTGGCTGACTGGCTGGCTTGCTGACTGACTAACTGGCTGGCTTGGTGACTGGCTGTCTTGCAGACTGGCTGGCTGGCTTGCCGACTGGCTGGCTGGCTTGCTAACTGATTAACTGGCTAGCTGGGTGACTGGCTTGCTGACTGGCTGGCTGACAGGTTGGCTTGCTGACTGACTAACTGGCTGGCTTGCTGACTGGCTTGCTGGCTGACTGACTGACTAACTGGTTAGCTGGGTGACTGGCTTGCTGACTGGCTGGCTGACAGGTTGGCTTGCTGACTGACTAACTGGCTGGCTTGGTGACTGGCTGGCTTGCTGACTGGCTGGCTTGCTGACTGGCTGGCTGGCTGACTGGAGGCTTTTAAAGAGATGACAGTTCCAGTCTCTCTAACAGTATTCCCTGCCGCAGCACCACTTTAAACCCATTCACCCTGAACTAAGTGAACAGAATGTTATTCAGAAAATCAAAGGACATACTGTGGTTCTCAAATGAGTGTTTCTGCCGTTTCATAGTTTGATTCTCTAAATAAGAGGGCTCTGCATGGCGAAGGGAATTGTTTACTATGTTGTCTCCTTATCATGAGTATCTCTCTGATGTTCTTGCTTATTTTAAGGCTTTAGGAACCGTTTGGTAAGGCTTTAGGAACCGTTTGGTAAGGCTTTAGGAACCTTTGGTAAGGCTTTAGGAACCGTTTGGTAAGGCTTTAGGAAAGGCTTTAGGAACCGTTTGGTAAGGCTTTAGGAACCGTTTGGTAAGGCTTTAGGAACCGTTTTGTAAGGCTTTAGGAATCGTTTGGTCCAAATCACCATATTTATTTTTATTTTACCTTTATTTAACTAGGCAAGTCAATTAAGAACAAATTCTTATTTTCAATGACGGCCTAGGAACAGTGGGTTAACTGCCTGTTCAGGGGCAGAACGACAGATTTGTACCATGTCAGCTCGGGGGTTTGAACTTGCAACCTTCCGGTTACTAGTCCACCGCTCTAACCACTAGGCTACCTGCCTCCTCTACACTCTAACCACTAGGCTACCCTGCCTCCTCTACACTCTAACCACTAGGCTACCCTGCCGCCTCTACACTCTAACCACTAGGCTACCCTGCCTCCTCTACACTCTAACCACTAGGCTACCCTGCCTCCTCTACACTCTAACCACTAGGCTACCCTGCCTCCTCTACACTCTAACCACTAGGCTACCCTGCCTCCTCTACACTCTAACCACTAGGCTACCCTGCCTCCTCTACACTCTAACCACTAGGCTACCCTGCCGCCCCTACACTCTAACCACTAGGCTACCCTGCCGCCCCGGCAAAACGGCCTCAAACTTGGGTCCAAGAAAACAAAACAAAAAAACAAGCATCAAATGTACACAGATCACCAATAAATGAATCAGAAATAGAAAAACAACTTTTTAAAGTTTTGTTTTGCAGAACAAAAATATATATACTAAATATATATACACTAGTATTCAGTTCCTACATTATAAATGAGCAATGCATAATTTATCCAAGTATTAAAATTTAATCTAGGAAACATGATGACTGAGGTACACGCAATTACCAGCTTTGCTCACATCAAAGTAAAATAAACTGATCTCAATAAGTAATGACAAGTAAGAAACATACATTCGGGCTAATAGATATCTACGAGCAGCCAGAAAGCTAACGGCCCTGTGGTGTTAACGACTCCACCAAAGTCTACACAGACAGCTACCCAGTCTGTCAGTTTCAAATCAAATGTCATTTGTGATGGCACAGTAATACATCTACATCCTTATAGTACCTACGCTGACAGCAGTGAAGAGTCACCAAACACAATGATTGATCAAACATTTACACCCTATTCTCTATCATGGCACGACTGTTGACCACTACATAGGGAATGAGTACAATGAGCCCTGTCTGTCATAATGATACCACCCTAGATAGATGGAGAGGCCTCATGTCTACTGTCTTTGTCCTGTAGATAGACGGAGAGGCCTCATGTCTACTGTCTTTGTCCTGTAGATAGACGGAGAGGCCTCATGTCTACTGTCTTTGTCCTGTAGATAGATGGAGAGGCCTCATGTCTACTGTCTTTGTCCTGTAGATAGACGGAGAGGCCTCATGTCTACTGTCTTTGTCCTGTAGATAGACGGAGAGGCCTCATGTCTACTGTCTTTGTCCTGTAGATAGACGGAGAGGCCTCATGTCTACTGTCTTTGTCCTGTAGATAGACGGAGAGGCCTCATGTCTACTGTCTTTGTCCTGTAGATAGACGGAGAGGCCTCATGTCTACTGTCTTTGTCCTGTAGATAGACGGAGAGGCCTCATGTCTACTGTCTTTGTCCTGTAGATAGACGGAGAGGCCTCATGTCTACTGTCTTTGTCCTGTAGATAGACGGAGAGGCCTCATGTCTACTGTCTTTGTCCTGTAGATAGACGGAGAGGCCTCATGTCTACTGTCTTTGTCCTGTAGATAGACGGAGAGGCCTCATGTCTACTGTCTTTGTCCTGTAGATAGACGGAGAGGCCTCATGTCTACTGTCTTTGTCCTGTAGATAGACGGAGAGGCCTCATGTCTGTCTCTTGGCGCTGGGTCTACTCTCTGCTCCTCCATCCGTCCGTCTGTCTGGCTAGGGGAGGGAGAGAGACAGAAAGACACACAGTTTGTCTGTGAGCCACCAGGTCCTGTGGGGGCCGGCATGGGGGCACCGCAGTTTTGTTGTGACCGGAGAGGACAGCTTGTAGCAACAGTTTCCGGCTGTGTACCAAATGGCCCCCTATTCCCTTTATACTAAACTCGTTTATTTTTTTATTTTTTTGTTGCATTTGACCTCTTTTTTTCTCTCCCCAATTTCGATCTTGTCTCATCGCTGCAACTCCCCAACTGGCTCGGGAGGTGAAGGTCGAGTCATGCGTCCTCTGAAACATGACCCGCCAAACCACGCTTCTTAACACCCTCTCACTTAACCCTGAAGCCATCCGCAGGAAACACCGTTCACCTAACGACCGAGTCAGCCTAGAGGCGCCAGAGTCCGCCACAAGGAGTTGCTAGAGCGCGATGAGCCAAGTAAAGCCCCACCCCGGCCAAACCCTCCCCTAACCCGGATGACGCTGGACCAACTGTGTGCCGCCCTATTGTATTCCCGATCACATCCAGGCTGTGATACAGACCCGGGATCAAACCCGGGTCTTTAGTGACTCCTCTAGCACTGCGATACAGTGCCTTAGACTCGGGAGGCCCCGGTGCAGGAGCTTTCTAGTTCAGTTAGATTTTCAATAGACACACACCATACCGCCTCAGTTAACTTTGCAACGCGAGCTTTAATTAGTTACAGATTTACACAGGAAGCGATTCACACGGAAGGATAACATCACAAGCTATTGTGTCTCTGTGATCTAAGTGGCCTTGGTGGTAGCAAAACATGCACCATCCCCGAGTTCAATTAAACCACAGTTGCAGTTGTATGAAAGAGATTTTCCAATATCAAGCGGTAGAAATCATAATCAGTCTGCTATATATCCATGAGATATGGAAGAAACATGTTTCCATTAAAAACACTTGTTAAAGTGTGTAAACAGGACAACAACCCGTCATTTCCGTGTCACTACTGTATAAATATGACCACTGTGTTAATGAGACCAGGGCCTGTATTCATAAAGACTCGGTAGTTGGAGTGCTGACAACGGATCAGTTTTGGCTGTTTGATCATAATACATGAGATGACATGGACAGGTGGGGACCTGATCCTAGATCAGTATGGGCCAAGATCTTCTGTGAGTGTATTTGGTAGTTTGTAAGTACTGAATGCAATCAAATTAAATCATCAATGCAAACAAATACACCCCAAAAAAAAGTCACATGTGATATCACAGCAGGCATGGTAGAACCTTTCACTAGCAAGCCTGACGAACCAGCGGTATCGGGCTAAAATGGAATCAAGCGCCTCGTTTTTGATTTGGCGCAGAGAGGGCCGGTCGTTCCACTGAAGACGGCACAACGAACAAGCAAATCAAACACAACTGACTGTGATTGTTCATAACGCTGTCTAATGACCTGCAGGTTAGATGGAGGTTAGATGAATGTTAGATGAAGGTTAGATGAAGTGTATAGTAGGTTTATATCATTATCAAGTCATACCAAAGACTTAAAGTCACTGAGCCTGTCTGTCGGTGTTTCTACTGTCAGAGATACTGAGCCTGTCTGTTGGTGTTTCTACTGTCACAGATACTGAGCCTGTCTGTCGGTGTTTCTACTGTCACAGATACTGAGCCTGTCTGTCGGTGTTTCTACTGTCACAGATACTGAGCCTGTCTGTCGGTGTTTCTACTGTCAGAGATACTGAGCCTGTCTGTCGGTGTTTCTACTGTCACAGATACTGAGCCTGTCTGTTGGTGTTTCTACTGTCACAGATACTGAGCCTGTCTGTCGGTGTTTCTACTGTCACAGATACTGAGCCTGTCTGTCGGTGTTTCTACTGTCACAGATACTGAGCCTGTCTGTCGGTGTTTCTACTGTCACAGATACTGAGCCTGTCTGTCGGTGTTTCTACTGTCACAGATACTGAGCCTGTCTGTCGGTGTTTCTACTGTCACAGATACTGAGCCTGTCTGTTGGTGTTTCTACTGTCACAGATACTGAGCCTGTCTGTTGGTGTTTCTACTGTCACAGATACTGAGCCTGTCTGTTGGTGTTTCTACTGTCACAGATACTGAGCCTGTCTGTTGGTGTTTCTACTGTCACAGATACTGAGCCTGTCTGTTGGTGTTTCTACTGTCACAGATACTGAGCCTGTCTGTTGGTGTTTCTACTGTCACAGATACTGAGCCTGTCTGTTGGTGTTTCTACTGTCACAGATACTGAGCCTGTCTGTTGGTGTTTCTACTGTCACAGATACTGAGCCTGTCTGTTGGTGTTTATACTGTCACAGATACTGAGCCTGTATGTTGGTGTTTCTACTGTCACAGATACTGAGCCTGTCTGTTGGTGTTTCTACTGTCACAGATACTGAGCCTCTGTTGGTGTTTCTACTGTCACAGATACTGAGCCTGTCTGTTGGTGTTTCTACTGTCACAGATACTGAGCCTGTCTGTTGGTGTTTCTACTGTCACAGATACTGAGCCTGTCTGTTGGTGTTTCTACTGTCACAGATACTGAGCCTGTCTGTTGGTGTTTCTACTGTCACAGATACTGAGCCTGTCTGTTGGTGTTTCTACTGTCACAGACACTTAGTCTGTCTGTTGGTTTTTAGCAGGTGGTCTTTTGATGGAAGTCTCCTGATGAAATGTCAGAGGACCTCGTTGAGGTGTCAACAACTAGCTTACTAACATTTACAAATGTGGGAGTAATGCTAGATAAATGGTGAGAACTTTTAGTAAATGTCTTAGAAATGGTTTATTATGGGCTGTTAAAATGAAGTGTTACCATCCTGTGAGATATACAGAGAGGCATTATGTCGATCTCCTGGCATTGGGCCTACTCTTTCTGATTCTCTCCCCCCAGCACATCTCTGCTCCTCCCCATGCTCCCTCCGGTTGGGGGGGGGGGGGGGACAGACGAGCAAGAGAGAGAGCGAGAGAGAGCAAGAGAGAGGGAGACAGAGAGAGAGAGACAGACAGAGAGAGAGACAGACAGAGAGAGACAGACAGACAGCCGGAGAGAGAGAGAGAGAGAGAGAGAGAGATGGAGAGAGAGAGAGAGACAGACAGAGAGAGAGACAGACAGAGAGAGAAAGACAGACAGCCGGAGAGAGAGAGAGAGACGGAGAGAGAGAGAGAGACAGATGGAGAGAGAGAGTCTGGCTGTGAGCCACCAGGTCCTGTGGGGGCCGGCATGGGGGCCACGCCAGTTTTGTTGTGACCGGAGAGGACAACGTGTAGCAACAGTTTCCGTATGTGTCCCAAATAACACCCTAATTCCCTTTGTAGAGCAGTACTTTATAGGGAATAGGGTACCATTTGTGACACGACCACAGTCTCTCCTTACAGGAAAGGTGCTGAAGCTTTCTAATAGGCCTGGCAGGACATCTGTCAGGCCTCAACACTGTGCCAAGAGGACAGGAGAGGACAGGGAAACAACAACACACAGATGACGCAGCCAAGTCTTGACAAGGTGCTGGAAGAAGAGATGTGATCGGCCTGTAGTTTAGTTAGTTATAACCACCTGCAGTGTTATTATGAGGACACGATGGGTTCCTGATGAAGAAAAGCATACTGTCGTAGTAGTGTGTCCGCCAATTCTTTTCACATTTCTGTTCTTTCACCAGAAATGATTGCTTATTGGTTACCTTCACGTAAGCGTTTCACTGCAAGAGCCCTTTCACCTGTTGTATTCGGGAGCATGTGACAAATAAAATTTGATGTATATGTAAAAATAAAATTAAAATAAAAAACTTGTTCTCCGATTCAAAAAAAAAAAATATCCGAAATTTTTCGATGTGGTTTTTTAATTATTTATACAGTATGTCCATTGTTTAGCTGGAATGGAATGTTCACATCCTGTATATTTGACAGTTATGTGTGGTTGTCCCACCTAGCTATCTTTCGATGACTGCACCAACTGTCACTTCGGATTAGAGCATCTGCTAAATGACTCAGATATTGTACATACAGATCTCTTTTTTATATATATTGATGTAACAGATGTATAATTAGTTCTTTGTTAAAAATGTAGTTAGTCGTCACGTTTGACTGTGTAAAACCTAACAGTGCTACTTTTGAATCTGAGAGTGGGGGGGGGGGGGTGTATATATATATATATATATATATATATATATATGTATATAGCGTTTTGCTAGAAAACATGATTTTGTCTCCCTGAAATGAGACCAAGTGATCGATTTTAAACAAATACTTGTCTGTCATTGATCAACCCCATAGTGAAAAAAACATGCCAATCTCTTTCATAAGTTCTTTAAAGTAAAAACTAACTTACCAACATTTCTGAAAATTGCTATATAGCGTTTTGGAATGAAACTCTTCAGTTGTTCAGGGTTTTAAATCATGTAAAATCTGCATTAAAAAACCCTCTAATCATGGTGTACTTGTTTCACCTTTTGAGATTGGAATGTTTACTCAGACCTTTAAAAATGGTTATACAGTGCAAATATTGGTTCTATCCCAAATGGGTACCCTGTTCCCTGTAGTGCACTACTTCTGAATAGGGCTCATAGGGCTCATAGGGTCAAAAGTAGTGCACTACATAGAGGATAGGGTACCAATTGGGATGCAAATTCTGTTTACACAACTCCTACCCACGCACACACGTCTTCCAGAAGCATCTAGCTACCTATGCGGGGGGCGGGGAGGGGGGGGGGGGGTACACAATTTTATGGTATTCAAAATCATTCCAGGATTATATGGCTAGAGAAAAACAGGTGCTCACACCTCAGTGGAGATACTGAGGGATTTTATTAAGCCCTAAATTATTAGAGTCTCTCGGGAAGCTTCGGTAACAACCTGCAGGTTACATGAGGGTCAGTGTGACCCTCAAACATACAGTCTGCAAGTTAACTCAATGGAATAATTCATGGCTATATTTAATTCTGAGAAAAATAAACAGCTGCACAAATTTCAAATTGTCCCTTTATTTCTACTGCTGGTCTACTTTACAGTTCTACTGCTGGTCTACATTACAGCACTACTGCTGGTCTACATTACAGCTCTACTGCTGGTCTACATTACAGCTCTACATTACAGCTCTACTGCTGGTCTACTTTACAGTTCTACTGCTGGTCTACTTTACAGCTCTACTGCTGGTCTACATTACAGTTCTACTGCTGGTCTACTTTACAGTTCTACTGCTGGTCTACTTTACAGCTCTACTGCTGGTCTACTTTACAGCTCTACTGCTGGTCTGCATTACAGCTCTACTGCTGGTCTACATTACAGCTCTACTGCTGGTCTACATTACAGCTCTACATTACAGCTCTACTGCTGGTCTACTTTACAGTTCTACTGCTGGTCTACTTTACAGCTCTACTGCTGGTCTACTTTACAGCTCTACATTACAGCTCTACTGCTGGTCTACTTTACAGCTCTACATTACAGCTCTACTGCTGGTCTACTTTACAGTTCTACTGCTGGTCTACTTTACAGTTCTACTGCTGGTCTACTTTACAGCTCTACTGCTGGTCTACTTTACAGTTCTACTGCTGGTCTACATTACAGCTCTACTGCTGGTCTACTTTACAGTTCTACTGCTGGTCTACATTACAGCTCTACTGCTGGTCTACTTTCCTGGTCTACTACTTGTCTACTTAATTGTTCTACTACCCTTCGTGTTCTACTGTTCTATTGTTCTACTACCCTTCATGTTCTACTGTTCTATTGTTCTACTACCCTTCATGTTCTACTGTTCTATTGTTCTACTACCCTTCATGTTCTACTGTTCTATTGTTCTACTACCCTTCATGTTCTACTGTTCTATTGTTCTACTACCCTTCATGTTCTACTGTTCTATTGTTCTACTACCCTTCGTGTTCTACTGTTCTATTGTTCTACTACCCTTCATGTTCTACTGTTCTATTGTTCTACTACCCTTCATGTTCTACTGTTCTATTGTTCTACTACCCTTCATGTTCTACTGTTCTATTGTTCTACTACCCTTCATGTTCTACTGTTCTATTGTTCTACTACCCTTCATGTTCTACTGTTCTATTGTTCTACTACCCTTCGTGTTCTACTGTTCTATTGTTCTACTACCCTTCATGTTCTACTGTTCTATTGTTCTACTACCCTTCATGTTCTACTGTTCTATTGTTCTACTACCCTTCATGTTCTACTGTTCTATTGTTCTACTACCCTTCATGTTCTACTGTTCTATTGTTCTACTACCCTTCGTGTTCTACTGTTCTATTGTTCTACTACCCTTCATGTTCTACTGTTCTATTGTTCTACTACCCTTCATGTTCTACTGTTCTATTGTTCTACTACCCTTCATGTTCTACTGTTCTATTGTTCTACTACCCTTCGTGTTCTACTGTTCTATTGTTCTACTACCCTTCGTGTTCTACTGTTCTATTGTTCTACTACCCTTCATGTTCTACTGTTCTATTGTTCTACTACCCTTCATGTTCTACTGTTCTATTGTTCTACTACCCTTCATGTTCTACTGTTCTATTGTTCTACTACCCTTCATGTTCTACTGTTCTATTGTTCTACTACCCTTCATGTTCTACTGTTCTATTGTTCTACTACCCTTCGTGTTCTACTGTTCTATTGTTCTACTACCCTTCGTGTTCTACTGTTCTATTGTTCTACTACCCTTCGTGTTCTACTGTTCTATTGTTCTACTACCCTTCGTGTTCTACTGTTCTATTGTTCTACTACCCTTCGTGTTCTACTGTTCTATTGTTCTACTACCCTTCGTGTTCTACTGTTCTATTGTTCTACTACCCTTCGTGTTCTACTGTTCTATTGTTCTACTACCCTTCATGTTCTACTGTTCTATTGTTCTACTACCCTTCATGTTCTACTGTTCTATTGTTCTACTACCCTTCATGTTCTACTGTTCTATTGTTCTACTACCCTTCGTGTTCTACTGTTCTATTGTTCTACTACCCTTCGTGTTCTACTGTTCTATTGTTCTACTACCCTTCATGTTCTACTGTTCTATTGTTCTACTACCCTTCATGTTCTACTGTTCTATTGTTCTACTACCCTTCGTGTTCTACTGTTCTATTGTTCTACTACCCTTCGTGTTCTACTGTTCTATTGTTCTACTACCCTTCGTGTTTTACAGTTCTATTGTTCTACTACCCTTCATGTTCTACTGTTCTATTGTTCTACTACCCTTCATGTTCTACTGTTCTATTGTTCTACTACCCTTCGTGTTCTACTGTTCTATTGTTCTACTACCCTTCGTGTTCTACTGTTCTATTGTTCTACTACCCTTCGTGTTCTACTGTTCTATTGTTCTACTACCCTTTGTGTTCTACTGTTCTATTGTTCTACTACCCTTCATGTTCTACTGTTCTGCTTGTTTCTTCATTTTTTACTGTTCTACTCGTCTTCTTTATTTCTCACGTCATTTGGAAAAGCCATCTGTGCAGACTGTGGTAGAGGTGATTTAGCCTTTTTCGCTAATGGCTAATTCACCTCCAGAGCCTATTAGGAGGGTACTCGCTCTGCTCTACCTGCTGTTACACACATACACCACACCACACAAACACGGTCTAATTTTAGATGACTCTTCAGTCCATGTTCACCCGCTGAAAAAGGTCATGACTAAAACATCTCAAAACAACTTCCATAATGAGACTAGAAGAAGAAAAATGTGCAAACCTGTATGTCATGGTTCATTACTCATATATATATATATATATATATATATAATTACCCTATAGATATACAATTATTACCCTGTAGATATATATACCATTATTACCCTAAAAATATATATACCATTATTACCCTATAGATATTGTTACGGATACAGTTATCCTGTGTGTGTGTTTCTTTTCTCTCCTTCTTCCTCACAGGTGAAAATCATCACTCCCCAATCAGTCAACAATCAATCAGAAGACACACCTCCTCCTATTTCCTACCCTATCACAGTTCCTTCCCCATGGTTTAAAAACCCCATCATTTGTTTGCTCTAGAGCTCAATCTCTCTGTAAATGCCATGTCTGTAGGTCTCTGTGTTTCACTCTCGCTTTGTGTATTAACCTCTCTTTTGTTTGAGCACCTCCATAGCACTTTGTCATCACCTGTGAGTATTGTTTTTGGTTATGGTGTTTGTTTGTTGCTGGTGGGAAAAGGGGGAAACCAAGACAAGTCGCCCATGGGCATACACTACCCGTAGGTGAACTTTGTTAAATACAATAGTTAGAACTGGGCGGACCACCCACTGTATTTTTGGTTAGTTAGTTAGCTGTTGTTAAAGTAGGCTAGTCTAGCTTAGGGGTGTTTTTGGTTAGTTAGTTAGCTGTTAAAGTAGGCTAGTCTAGCTTAGGGGTGTTTTTGGTTAGTTAGTTAGCTGTTGTTAAAGTAGGCTAGTCTAGCTTAGGGGTGTTTTTGGTTAGTTAGTTAGCTGTTGTTAAAGTAGGCTAGTCTAGCTTAGGGGTGTTTTTGGTTAGTTAGCTGTTAAAGTAGGCTAGTCTAGCTTAGGGGTGTTTTTGGTTAGTTAGCTGTTGTTAAAGTAGGCTAGTCTAGCTTAGGGGTGTTTTTGGTTAGTTAGTTAGCTGTTGTTAAAGTAGGCTAGTCTAGCTTAGGGGTGTTTTTGGTTAGTTAGTTAGCTGTTGTTAAAGTAGGCTAGTCTAGCTTAGGGGTGTTTTTGGTTAGTTAGTTAGCTGTTGTTAAAGTAGGCTAGTCTAGCTTAGGGGTGTTTTTGGTTAGTTAGTTAGCTGTTGTTAAAGTAGGCTAGTCTAGCTTAGGGGTGTTTTTGTATATTTATTGTTTCTTTCCTTGGGTCCAGCTCAGCCCCTTTTCCTGCTCCCCCCATTACAGTGTGTTTATAAATAAACCTGGAGTTTGACGGTAGATTTCTGTTGTCGTGGTTATTTCGTTCACACTTTTACTTTGTCACAATAATAATTTGCATGAGTTATGTTACGGGTCTCATTACCATCCCCCCTAGACTGTCGGGCCAAAAGGGATTCGTGACAGATATATATACCATTATTACACTATAGATATATATACCACTATTACCCTGTAGATATACCATTATTACCCTGTAGATATACCATTATTACCCTATAGATATATATACCATTATTACCCCATAGATATACCATTATTACCCTGTAGATATACCATTATTACCCTATAGATAGATATACCATTATTACCCCATAGATATACCATTATTACCCTATAGATATATATACCAGTATTACCCTGTAGATATACCAGTATTACCCTGTAGATACACGTGTATTACCCTGTAGATACACCATTATTACCCAATATATACACCATTATTAGCCTGTAGATACACCAATATTACCCAATAGATACACCAATATTACCCTGTAGATACACCATTATTACCCTGTAGATACACCAATATTACCCTGTAGATACACCATTATTACCCTGTAGATATACCAGTATTACCCTGTAGATATACCAGTATTACCCTGTAGATATACCAGTATTACCCTGTAGATATACCAGTATTACCCTGTAGATATACCAGTATTACCCGGGAGATATACCAGTATTACCCGGGAGATCTACCAGTATTACCCTGTAGATCTACCAGTATTACCCGGGAGATTGTATAAGTATGGATACCATGTGTTTTTCCACAGGTGAGAACTCACCTTGGACTGACTGGTTATGACTCAATGTGACATCCACCTTATCCAGTATAATGCAGACAGCTTGGTCTGAGACCTTTCTGCAAACCAATGACAAATGGTTTAGTTCAATGGCAACAAAATAGATTCTGAAAATCAGTGTTTGCCTGCTGTCATCCTATCACGGGGGATGCTGAAGTATGGCCTAACCTTTGCACACACAACAATGCATCCAATAAGCCAGTGGAATTCCTCTCCAATGTCACAGTCGACGATTGGAGCATGAGGAAACAAGTTTGATCTATGAACCAATAGCTCGGGAGAAAGGCTAGGGTTCCATCCCAAATGGCACCATATTCCCTACGCAGTGCACTGCTATTGACCAGGGCGCAGTGCACTGCTATTGACCAGGGCACAGTGCACTGCTATTGACCAGGGCACAGTGCACTGCTATTGACCAGGGCACAGTGCACTGCTATTGACCAGGGCACAGTGCACTGCTATTGACCAGGGCACAGTGCACTGCTATTGACCAGGGCACAGTGCACTGCTATTGACCAGGGCACAGTGCACTGCTATTGACCAGGGCACAGTGCACTGCTATTGACCAGGGCACAGTGCACTGCTATTGACCAGGGCACAGTGCACTGCTATTGACCAGGGCACAGTGCACTGCTATTGACCAGGGCACAGTGCACTGCTATTGACCAGGGCACAGTGCACTGCTATTGACCAGGGCACAGTGCACTGCTATTGACCAGGGCACAGTGCACTGCTATTGACCAGGGCACAGTGCACTGCTATTGACCAGGGCACAGTGCACTGCTATTGACCAGGGCACAGTGCACTGCTATTGACCAGGGCACAGTGCACTGCTATTGACCAGGGCACAGTGCACTGCTATTGACCAGGGCACAGTGCACTGCTATTGACCAGGGCACAGTGCACTGCTATTGACCAGGGCACAGTGCACTGCTATTGACCAGGGCACAGTGCACTGCTATTGACCAGAGCACAGTGCACTATGTAGGGAATAGGGTGCCATGTCGGACGGAACCTAAATTGGACAGCGTCATCGGAGACGATGAGGTCCTCCGGCATTTTATCACAAGACATCCATCAAAAGATGACCTGCTCAACCAACAGACAGGCACAGTATCTGTGACAGTAGAAACACCAACAGACAGGCTCAGTATCTGTGACAGTATAAACACCAACATACAGGCTCAGTATCTGTGACAGTAGAAACTCCAACAGACAGGCTCAGTATCTGTGACAGTATAAACACCAACAGACAGGCACAGTATCTGTGACAGTAGAAACACCAACAGACAGGCTCAGTATCTGTGACAGTAGAAACACCAACAGACAGGCTCAGTATCTGTGACAGTAGAAACACCAACATACAGGCTCAGTATCTGTGACAGTAGAAACTCCAACAGACAGGCTCAGTATCTCTGACAGTAGAAACACCAACATACAGGCTCAGTATCTGTGACAGTAAACTCCAACAGACAGGCTCAGTATCTGTGACAGTAGAAACACCAACAGACAGGCTCAGTATCTGTGACAGTATAAACACCAACAGACAGGTTCAGTATCTGTGACAGTAGGAACACCAACAGACCGGCTCAGTATCTGTGACAGTAGAAACACCAACAGACAGGCTCAGTATCTGTGATAGTAGAAACACCAACAGACAGGCTCAGTATCTGTGACAGTAGGAACACCGACAGACAGGCTCAGTATCTGTGACAGTAGGAACACCGACAGACAGGCTCAGTATCTGTGACAGTATAAACACCAACAGACAGGCTCAGTATCTGTGATAGTAGAAACACCAACAGACAGGCTCAGTATCTGTGACAGTATAAACACCAACAGACAGGCTCAGTATCTGTGACAGTAGGAACACCGACAGACAGGCTCAGTATCTGTGACAGTAGAAACACCGACAGACAGGCTCAGTATCTGTGACAGTATAAACACCAACAGACAGGCTCAGTATCTGTGACAGTAGGAACACCAACAGACAGGCTCAGTATCTGTGACAGTAGAAACACCAACAGACAGGCTCAGTATCTGTGACAGTATAAACACCAACAGACAGGCTCAGTATCTGTGACAGTAGGAACACCAACAGACAGGCTCAGTATCTGTGACAGTATAAACACCAACAGACAGGCTCAGTATCTGTGACAGTAGAAACACCAACAGACAGGTTCAGTATCTGTGACAGTAGGAAAACGCTGTGACTGCCTCTGATAGGGCGTTAAAGATCTCTCTCTCAGTGGCAAACTAAACCCGCCGTAATAGGAAAGATATCTGCAGACCAGCCAGTCAAATCACATTTACCATGTCTTAAGGAAGTAGAATATTTTACAGATTTACAAGAGGAACCTTATTATGATGAATACATGATGATAAATGGATTATGATAAATACATACAGGTACTATAAATCATGGTAATCTATTGTGGGTTATGGTTCAATTATGTGTGTGTCCCAAATTGCACCATATCCACAGTCCTATGGCCTGGGCCCCTGGGTTAAAAGTAGTGCACATTTTTAGGGGATAGTGTGCCATTTGGGATTCAACCCGACAGAGGAGGATGATACCGCCTGCTATATCAGCTGCTACCATCCCGCTTAGTTAATCAGTTATAAATTACATCTATGAAATCAATTTCACTTTGCATGTTTATTCTTGTTTGTAATAATTACAAGCATCACCCCGTTCCCAGCGTGATAAATAGGGCGCTGATTTTAAAAGAGGTCTGTTCAGCATAGGAGAGATATGCCGCTTGGAACCGTGGAAATCTGCAGGAATTACCTGGGCTCACGTCACCATCTGGGTTCTCATATGACTGCTCCACTACAAGTCTGAACAGGGAAAAGAGGTGGAGGGGGGGGGGGGGTAGAGAGGGAGACATGCAGAGAAGAGAAGGGGGAGGAAGGAAGAAAGTAGGGGAGAAGAGAGAAGAGAAGCGGGAGAAGAGAGAAGAGAAGCGGGAGAAGAGAGAAGAGAAGCGGGAGAAGAGAGAAGAGAAGCGGGAGAAGAGAGAAGAGAAGCGGGAGGAGAGAGAAGAGAAGCAGGAGGAGAGAGAAGAGAAGAGAGAAAGAGAAGCGAGAAGAGAGAAAAGAGAAGAGAGAAGAGAAGCGGGAGGAGAGAGAAGCGGGAGGAGAGAGAAGAGAAGCGGGAGGAGAGAGAAGAGAAGCGGGAGGAGAGAGAAGAGAAGCGGGAGGAGAGAGAAGAGAAGCGGGAGGAGAGAGAAGAGAAGCGGGAGGAGAGAGAAGAGAAGCGGGAGGAGAGAGAAGAGAAGCGGGAGGAGAGAAAAGAGAAGCGAGAAGAGAAGCGGAGGAGATAAAAGAGAAAAGAGAAGCGAGAAGAGAAGCGGGAGAAGAGAAGAGAAGCGGGAGGAGAGAAGAGAGAAGAGAAGCGGGAGAAGAGAGAAAGAGAAGCGGGAGAGAGAGAAGAGAAGCGGGAGAAGAGAGAAGAGAAGCGGGAGAAGAGAGAAGAGAAGCGGGAGAAGAGAGAAGAGAAGCGGGAGAAGAGAGAAGAAAAGCGGGAGGAGAGAGAGAGGAGCGGAGGAGAGAAGCGGGAGGAGAGAGAAGCGGGAGGAGAGAGAAGCGGGAGGAGAGAGGAAGCGGGAGGAGAGAGAAGAGAAGCGGGAGGGAGAGAGAAGAGAAGCGGGAGGAGAGAGAAGAGGAAGCGGGAGGAGAGAGAAGAGAAGCGGGAGGAGAGAGAAGAGAAGCGGGAGGAGAGAGAAGAGAAGCGGGAGGAGAGAGAAGAGAAGCGGGAGGAGAGAGAAGAGAAGCGGAGGAGAGAGAAGAGAAGTGGGAGGAGAGAGAAGAAGCGGGAGGAGAGAAAGAGAAGCGAGAAGAGAAGCGGGAGGAGAGAGAGAAGAGAAGCGGGAGAAGAGAAGAGAAGCGGGAGAAGAGAAGAGGGAGAAGAGAAGCGGGAGAAGAGAAGCGAGAAGAGAAGAGAGAAGAGAAGCGGGAGGAGAGAGAAGAGAAGCAGGATGAGAGAGAAGAAGCGGGAGGAGAGAGAAGAAGCGGGAGGAGAGAGAAGAGAAGCGGGAGGAGAGAGAAGAGAGGGGGGAGGAGAGAAGAGAAGCGGGAGGAGAGAGAAGAGAAGCGGGAGGAGAGAGAAGAGAAGCGGGAGAAGAGAGAAGAGAAGCGGGAGGAGAGAGAAGAGAAGAGGGAGGAGAGAGAAGAGAAGAGGGAGGAAGAGAGAAGAGAAGCGGGAAGAAGAGAAGAGAAAAGAGAAGAGGGAGGAGAAGCGGGAGAAGAGAGAAGAGAAGCGGGAGGAGAAGCGGGAGAGAGAGAAGAGAAGCGGGAGGAGAGAGAAGAGAAGCGGGAGGAGAGAGAAGAGAAGCGGGAGGAGAGAGGAGAGAAGAGAAGCGGGAGGAGAGAGGAGAGAAGAGAAGCGGGAGAAGAGAGAAGAGAAGCGGGAGAAGAGAGAAGAGAAGCGGGAGAAGAGAGAAGAGAAGCGGGAGGAGAGAGAAGAGAAGCGGGAGGAGAGAGAAGAGAAGCGGGAGGAGAGAGAAGAGAAGCGGGAGGAGAGAGAAGAGAAGCGGGAGAAGAGAGGAGAGAAGCGGGAGAAGAGAAGAGAAAGAAGAAGAGGGAGGAGAGAGAAGAGAAGCGGGAGAAGAGATAAGAGAAGCGGGAGAAGAGAGAGAAGAGAAGCGGGAGAAGAGAAGCGGGAGAAGAGAGAAGAGAAGCGGGAGGAGAGAGAAGAGAAGCGGGAGAAGATAAGAGAGAAGAGAAGCGGGATGATAGAGGAGAGAAGCGGGAGAAGAGAAGTGAGAAGCGGGAGGAGAGAGAAGAGAAGCGGGAGAAGAGAGAAGAGAAGCGGGAGAAGAGAGAAGAGAAGCGGGAGAAGAGAGAAGAGAAGCGGGAGAAGAGAGAAGAGAAGCGGGAGAGAGAGAAGAGAAGCGGGAGAAGAGAGAAGAGAAGCGGGAGAAGAGAGAAGAGAAGCGGGAGAAGAGAGAAGAGAAGCAGGAGAAGAGAAGCGGGAGGAGAGAGAAGAGAAGCGGGAGAAGAGAAGCGGGAGAAGAGAAGCAGGAGAAGAGAAGCAGGAGAAGAGAAGCAGGAGAAGAGAGGAGAGAAGCGGGAGGAGAGAGAAGAGAAGCGGGAGAAGAGAAGAGAGAAGCGGAGGAGAGAGGAGAGAAGCGGGAGAAGAGAAGCGGGAGAAGAGAGAAGAGAAGCGGGAGGAGAGAGAAGAGAAGCGGGAGAAGATAAGAGAGAAGAGAAGCGGGATGATAGAGGAGAGAAGCGGGAGAAGAGAAGAGAGAAGCGGGAGGAGAGAGAAGAGAAGCGGGAGAAGAGAGAAGAAGCGGGAGGAGAGAGAAGAAGCGGGAGGAGAGAGAAGAGAAGCGGGAGGAGAGAGAAGAGAGGGGGGAGGAGAGAAGAGAAGCGGGAGGAGTGAGAAGAGAAGCGGGAGGAGAGAGAAGAGAAGCGGGAGAAGAGAGAAGAGAAGCGGGAGGAGAGAGAAGAGAAGAGGGAGGAGAGAGAAGAGAAGAGGGAGGAGAGAGAAGAGAAGCGGGAGGAGAGAGAAGAGAAGCGGGAGAAGAGAAGAGAAAAGAGAAGAGGGAGGAGAAGCGGGAGAAGAGAGAAGAGAAGCGGGAGGAGAGAGAAGAGAAGCGGGAGGAGAGAGAAGAGAAGCGGGAGGAGAGAGAAGAGAAGCGGGAGGAGAGAGGAGAGAAGAGAAGCGGGAGGAGAGAGGAGAGAAGAGAAGCGGGAGAAGAGAGAAGAGAAGCGGGAGAAGAGAGAAGAGAAGCGGGAGAAGAGAGAAGAGAAGCGGGAGGAGAGAGAAGAGAAGCGGGAGGAGAGAGAAGAGAAGCGGGAGGAGAGAGAAGAGAAGCGGGAGGAGAGAGAAGAGAAGCGGGAGAAGAGAGGAGAGAAGCGGGAGAAGAGAAGAGAAAAGAGAAGAGGGAGGAGAGAGAAGAGAAGCGGGAGAAGAGATAAGAGAAGCGGGAGAAGAGAGAGAAGAGAAGCGGGAGAAGAGAGAAGAGAAGCGGGAGGAGAGAGAGAGAAGCGGGAGAAGATAAGAGAGAAGAGAAGCGGGATGATAGAGGAGAGAAGCGGGAGAAGAGAAGTGAGAAGCGGAGGAGAGAGAGAGGGAGAAGAGAGAAGAAGCGGGAGAAGAGAGAAGAGAAGCGGGAGAAGAGAGAAGAGAAGCGGGAGAAGGAGAGAAGAGAAGCGGGAGGAAGAGAGAGAGAAGGAGAAACGGCGGGAGAAGAGAGAAGAGAAGCGGAGCAGATGAGAAAGAAAGAGAAGCGGTAAGCGGGAGAGGAAGAGAGAAGAGAAAGCAGGGAGAAGAAGAAGAGAGAAGAGAAGAGAAGAAGCCAGGGAGGAGAAGCGGGAGGAGAGAGAAGAAGAGAAGGGGAGAGAAGAAGAGAATCGGGAGAAGAGACGCAGAGAGAAGAGGAAGCGGAGAAAGAGAGCAGGAGAGAGAAGAGCGGAGAGAAGCGGGAGGAGATAGAGAAGAGAAGCGGGGAGAGAGAAGAGAGAAAGCGCGGAGGAGAGAGGGAGAAGCGGGAAGAAGAGAAGCGGGAGAGAAGAGAAGCGGGCGCAGAAGAAGAGAAGGCGGCGAAGGAGCGAAGAAGAGAGCGGGAGAAGATAAGAGAGAAGAGAAGCTGGATGATTAGAGGAGAGAAGCGGGAGAGGGAGAAAGAGAAGAGAGAAGCGGGAGGAGAGAGAGGAAGGGAGAGGAGAAGGAGAAGAGGGAGAAGAGAAGAGGAGAAGAGAAGAGAAGCGGGAGAAGAGAAGAAGGAGCCGGAGAAGAGAGAAGAGAAGCGGGAGAAGAGAGAAGAGAAGCGGGAGAAGAGAGAAGAGAAGAGAAGTGGGAGGAGAGAGAAGAGAAGCGGGAGGAGAGAAGAGAAAAGAGAAGAGGGAGGAGAGAAGAGAAAAGAGAAGAGGGAGGAGAGAAGAGAGGAGAGAAGAGAAAAGAGGGAGGAGAGAAGGGGGGTAGAATCACAGGGAAAATAATGACCTGCTCTCACCTCATCTACAGAACAATGCCAGATCCATTAATTGGCCTGTCAGTGGGGACCTCCACACACAGACAGAGACAGAGACTGTCAATTCTCCTGTGGAGACACTTTTATAGACACACACATATTCCAGTGAATCTGTATTTCTCTCTTAGCTATTGGTTAAATTACTGTGGTTCTAATGATTCTATTGGTTAAATTACTGTGGTTCTAATGATTCGATTGGTTCAATTACTGTAGTTCTAATGATTCTATTGGTTAAATTACTGTGGTTCTAATGATGCTATTGGTTAAATTACTGTGGTTCTAATGATTCTATTGGTTAAATTACTGTGGTTCTAATGATGCTATTGGTTTAATTACTGTGGTTCTAATGATTATATTGGTTTAATTATTGTGGTTCTAATGATTCTATTGGTTAAATTACTGTGGTTCTAATGATTCTATTGGTTCAATTACTGTAGTTTTAATGATTCTATTGGTTAAATTAGTGTGGTTCTAATGATTCTATTGGTTTTAATTGCTGTGGGTGTAATGATGCTATTAGTTTGACAGATTCTTTGTTTATTCATCTTTAAGTCCCAGCTGTTGACATATTCAAAGGAACCATCAGATTATATTTAGCAGAGCAACGTTGAGGTGTACTTGTATTTGTTTTGAAAGAGCTGTCAAACGATCACAAACTGATCACAAGCGAGAACAAAACGCAGGAAAAATATGGTAGAAATTATGCATTAGCCAAATAACATGTTGACACAAAGCCTCGGTACAGCAGAATTCCAGCTAAGGTTACATTCCAAGTGGTACCCTATTCCCTGTATAGTGCACTTCTTTTTTGACGAGTCCTGGTGCACTATATAGGGAATAGGGGGCCATTTAGGAAACATACAGTATCTCAGGGTCAACAAACTCATCATAAAGATAGAAACAGTCCTCATTTAATGGAAAACAGGTACATTTTGGAAACCGTTACATTTTGGAAACATGCTTGATGAAATGAGAGAAAGAGAGGGAGAGAGAGATAGATATGGGGGAAGAGAAAGAGAGGGAGAGAGAGAGAGATATGGGGGAAAGAGAAAGAGAGGGAGAGAGAGAAAGAGAGGGAGAGATATGGGGGAAGAGAAGGAGAGTGAGAAAGAGAGTGAGAGAGAGATATGGGGGAAGAGAAAGAGAGAAATATGGGGGAAGAGAAAGAGAGAGAGGAAGAGAGAGAGGAAGAGAGAAAGAGAGAGAGGGGGCGAGAGAGAAAGGGAGAGAGAGAGAGCACTCTAGTGAACTCAATGGAATTTAGACCTTCCAGGTATTCCTGCATCCATTAGGGCTAATCGAGGACATTAGACTGGTTGGCTCGTGACTTAATGATGCCAAAAGGCTCAAAACTAATTCCTGTTTGCGGCTCGCTGTTTTTGACCCTGGATGTTTAATGTTTTGAGATAAGAAATGATCTGCCTCCCAAATGGCACCCTAGTCCCAATGGGCCCTGATCAGAAGTAGGGCACTATGTAGGGAATAGGATGCCATTTGGGATGGGGTGCCATTTGGGAGGCAACCATGTTTTTCTGTTTCTTTAGTCTGTCATCTCATGGTTAAATAAAGCAGAGAATATACAATGGGATTGGCTAAACCAACCAAGCAAGGAAACAGGTTACCATGACATCTTCTATGACATCATGGTCAGGACACCTGTAGAAGGACCTACTGATTCTAAGAGGACTTTGTTTAAGACTTCTTCTTTTTTTCTCCCTTTAGTCTGTACAGACCACAGAGATCTCCGTATGGTGCAGATGTTGAAGAGCAAATGTTCTACCTGGCCCGTGTCATCTCTGCTATCCAGTTTGATCCAGTTTTATCCAGTTCCCACAGTCGTCGTTTAAAGAGTATGGTCTACACCGGTTGTATTCGGGTGCAGACGTGGGGAAGAAAAAATACATTTGATTTTTGGAGGTACGAACTCTCTCCACAGTTCCTGTGGAACATTCCGCAAACCCAGGACAGGGTGTAGGATATTTAAGGAAATCTAGAAAAAGTCGGTATCCTACACCCTGTCCTGGGTTTGCGGAATGTTCCATGATGTCATAGAAGATGTCATGGTAACCTGTTTCCTTGCTTCAGTTGTCCCAGGAGCGTTTTTATCCTACCTGTCATACATCTCAAGATATCCCCTCTTACCTGGGCTTACAACGCAGAAAATAAGATTGGCAGCTGTTGCGTGTAGCATTGTAGACTGTTGCACAGAAGGTCAGGTGTAAAAGCTATATTTCTCCCATCTCGTCCCGTTCTGGTGTAATCCCCTGCTGAGAGGAAGCCTTTTGAATCGTAGACTCAGGCATATTTCATCTATTTGTCAGACTGTTAAAGTTAAAGACGTAGTCTGGGATCTTAAGCATTTACAAATTCGTAACACATATCCTACTCTGAAAATTTGGATATATTATATATATTACATTTTTTTTAAATACACAAAAAAGGCACTTAAATCTCTTGGTCTTTCCCAAATTCACCCTCTGATTGGCACAGACACAATGCATGTCTCAAATGTCTCAAGGATAGCAAAACATGTCCTTCTTTAACCCCCCTCCCCTTCATCTCCACTGATTGAAGTGGATTTAACAGGTGACATCAATAAAGGATCATAGCTTTCACCTGGATTCACCTGGTCAGTCACCTGGTCATGTCACCTGGTCATGTCACCTGGTCATGTCACCTGGTCATGTCACCTGGTCAGTCACCTGGTCAGTCACCTGGATTCACCTAGTCAGTCACCTGGATTCAGCTGGTCAGTCACCTGGATTCACCTGGTCAGTCACCTGGATTCACCTGGTCAGTCACCTGGATTCAGCTGGTCAGTCACCTGGATTCAGCTGGTCAGTCACCTGGATTCCCCTGGTCAGTCACCTGGATTCCGCTGGTCAGTCACCTGGATTCAGCTGGTCAGTCACCTGGATTCAGCTGGTCAGTCACCTGGATTCAGCTGGTCAGTCACCTGGATTCACCTGGTCAGTCACCTGGATTCACCTGGTCAGTCACCTGGATTCAGCTGGTCAGTCACCTGGATTCAGCTGGTCAGTCACCTGGATTCCCCTGGTCAGTCACCTGGATTCCCCTGGTCAGTCACCTGGATTCCCCTGGTCAGTCACCTGGATTCCCCTGGTCAGTCACCTGGATTCCCCTGGTCAGTCACCTGGATTCCCCTGGTCAGTCACCTGGATTCCCCTGGTCAGTCACCTGGATTCCCCTGGTCAGTCACCTGGATTCAGCTGGTCAGTCACCTGGATTCCCCTGGTCAGTCACCTGGATTCCCCTGGTCAGTCACCTGGATTCCCCTGGTCAGTCTGTGTCATGGAAAGAGCAGGTGTTCCTAATGTTTTGTACACACATATACTATATTTATAAAAGTATGTGGACACCCTTACAAATTAGTGGATTCTGCTATTTCAGCCACACCCATTGCTGACAGGTGTATAAAAATCGAGCACACAGCCATGCAAACTCCATAGACAAACATTGGCAGTAGAATGGCCTTACTGGAGAGCTCAGTGACTTTCAACGTGGCACTGTCATAGGATGCCACCTTTCCAACAAGTCAGTTTGTCAAATTTCTGCCCTGCTAGAGCTTCCCCGGTCAACTGTAAGTGATGTTATTGTGAAGTGGAAACTTATAGGAGCAACAACAGCTCCGCCACAAAGTGGTAGGCCACAATAGCTCACAGAGCATGACCGCCAAATGCTGAAGCGCGTAGCGCATGAAAATCATCTGTCCTCGGTTGCAACACTCACAACCGAGTTTTAAACTGCCTCTGGAAGCAACGTCAGCACAATAACTGTTCGTCGGGATGCTTCATGAAATGGGTTTCCATGGCCGAGCAGCCGCACACAAGCCTGAGATCACCATGAGCAATGCCAAGTGTCGGCTGGGGTGGTGTAAAGCTCACCGCCATTGGACTCTGGAGCAGTGGAAACACGTTCTCTGGAGTGATGAATCACGCTTCACCATCTGGTAGTCGGACGGATCTGGGTTTGGCGGATGCCAGGAGAACGCTACCTGCCCTAATTCATTGTGCCATCTGTAAAGTTTGGTGGTAGAGGAATAATGGTCTGGGGTTGTTTTTCAAGACAGTTCCAGTGAAGGGAAATCTTAACATTACTACATACAACCCTCTTCCTGGGGATCTACTGTCCTGTAGGTTCAGTCCAACCCTCTTCCTGGAGATCTACTGTCCTGTAGGTTCAGTCCAACCCTCTTCCTGGAGATCTACTGTCCTGTAGGTTCAGTCCAACCCTCTTCCTGGAGATCTACTGTCCTGTAGGTTCAGTCCAACCCTCTTCCTGGACATCTACTGTCCTGTAGGTTCAGTCCAACCCTCTTCCTGGAGATCTACTGTCCTGTAGGTTCAGTCCAACCCACTTCCTGGAGATCTACTGTCCTGTAGGTTCAGTCCAACCCTCTTCCTGGAGATCTACTGTCCTGTAGGTTCAGTCCAACCCTCTTCCTGGAGATCTACTGTCCTGTAGGTTCAGTCCAACCCTCTTCCTGGACATCTACTGTCCTGTAGGTTCAGTCCAACCCTCTTCCTGGAGATCTACTGTCCTGTAGGTTCAGTCCAACCCACTTCCTGGAGATCTACTGTCCTGTAGGTTCAGTCCAACCCTCTTCCTGGAGATCTACTGTCCTGTAGGTTCAGTCCAACCCTCTTCCTGGAGATCTACTGTCCTGTAGGTTCAGTCCAACCCTAATTCTGTGTATTTGATTCAGCTAGTTAAGGTCTTGTTGAGCAGCTAATAAGTAGGATCAGGTGTGCTAAATCAGGGTTGAACTGAAAACCTACAGGACGGTAGATCTTCAGGAAGAGGGTTGAACTGAAAACCCACAGGACAGTAGATCTCCAGGAAGAGGGCTGGACTGAAAACCCACAGGACAGTAGATCTCCAGGAAGAGGGCTGGACTGAAAACCCACAGGACAGTAGATCTCCAGGAAGAGGGTTGGACTGTAAACCTACAGGACAGTAGATCTCCAAGAAGAGGGTTTGACTGCCCCGGTCTAGACGATTCTGTGCTTCCAACTTTGTGGCAACAGTTTGGGGGAGGCCTTTTCCTGTTTCAGCATGACAATGCTCCAGTGCACATAGCAAGGTCCATACAAAAATGGTTTGGCGAGATCGGTGTGAAATAACCTGATTGACCTGCAAAGAGCCCCTACTTCACCACCACCAAAAACCTTTGGGATAAATTGGATTGCTGACTGAGAGCCAGGCCTAATCCCTAAACATCAGAGTTCCCGACCTCACTAATGTTCTTGTGGCAGGATGGAAGCAAGTCCCCACAGCAATGTTCCAGCATCTAGTGGAAAGCCTTCCCAGAAGACTGGAGGCTGTTATAGCAGCAATGTTCCAGCATCTAGTGGAAAGCCTTCCCAGAAGAGTGGAGGCTGTTATAGCAGCAATGTTCCAACATCTAGTGGAATGCCTTCCCAGAAGACTGGAGGCTGTTATAGCAGCAATGTTCCAGCATCTAGTGGAAAGCCTTCCCAGAAGAGTGGAGGCTGTTATAGCAGCAATGTTCCAACATCTAGTAGAAAGCCTTCCCAGAAGAGTGGAGGCTGTTATAGCAGCAATGTTCCAGCATCTAGTGGAAAGCCTTCCCAGAAGAGTGGAGGCTGTTATAGCAGCAAAGGGGGGGGGGGGGGAGACCAGCTCAATATTAATGCCCATGATTTTGGAATGACATTTTCAAAGAGCAGGTGTCCACATACTTCTGGTCATGTAGTGTAATATAATATATACCACTTAGCAGATGCTTTAATCCAACACATTTTACATATGGTTGGTCCTGGGAATCAAACCCCATTACCCTGGCATTACAAGCACATTGCTTTACCAATTGAGCTACAAAAGGACCCCATGAAGATGAAGACAAGACAAAGGGTTGGTTTCTCTTCAGACGTTTAAAAGCAGTCTCCTGCTCCAATCCTGTTGATGTTGTTGATATATATATATATAGACACACGCACATCTCAACCTCTCACTTGTATACCCATCTGCATGTTCACTGTCCTGACCTTAACACCAACCTTTTCACATCATCCATGTATGTACATGGAAAGACCAGCCAGCATGTCCTAGCAGACTGATTGGTTCTCACTCTGCATTCTGCCCTCATCACCCACCAATAGCATAGAGAGGAAGCAGAGGGGTCAGGCAGGTGAGATGCCACCTGTAAAAACTGTATAGAGAGGAAGGGGAGGGGTCAGGAAGGAGAGATGCCAACTGTAAAAACTGTATAGAGAGGAAGGGGAGGGGTCAGGCAGGTGAGATGCCAACTGTAGGTGGGCAGACAGCGACTTCATCCCAAATTAAACCCTAATACTTATATAGTGCACTACTCTTGACCAGAGCCTTATAGTGCACTATATAGGGAATAGGGTACGAATTTGGGATGTAGCCAGACTTTTATGCTTGCCTTAAGCGGTCCACATTTATGCTGTGCCAACCATGGACCACTTTGAGAATTGAATTCCAATAGAAATCAAGCTGGGAGAAGTGTTTTTCTGACTCCTGTAGAAACTCCCAGAAAGTATTTCAACATGGACAAAGCAGCAAACAGGGAGTTACAGCGGCCAGCGGAAAGTATTCAGACCTCTGTGATTTTTTTCACACATTTTGTTTTACGTTACAGCCTTATTCTAAAATTAATTCAATCGTTTTTTCCCCCCCTCATCAATCTACACACAATACCTCATAATCACAAAGCAAATGGTTTTAGATATTTTTGCTATTTTATAAAACTTTTTTCTATTTTTAAATATCACATTTACAGAAGTATTCAGACCCTCAGTACTTTGTTGAAGCACCTTTGGCAGTGATTACAGCCTCAAGTCTTCTTGGGTATGACGCTACAAGCTTGGCACACCTGTATTTGGGGAGTTTCTCCCATTATTCTCTGCAGATCCTCTCAAACTCTGTCAGGCTGGATGGGGAGCGTTGCTGCACAGCTATTTTCTGGTCTCTCCAGAGATGTTCGATCGGGTTCAAGTCCGGGCTCTGGCTGGGCCACTCAAGGACATTCAGAGACTTGTCCGGAAGCCACTCCTGGGTTGTCTTGTCTGTGTGCTTAGGGTCGTTGTCCTGTTGGAAGGTGAACCTTCAACCCAGTCTGAGGTTCTGAGTACTCTGGAGTGGGTTTTCATCAAGGATCTCTCTGTACGTTGCTCCATTCATCTTTGCCTCGATCCTGACCAGTCTCCCAGTCCCTGCCGCTGAAAAACATCCCCACAGCATGATGCTGCCACCACCATGCCAGGTTCCCTGAGACGTGACGCTTGGCATGCAGGCCAAAGAGTTCAATCTTGGTTTCATCAGACCAAAGAATCTTATTTCTCATGGTCTGAGAGGTGCCTTTAGGCAAACTGTCATGTGCCTTTTACTGAGGAGTGGCTTCCATCTGGCCACTCTACCATAAAGGCCTGATTGGTGTAGTGCTGCAGAGATGGTTGTCCTTCTGGAAGGTTCTCCCATCTCCACAGAGGAATTCTGGAACTTTGTCTGAGTGACCATCTCCCTGACCAAGGCCCTTCTCCCTTAATTGCTCAGTTTCGCCAGGCGGCCAGCTCTAGGAAGAGTCTTGTTGGTTCCAAACTTCTTCCATTTAAGAATGATGGAGGCCACTGAGTTCTTAAGGACATTCAATGCTGCAGAAATGTTGTGGTACCCTTCCCCAGATCTGTGCCTTGACACAATCCTGTCTCGGAGCTCTATGGACAATTCCTTCAACCTCATGACTTGGTTTTTGCTCTGACATGTACTGTCAACTGTGGAACCTTATATAGACAGGTGTGTGCCTTTCCAAATCAAGTCCAATCAATTGAATTTACCACAGGTGGACTCCAATCAAGTTGTAGAAATATCTCAAGGATGATCAATGGAAACAAGATGCACCAGAGCTCAAATTCGAGTCTGATATCAAAGGGTCTGAATACTTATGTAAATAAGGTATTTAGTTATTTATTTTTTCTAAAATGTAAAAAAAATAAAAAATAATATGTGTTCCCTTTATGGGGTATTGTGTGTAAATTACTGAGGAAATTATTTTATTTAATCCATTTTAGAATAAGGCCGTGACATAACATGTGAAAAAGGTCAAGGGGTCTGAATACTTTCCAACGGCGCAGCCAGGTTAATTTCCTTTGCACAACCTTTATTAAGTTGAGAAAATTTTACTTTCCTGTGGCTGTAATTCTAACAACTCTTTGACCTGAAACACTACTCAAAGACGGTCCCTCTCCCCCCCCCCCCCCCCATCCCCTCCTCTCTCTGACTCCTTTGTGTCCCAAATGGCACCCTATTCCATATGTAGCGCACTACTTTTTGACCAGGGACCATAGGACTGTGGTCAAAAGCAGTGCACTATGTAGGGACTAGGCTTCTATTTGGGACGTACCTGCTCCCCAGAAACCGTTTTATCTGGAGGTCAGGTGTTAACAATTCAGTTTGGCTGAGGCAGTAGTCTGTCGATGTTAGTCGTCTGAAATTGGTAATTGAGTTTTGTGAAAACCCTGAGTGCTGCAATACACAGCCCGGGCATGGCACGCACCCCGACCGACTGCCTCCTCAACCTACATCATCAGCTAGAATATTTATCATAACGGAGAAGAAGAAAGAAAGAAAAAAACCCTCCAAATTGTATTATTCAGAATCTGTTTCAGAGTCACAGGACTGTCCAAGCAAGCGAGACAGATTCTCAGGGTAAATTATTCAGAATAGGGGCCAACACAATGAGTCCCTAAACATATGGTGACAGGCGCGGCGAGCGGTGATGACAAACATATGGTGACAGGCACCGGCGCACAGTGATGTCATCTTAGCTAATAGGGAATAAAACCTCCAGTACAGTCCTAGCTTTCAGCTCTAACTAGCAGAGCACTATAAAGTGGATTCATGCACCAATCAGACAGCAGGCAGTCAGACAGGGAGGCAGGCAGGCAGGCAGGCAGGCAGGCAGGCAGGCAGGCAGGCAGGCTCACAGAGAGGAGAGACCACAATGTCGGCAGCACAAACTATGTGAGATTGCACCCTATTCCCTACGGGCCCTGGTCAAAAGTAATACACTATGTCAGGACTAGGTTGCCATTTGGGATATAGGCTACACCTCAACTCTGCCTTATCCAAGCAGAGATCCAAGGATATTAGCTGCTTCCTGTCTGTTCCTGTGTCTCTAATGTCTTACATTAGGGACCTCACCTCTCGTGGCAGCATCCTAGTGTCCCCCCCCCCTTGCTCCTCCATTCCTGAAATTGAGGTCTGGAATGAATCTTATCACCTCTCATTAGCCTCATTCCCATTCTCTCTCTCCAGCGCTCTCTCTAACCCTACTCATTGTTAAACGTCGCACATCTCATTCCTGTCTCTCTCTCTCAACCTGGTCTCAGAGCATTTCGTATTATTCTGTAAGTAAATCCTAGACACACCATTTAGTGTGATATGTTATGTTTCGTATGGTATGTATTCAAGCAGACAACTCTTTGGCACCCTCAGTTAGAGGGACCTGCCAATATCCCTTCAGCAGATCAAACTTGCTAACGTACTTAGCAGCGCAAACACGGTTCACACAATCGTTGATCCTGGGCAAAAGGTTACGAGTCCGACTTAGTAACGACACCGAGTTTCGCAAATTCAGAACAAAACCGCAGAGACCCATCCGCTTATTAGTGCTTATTTACATGCTGAACTCCACAGACTGTTGCTCAAGTATGAATGTCACCTCACTGCGGAGCTTCTCTCTCTTTTCAGGATTCACTCAATAGGCATGTTGTCCCCAACGTCAATGTCATGCTCTAGTACATTTGTCTGAGTTGGCACATCTGAGAATAAACCCTGATACTCTGAAAGCAGTGCGAACAAAGTTTGCCTTTTTCCTCCGGAGACAAGTATGCCAAAAAGACATCAAGGTTTTCTAGAATCTCTGAGTTACTCAACCGTCCAACAAGCACAGGGTGTATTGGGCTTTCTTCATGCTAGAGGAAGACTATAGTCAACGGTGACAGCAGACAGCAGCTACAGGCAAACAACAATAGTAGTTTCCACCAACTTCTCCGCCCCGATCGTAGCGGGTGAAGTGCAGTTTCAACATGTTGACATGACACTGCCTGTTTTTTTGTTCTCCTGTGCAGCGATGATGTAATCCAGATTACCTCTAGGGTCTTGGGGTGGAGGAAGAGGCAGGGTCTTGGGGTGGAGGAAGGGGCAGGGTCTTGGGGTGGAGGAAGAGGCAGGGTCTTGGGGTGGAGGAAGGGGCAGGGGCAGGGTCTTGGGTGGAGGAAGGGGCAGGGCCTTGGGGTGGAGGAAGGGGCAGGGTCTTGGGGTGGAGGAAGGGGCAGGGGCAGGGTCTTGGGTGGAGGAAGGGGCAGGGCCTTGGGGTGGAGGAAGGGGCAGGGTCTTGGGGTAGAGGAAGAGGCAGGGTCTTGGGGTGGAGGAAGGGGCAGGGTCTTGGGGTGGAGGAAGGGGCAGGGTCTTGGGGTGGAGGAAGGTGCAGGGTCTTGGGGTGGAGGAAGGGGCAGGGTCTTGGGGTGGAGGAAGGGGCAGGGTCTTGGGGTGGAGGAAGGGGCAGGGTCTTGGGGTGGAGGAAGGGGCAGGGTCTTGGGGTGGAGGAAGGGGCAGGGTCTTGGGGTGGAGGAAGGGGCAGGGTCTTGGGGGGGAGGTAGGTGGCAGTGTCGTCTGGGGGATGAAGGGGCAGGGTCTTGGAGGGGAGGAAGGGGCAGGGCCTTGGGGTGGAGGAAGGGGCAGGGTCTTGGGGTGGAGGAAGAGGCAGGGTCTTGGGGTGGAGGAAGGGGCAGGGGCAGGGTCTTGGGTGGAGGAAGGGGCAGGGCCTTGGGGTGGAGGAAGGGGCAGGGTCTTGGGGTGGAGGAAGGGGCAGGGTCTTGGGGTGGAGGACGGGGCAGGGTCTTGGGGTGGAGGACGGGGCAGGGTCTTGGGGTGGAGGAAGGGGCAGGGTCTTGGGGTGGAGGAAGGGGCAGGGTCTTGGGGTGGAGGAAGGGGCAGGGTCTTGGGGTGGAGGAAGGGGCAGGGTCTTGGGGTGGAGGTAGGGGCAGGGTCTTGGGGTGGAGGAAGGGGCAGGGTCTTGGGGTGGAGGAAGAGGCAGGGTCTTGGGGTGGAGGAAGGGGCAGGGTCTTGGGGTGGAGGAAGGGGCAGGGTCTTGGGGTGGAGGAAGGGGCAGGGTCTTGGAGGGGAGGAAGGGGCAGGGACTTCGGGGTGAGGAAGGGGCAGGGTCTTGGGGTGGAGGAAGGGACACGGTCTTAGGGTGGAGGAAGGGGCAGGGTCTTGGAGGGGAGGAAGTGGCAGGGTCTTGGGGTGGAGGAAGGGGCAGGGTCTTGGGGTGGAGGAAGGGGCAGGGTCTTGGGGGGGGGGGAAGCGGCAGGGTCCTGAAAAGTAAGCCTGCAACGGTGACCCCGGAACAGGCAACAAAAGCAAGACTTGGACACCCACATCGAAAGTGCGGCTTCGGGCCTTTCAATCATACTAAACTTTCATTTTTTGTTTGGGTCTTCTCCTGTATGGAAAAGTGCTAATGTTTTTTATTTTTTATTTCACCTTTATTTAACCAGGTAGGCTAGTTGAGAACACCTTTATTTAACCAGGTAGGCTAGTTGAGAACAAGTTCTCATTTGCAACTGCGACCTGGCCAAGATAAAGCATAGCAGTGTGAGCATACAACAAAGAGTTACACATGGAGTAAACAATTAACAAGTCAATAACACAGTAGAAAACGAAGGGGGGGTCTATATACAATGTGTGCAAAAGGCATGAGGAGGTAGGCAAATAATTACAATTTTGCAGATTAACACTGGAGTGATAAAAGATCAGATGGTCATGTACAGGTAGAGATATTGGTGTGCAGAAGAGCAGAAAAGTAAATAAATAGAAACAGTACGGGGATGAGGTAGGTGAAAAGGGTGGGCTATTTACCAATAGACTATGTACAGCTGCAGCGATCGGTTAGCTGCTCAGATAGCTGATGTTTGAAGTTGGTGAGGGAGATAAAAGTCTCCAACTTCAGCGATTTTTGCAATTCGTTCCAGTCACAGGCAGCAGAGTACTGGAACGAAAGGCGGCCAAATGAGGTGTTGGCTTTAGGGATGATCAGTGAGATACACCTGCTGGAGCGCGTGCTACGGATGGGTGTTGCCATGTGTTCCAACAGATTTGTTTTTGTGTTTAAGGTGTTGCCCTGCAACCTCTCAGCTAACTTAAAGGATCTCTGACATGATGGCCAAACATAAGCTAATTCGGACTAAAACCAGAGAGATTCCTGAACAACCTCCCGGCAGTAAAGCTCTCAACAGAAATCTCTCAAAATCACCTAGAGATTCTGAGTTGTAGGAACTAGAGGGGCAATGGGTTACACCCAACGGTTGTAGCATTTTGCTGGAAGACGTTTGAACCTTGGTCTGATTGCACTACCTGCTTGAAGTCTAAATGTTGAAAAATGATTTCACAAGGGCCTTGACAATACTGGGAACCGTGATTTTCCTCAGTGGAATGGCTTCAAGGGGGAAATGAGTGGCAGTACACATGATGGCTAAGAGAAACTGGTTGCCACTGTTTGCTTTTGGCAAAAGACCAACACGATCCACCAGAACCCTGCAGAAAGGGAAGTCAAAAGCAGGAATAGGCTGCAAAGATGCAACTGGCACAGCTTGATTGGGGTTTACCCCTCCGCTGGCGAATGCAACAAGATTTACAGTAAGCCACAACATATTGTTTTAGACCAGGCCAGAAGTTATGCAAGATATGGTCATAGGCCTTGTTGACCACAAGATGGCGTGCCATATTACCATCGCGAGCCAACCTCAATATCTCTTGTCGAAGTGTAAATGGAACGACAATTTGAAATACACTGGGCCAATCGTCTTGCTCAGAAGTGGTGTGAGAACGTTAGAACACGTTCTCTGTCAAAGTAACCCCTTCATAATTCATAAAACTCTTCTTCTCGACTTATCTCAGCAAAAATGAGGGGAGAGTGAATCATCTTTACTCTGTTCAGCAATAAGCTACATCCTAGACATCGAAGTGTCAACTATAGGAACCTTCTCTTCCTTCAGCGGGTCCAACAAACTCTCTCAACTTTGGGGTTTTTCAAAGGTCACAACTCAGGTTTACCAAAATCAGGATCACACACACAAACATCCTAGACAGATCTACCATGGTGGGATCGCTGACGACATCCTCCTCAACACTAGACTTGTTCGCGCCAACTTTCTTAGACACTTGTAACAGCACACGCTAGGGTACTTTTCTGATAACCTATCACGTTCCTCTACTCTCGGTTCCATAGAGAGTACCGGATTTGGCATGACCTTCCCTCCAGCCAAATCGTTTTCTAAAATGAATGAGACCACCTTCACAGGTAGGCTAGGCCTCAACTCCAAAGACGAGGAATAACATCAGACTCGAGTTCCACATTATACAAAAGAACTTTCATGCAACCCATCTCCACGCCTTGTACTAACAGACTGTAACCAGTTGCTGAAGTGTCGGACAAAAGGCAAAACGCCCTCCAGAATGAAGGACTGGCCTGCACCAGTGTCTCACAGTATCTTCACCAGCATCGCCACTCTGCAGACACACAAACCCGTCTGAAACAAAGGGTTCATGCACATCTGATCCAAAGTCTTGTTAAGGAGATACACCAGGTCCCGACCAGAGACTGGAGTGTTCCCACAAGAAGAAACTGCCTTGTCCATCTGTCACTGAGAGACAATGTCTCCTTTAGGGATGTGTCAATCCACTCAGAGTAAAATATACATCCACCCTCTCTTCCGTTGATGGACGAAACACGTCGGTTGTTCCCACCAAGATGAAACTCTACTGGGTGCAGGATGTTCTGACTGGATTCGATTGAGATGGATCTGGAATCCTCCATTCTACATTCTTCTTGTTCTTGTCATCGTCTGTCTGCACATTCTCTCTCCTTGTGCACAAGCTCTAGTTTCGGTTGTTCCCATTTTGCCTTTAGTTTTTGTCACGTTCTGACCTTTATTTCCTTTGTTTTGTATTTATTTAGTATGGTCAGGGCGTGGGTTGGGTGGGCAGTCTATGTTTGTTTTTCTATGATTTGGGGATTTGTATGTTTCGGCCTAGTATGGTTCTCAATCAGAGGCAGGTGTCATTAGTTGTCTCTGATTGAGAATCATACTTAGGTAGCCTGGGTTTCACTATGTGTTTGTGGGTGTTTGTTTCCGTGTCTGTGTTGTTCACCACACGGTACTGTTTTGGGTTTCGTTCATTCCACGTTTATTGTTTTTTGTATTTAGTTGTTCATGTGTACTATTTCTTATTAAAAGAACCATGGACACTTACCACACCGCATATTGGTCCTCTGATCCTTTTCGCCTCTCCTCTTCGGAAGAAGAGGAGGAAATCCCTTACATTTCTACTTCTCAGTTGCACGTCAATGGGGTGTACTCCTTCTCCTAACTCTCTGACTACAGCTTTTCAATCGGCATGTGCAACTTTGAGGTCATAATACTTTGCAATGACAAGCCGATTCACCTTTTGCACATTTATCTAGCATCTCCCATGTAGAGTTTTCACCTTTTGTACATTTATCTAGCATCTCCCATGTAGAGTTTTCACCTTTTGTACATTTATCTAGCATCTCCCATGTAGAGTTTTCACCTTTTGTACAAACGCTTCCAACTTAGAGTCTCTAGGCTTTTTATTTTATAAGCCTGTGTGTTCATGCAACTTTCAAAATGATTCCACCAATCTTATAACCCCTCAGGGTGGATGTCAGTGACAGAAAGTCTGCCACAAGTGTCTTTTGAAAACTCAAATATCTGAACGCAGCAGAGTTTAAAGAGAAGATGATTAGAGCGACTAACATACTCACGGTAAACAAGATCCCGAATGAGCCTCCATTTTGGTACGTTCCCCAGCAAGAAAAAAATAAAAATAATTGTCACGCAAACAGAAAGGGGAACTAACAAAGAGTCACTGACAACAACCAAAATTAAATGTGTGGGTTTTATGGGTGGTTCTAAATGACTCGAGTGTCCACTGAAAGATGACTAGCAACAACTGGCACCTAAAAGACCCCGACCATGAGCACCCAGGAAATTTGCCCAAGAAGAGGCAAACAAAATATGTATTTAAAAAAAAAATGTAAACACACCAAACTTTAAAAAATGTAGGAAAACAAAAACAGGGTAGATCAGATAAAGGATTGTTTTGTCTAGACCTCAACTAGGGGAGAGCCAACTTAACTGGAACACTGGGCAGGCCACTCTTAAATAGCACCTGGGCCAGCACAGGTGAAACACCTTCCCACTAACGAGATGACAAATGAGTGCAGGTGTAAAGAGATGGGGAGAGGTCTGTCCGTAAATAAAGAGATGGGGAGAGGTCTGTCCGTAAATAAAGAGATGGGGAGAGGTCTGTCCGTAAATAAAGAGATGGGGAGAGGTCTGTCCGTAAATAAAGAGATGGGGAGAGGTCTGTCCGTAAATAAAGAGATGGGGAGAGGTCTGTCCGTAAATAAAGAGATGGGGAGAGGTCTGTCCGTAAATAAAGAGATGGGGAGAGGTCTGTCCATAAATAAAGAGATGCTTTCTGCTTTTTTGACACCACAAATCATGTCCTGCAGGCTGTAGTTTTATCTTATCTTGATTATTGTCCAACCACGTGGTCAAGTGCTCCAACCATGTGGTCAAGTGCTCCAACCACGTGGTCAAGTGCTCCAACCATGTGGTCAAGTGCTCCAACCATGTGGTCAAGTGCTTGCCAAGAACAGAGCGGCACGTCTTGCTCTACATTGTAATCAGAGGGCTGATATAAATGTTATGCATGTCAGTCTCTCTTCGCTAAGAGAGAATTATTTTTAATAAACATTCATGTATTGAAAATTCCAAATTGTTTGCATAGTCACCTTATACACAGCTCTAACACACACACACACACACACACACACACAAACACACACACACACACACACACACACACACACACACACACACACACACACACACACACACACACACACACACACACACACACACACACACACACACACACACACACACACACTTACCCCACCAGTTAGCAAAAATAGATAGGATCTTGCTACCATGGAAAGGTAAATAACTGTCTATTTCTGTGGGGGGGGGGGGATAATCTGGATTAATGCAGTTGTCATATCCCAATTTACCTATTTACTTATGGCCCTGCCTACTCAAAACAATTTATTTTTAAAATGATCTGAACAAAAAAACATTTCACTCTTTTGTAATGGCAAACCAAACAAATTAAAACATGCTTATTTATATCATGAATCGGACTTCAGGGGGGCTGAAATGATTGAATATTGAAGCATTAAACCTATCACTAAAGGCGTCAGTCTGTCACACCCTGATCTGTTTCCCCTGTCCCTGTGATTGTCTCCACCCCCTCCAGGTGTCGCTTATTTTCTCCAGTGTATTTATCCCTGTGTTTCCTGTCTCTCTGTGCCAGTGTATTTATCCCTGTGTTTCCTGTCTCTCTGGGCCAGTGTATTTATCCCTGTGTTTCCTGTCTCTCTGTGCCAGTGTATTTATCCCTGTGTTTCCTGTCTCTCTGTACCAGTGTATTTATCCCTGTGTTTCCTGTCTCTCTGTGCCAGTGTATTTATCCCTGTGGTTCCTGTCTCTCTGTGCCAGTGTATTTATCTCTGCGTTTCCTGTCTCTCTGTACCAGTGTATTTATCCCTGTGTTTCCTGTCTCTCTGTGCCAGTGTATTTATCCCTGTGTTTCCTGTCTCTGTGCCAGTGAATTTATCCCTGTGTTTCCTGTCTCTCTGGGCCAGTGTATTTATCCCTGTGTTTCCTGTCTCTCTGGGCCAGTGTATTTATCCCTGTGTTTCCTGTCTCTCTGTGCCAGTGTATTTATCCCTGTGTTTCCTGTCTCTGTGCCAGTGAATTTATCCCTGTGTTTCCTGTCTCTCTGGGCCAGTGTATTTATCCCTGTGTTTCCTGTCTCTCTGGGCCAGTGTATTTATCCCTGTGTTTCCTGTCTCTCTGGGCCAGTGTATTTATCCCTGTGTTTCCTGTCTCTCTGTGCCAGTGAATTTATCCCTGTGTTTCCTGTCTCTCTGGGCCAGTGTATTTATCCCTGTGTTTCCTGTCTCTCTGGGCCAGTGTATTTATCCCTGTGTTTCCTGTCTCTCTGTGCCAGTGAATTTATCCCTGTGTTTCCTGTCTCTCTGGGCCAGTGTATTTATCCCTGTGTTTCCTGTCTCTCTGGGCCAGTGTATTTATCCCTGTGTTTCCTGTCTCTCTGGGCCAGTGTATTTATCCCTGTGTTTCCTGTCTCTCTGGGCCAGTGTATTTATCCCTGTGTTTCCTGTCTCTCTGGGCCAGTGTATTTATCCCTGTGTTTCCTGTCTCTCTGGGCCAGTGAATTTATCCCTGTGTTTCCTGTCTCTCTGGGCCAGTGTATTTATCCCTGTGTTTCCTGTCTCTCTGGGCCAGTGTATTTATCCCTGTGTTTCCTGTCTCTCTGTGCCAGTGTATTTATCCCTGTGTTTCCTGTCTCTCTGTGCCAGTTCATCTTGTATGTTTAGTGAAGTCAACCAGCGTGTTTTTCCTGTACTCCTTTTCTATTCTCTTTTCGATAGTCCTCCAGGTTCTGACCCCTGCCTGACTCTGGACTACTTTCCCATCATCCTGCCTGCCTGATCATCCTGCCTGCCCCAACCTTGAATCTACCTGCCCTTCGGTACATATTGAACTCTGAACTGGTTTTGACCTTTTGCCTGTCCACGACCATTCTCTTGCCTACTCCTTTTGGATTAATAAACATTGTAAGACTCCAACCGTCTGCCTCCTGTGTCTGCATCGGGGTCTCGCCTTGTGCCGTGATACAGTCATACAAAAGTTATACTTCAACCCAAACGGGTTCTAAAGCAGATTAGTAAGAATTGCTCATACCTTGTTCAAAAATGTAATTTTTCCTTTTATCCAGATTGCAACCTCTCACTTTCAATGAATTGAAAACGGAACCCTTTTTCAAAATTGCAATTCCGGTTTCATCATACAGAAAAGACGGAACAAATATTACAACAAATATGGTTAAATTAAAATACACTAATTGAGAGTAGCTGAGGGGTGGGTTTATGGAGCTAGGTGGGATGGACTGAGAGTAGCTGAGGGGTGGGTTTATGGAGCTAGGTAGGATGGACTGAGAGTAGCTGAGGGGTGGGTTCACGGGGCTAGGTGGGATGGACTGAGAGTAGCTGAGGGGTGGGTTTATGGAGCTAGGTGGGATGGACTGAGAGTAGCTGAGGGGTGGGTTTATGGAGCTAGGTAGGATGGACTGAGAGTAGCTGAGGGGTGGGTTCACGGGGCTAGGTGGGATGGACTGAGAGTAGCTGAGGGGTGGGTTTATGGAGCTAGGTGGGATGGACTGAGAGTAGCTGAGGGGTGGGTTCACGGGGCTAGGTGGGATGGACTGAGAGTAGCTGAGGGGTGGGTTCACGGGGCTAGGTGGGATGGACTGAGAGTAGCTGAGGGGTGGGTTTATGGAGCTAGGTGGGATGGACTGAGTAGCTGAGGGGTGGGTTCACGGGGCTAGGTGGGATGGACTGAGAGTAGCTGAGGGGTGGGTTCACGGGGCTAGGTGGGATGGACTGAGAGTAGCTGAGGGGTGGGTTCACGGGCTGGGTAAGATGGACTGAGAGAAGCTGAGGGGTGGGTTCACGGGGCTAGGTGGGATGGACTGAGAGTAGGTGAGGGGTGGGTTTATGGAGCTAGGTGGGATGGACTGAGAGTAGCTGAGGGGTGGGTTCACGGGCTGGGTAAGATGGACTGAGAGAAGCTGAGGGGTGGGTTCACGGGGCTAGGTGGGATGGACTGAGAGTAGCTGAGGGGTGGGTTCACGGGGCTAGGTGGGATGGACTGAGAGTAGGTGAGGGGTGGGTTCACGGGGCTAGGTGGGATGGACTGAGAGTAGGTGAGGGGTGGGTTTATGGAGCTAGGTGGGATGGACTGAGAGTAGCTGAGGGGTGGGTTCACGGGGCTAGGTGGGATGGACTGAGAGTAGCTGAGGGGTGGGTTTATGGAGCTAGGTAGGATGGACTGAGAGTAGCTGAGGGGTGGGTTCACGGGGCTAGGTGGGATGGACTGAGAGTAGCTGAGGGGTGGGTTTATGGAGCTAGGTGGGATGGACTGAGAGTAGCTGAGGGGTGGGTTTATGGAGCTAGGGTAGGATGGACTGAGAGTAGCTGAGGGGTGGGTTCACGGGGCTAGGTGGGATGGACTGAGAGTAGCTGAGGGGTGGGTTTATGGAGCTAGGTGGGATGGACTGAGAGTAGCTGAGGGGTGGGTTCACGGGGCTAGGTGGGATGGACTGAGAGTAGCTGAGGGGTGGGTTCACGGGGCTAGGTGGGATGGACTGAGAGTAGCTGAGGGGTGGGTTTATGGAGCTAGGTGGGATGGACTGAGTAGCTGAGGGGTGGGTTCACGGGGCTAGGTGGGATGGACTGAGAGTAGCTGAGGGGTGGGTTCACGGGGCTAGGTGGGATGGACTGAGAGTAGCTGAGGGGTGGGTTCACGGGCTGGGTAAGATGGACTGAGAGAAGCTGAGGGGTGGGTTCACGGGGCTAGGTGGGATGGACTGAGAGTAGGTGAGGGGTGGGTTTATGGAGCTAGGTGGGATGGACTGAGAGTAGCTGAGGGGTGGGTTCACGGGCTGGGTAAGATGGACTGAGAGAAGCTGAGGGGTGGGTTCACGGGGCTAGGTGGGATGGACTGAGAGTAGCTGAGGGGTGGGTTCACGGGGCTAGGTGGGATGGACTGAGAGTAGGTGAGGGGTGGGTTCACGGGGCTAGGTGGGATGGACTGAGAGTAGGTGAGGGGTGGGTTTATGGAGCTAGGTGGGATGGACTGAGAGTAGCTGAGGGGTGGGTTCACGGGGCTAGGTGGGATGGACTGAGAGTAGCTGAGGGGTGGGTTTATGGAGCTAGGTGGGATGGACTGAGAGTAGCTGAGGGGTGGGTTCACGGGGCTAGGTGGGATGGACTGAGAGTAGCTGAGGGGTGGGTTTATGGAGCTAGGTGGGATGGACTGAGAGTAGCTGAGGGGTGGGTTTATGGAGCTAGGTGGGATGGACTGAGAGTAGCTGAGGGGTGGGTTTATGGAGCTAGGTGGGATGGACTGAGAGTAGATGAGGGGTGGGTTTATGGAGCTAGGTGGGATGGACTGAGAGTAGCTGAGGGGTGGGTTTATGGAGCTAGGTGGGATGGACTGCGAATAGCTGAGGGGTGGGTTCCCGGGGCTAGGTGGGATGGACTGAGAGTAGCTGAGGGGTGGGTTTATGGAGCTAGGTGGGATGGACTGAGAGTAGCTGAGGGTGGGTTCACGGGGCTAGGTGGGATGGACTGAGAGTAGCTGAGGGGTGGGTTTATGGAGCTAGGTGGGATGGACTGAGAGTAGCTAAGGGGTGGGTTCACAGGGCTAGGTGGGATGGACTGAGAGTAGCTGAGGGGTGGGTTTATGGAGCTAGGTGGGATGGACTGAGAGTAGCTGAGGGGTGGGTTTATGGAGCTAGGTGGGATGGACTGAGAGTAGCTGAGGGGTGGGTTTATGGAGCTAGGTGGGATGGACTGAGAGTAGCTGAGGGGTGGGTTCATGGGGCTAGGTGGGATGGACTGAGAGTAGCTGAGGGGTGGGTTTATGGAGCTAGGTGGGATGGACTGAGAGTAGCTGAGAGGTGGGTTTATGGAGCTAGGGTAGGATGGACTGAGAGTAGCTGAGGGGTGGGTTCACGGGGCTAGGTGGGATGGACTGAGAGTAGCTGAGGGGTGGGTTCACGTGGCTAGGAAGGATGGACTGTGAGTAGCTGAGGGGTGGGTTCACGGGGCTAGGTGGGATGGACTGAGAGTAGCTGAGTGGTGGGTTTATGGAGCTAGGTGGGATGGACTGAGAGTAGCTGAGGGGTGGGTTCATGGGGCTAGGTGGGATGGACTGAGAGTAGCTGAGGGGTGTGTTCACGGGGCTAGGTGGGATGGACTGAGAGTAGCTGAGGGGTGGGTTTATGGAGCTAGGTGGGATGGACTGAGAGTAGCTGAGGGGTGGGTTTATGGAGCTAGGTGGGATGGACTGAGAGTAGCTGAGGGGTGGGTTTATGGAGCTAGGTGGGATGGACTGAGTAGCTGAGGGGTGGGTTCACGGGGCTAGGTGGGATGGACTGAGAGTAGCTGAGGGGTGGGTTCACGGGCTGGGTAAGATGGACTGAGAGAAGCTGAGGGGTGGGTTCACGGGGCTAGGTGGGATGGACTGAGAGTAGGTGAGGGGTGGGTTTATGGAGCTAGGTGGGATGGACTGAGAGTAGCTGAGGGGTGGGTTCACGGGCTGGGTAAGATGGACTGAGAGAAGCTGAGGGGTGGGTTCATGGGGCTAGGTGGGATGGACTGAGAGTAGCTGAGGGGTGGGTTCACGGGGCTAGGTGGGATGGACTGAGAGTAGGTGAGGGGTGGGTTTATGGAGCTAGGTGGGATGGACTGAGAGTAGCTGAGGGGTGGGTTTATGGAGCTAGGTGGGATGGACTGAGAGTAGCTGAGGGGTGGGTTTATGGAGCTAGGTGGGATGGACTGAGAGTAGCTGAGGGGTGGGTTTATGGAGCTAGGTGGGATGGACTGAGAGTAGCTGAGGGGTGGGTTTATGGAGCTAGGTGGGATGGACTGAGAGTAGCTGAGGGGTGGGTTTATGGAGCTAGGATAGGATGGACTGAGAGTAGCTGAGGGGTGGGTTCACGGGGCTAGGTGGGATGGACTGAGAGTAGCTGAGGGGTGGGTTTATGGAGCTAGGTGGGATGGACTGAGAGTAGCTGAGGGGTGGGTTCACGGGGCTAGGTGGGATGGACTGAGAGTAGCTGAGGGGTGGGTTCACAGGGCTAGGTTGGATGGACTGAGAGTAGCTGAGGGGTGGGTTCACGGGGCTAGGTGGGATGGACTGAGAGTAGCTGAGGGGTGTGTTCACGGGGCTAGGTGGGATGGACTGAGAGTAGCTGAGGGGTGGGTTTATGGAGCTAGGTGGGATGGACTGAGAGTAGCTGAGGGGTGGGTTTATGGAGCTAGGTGGGATGGACTGAGAGTAGCTGAGGGGTGGGTTTATGGAGCTAGGTGGGATGGACTGAGAGTAGCTGAGGGGTGGGTTCACGGGGCTAGGTGGGATGGACTGAGAGTAGCTGAGGGGTGGGTTCACGGGGCTAGGTGGGATGGACTGAGAGTAGCTGAGGGGTGGGTTTATGGAGCTAGGTGGGATGGACTGAGAGTAGCTGAGGGGTGGGTTCACGGGGCTAGGTGGGATGGACTGAGAGTAGCTGAGGGGTGGGTTTATGGAGCCAGGTGGGATGGACTGAGAGTAGCTGAGGGGTGGGTTTATGGAGCTAGGTTGGATGGACTGAGAGTAGCTGAGGGGTGGGTTTATGGAGCTAGGTGGGATGGACTGAGAGTAGCTGAGGGGTGGGTTTATGGAGCTAGGTGGGATGGACTGAGAGTAGCTGAGGGGTGGGTTCACGGGGCTAGGTGGGATGGACTGAGAGTAGCTGAGGGGTGGGTTTATGGAGCTAGGTGGGATGGACTGAGAGTAGCTGAGGGGTGGGTTCACGGGGCTAGGTGGGATGGACTGAGAGTAGCTGAGGGGTGGGTTTATGGAGCTAGGTGGGATGGACTGAGAGTAGCTGAGGGGTGGGTTTATGAAGCTAGGTGGGATGGACTGAGAGTAGCTGAGGGGTGGGTTTATGGAGCTAGGTGGGATGGACTGAGAGTAGCTGAGGGGTGGGTTCACGGGGCTAGGTGGGATGGACTGAGAGTAGCTGAGGGGTGGGTTTATGGAGCTAGGTGGGATGGACTGAGAGTAGCTGAGGGGTGGGTTTATGGAGCTAGGTGGGATGGACTGAGAGTAACTGAGGGGTGGGTTTATGGAGCTAGGTGGGATGGACTGAGAGTAGCTGAGGGGTGGGTTCACGGGGCTAGGTGGGATGGACTGAGAGTAGCTGAGGGGTGGGTTTATGGAGCTAGGTGGTATGGACTGAGAGTAGCTGAGGGGTGGGTTTATGGAGCTAGGTGGGATGGACTGAGAGTAGCTGAGGGGTGGGTTTACGGAGCTAGGTGGGATGGACTGAGAGTAGCTGAGGGGTGGGTTCACGGGGCTAGGTGGGATGGACTGAGAGTAGCTGAGAGGTGGGTTTATGGAGCTAGGGTAGGATGGACTGACAGTAGCTGAGGGGTGGGTTCACGGGGCTAGGTGGGATGGACTGAGAGTAGCTGAGGGGTGGGTTCACGTGGCTAGGAAGGATGGACTGAGAGTAGCTGAGGGGTGGGTTCACGGGGCTAGGTGGGATGGACTGAGTAGCTGAGTGGTGGGTTTATGGAGCTAGGTGGGATGGACTGAGAGTAGCTGAGGGGTGGGTTCACGGGGCTAGGTGGGATGGACTGAGAGTAGCTGAGGGGTGTGTTCACGGGGCAAGGTGGGATGGACTGAGAGTAGCTGAGGGGTGGGTTTATGGAGCTAGGTGGGATGGACTGAGAGTAGCTGAGGGGTGGGTTTATGGAGCTAGGCAGGATGGACTGAGAGTAGCTGAGGGGTTAGTTTATGGAGCTAGGTGGGATGGACTGAGAGTAGCTGAGGGGTGGGTTTATGGAGCTAGGTGGGATGGACTGAGAGTAGCTGAGGGGTGGGTTCACGGGGCTAGGTGGGATGGACTGAGAGTAGCTGAGGGGTGGGTTTATGGAGCTAGGTGGGATGGACTGAGAGTAGCTGAGGGGTGGGTTTATGGAGCTAGGTGGGATGGACTGAGAGTAGCTGAGGGGTGGGTTTATGAAGCTAGGTGGGATGGACTGAGAGTAGCTGAGGGGTGGGTTTATGGAGCTAGGTGGGATGGACTGAGAGTAGCTGAGTAGTTGAGGGGTGGGTTGAAAAGCTCATGTTCCATTATAGTTATGACTAAAAACATGATTTATAATGGAGAATTACTATCTGTCCAGATGTAAAGTATATCAACATATCAAATGACTATTCTTGCTATGTAACTACTCTACAAAAAACACGAAATAAATAGTGACATGTACGGAAAATGTGCGTAGAACGTACTTTGTCCTCCGATGCGGGGGGGGTGGTGGATGGGCCCAAAAACAATAATCATATATTCTAATACAATTCATTCACACCAATTCATTGATATACACGGAGTATAGAAAACATATAGAGCACCTGCTCTTTCCAGGTGAACCCAGGTGGAAGGTATGATCCTTTATTGATGTCGCTTGTGACTCAATATTAGGAAAGTGTTCCTCATGTTTGGTATACTCAGTGTATATGTTGAAGAGGGTAGAGCTCAAACTGCATCCCTGTCTCACCCCACGGCCCTGAGGAAAGATATCTGTGTGTTTATTGCCACTTTTAACCGAACACTTGTTGTTTGTGTACATTGATTTTATCATGTCATATATATTTCCACCCCAACACCGCTTTTCATCAGTTTGTATAGCAGACCTTCATGCCAATGTAACGGATGTGAAACGGCTAGCTTAGTTAGCGGTGGTGCGCACTAAATAGCGTTTCAATCGGTGATGTCACGTGCTCTGAGACCTTGAAGTAGTGGGTCCCCTTGCTTTGCAAGGGCCGCGGCTTTTGTGGAGCGATGGGTAACGATGGTTCGAGGGTGACTGTTGACATGTGCAGTTCGCTCCTAGGTCGGGGCAAGAGGACGGACGTAAAGTCTATACTGTTACACCAAATTGAGTCAAACATTTCTTTTTTGAATCAACAAAGCAGAAGACTTTGGTTTTGTTTTGTTTGTCAGTAAGGGTGTGCAGGGTGTATACATGTTTTGTCGTACGTTATTTTGGTAAAAAGCAAATTTGTTCAGGACATTGTTTTCACTGAGGAAATGTTGGAGTCTGCTTTTAATACCGCAGAGGATTTTTCCAAGATCGCTGTTGATGCAGATTTCATAGTAATTATTGGAGTCAAATTTGTCTCCACTTTTGAGGATTGGTGTCCATTGTCCATTGCGATGTACACCATTTGAACTTAGTCTTGAATGATGCATGCCAAGATATACCAGAGATAAGGGACTGTTGATATTGTAATCACACAACTCAAACGCCGGCTCATCAGTATGAACGAATTCACAAACCGTTTTTATTTTTTATTAAACGCTCAAAAACGGTTGTCCGATAATCTAAAAATGATAATCTGTTCACAACTGCATATTTATTGGATGTCTTCTATCCAGACGACCTGTCGCCAGAGCTTCCTATATAGCTCATCTCTTTCTTCAACGTGTTGAGGCCGTCAATTAAGGAGAATTAAAGATGAAAAAAACTGTTTATTTGAAGCACAACAACTTTCTGCCCAGTTTCCCCGATGTTGCTATGGCAATCAAGCTGTTTTTAACTGTTGCATCTACTGTGAGATAGTTTTCTCAACTGAAACGAATAAAGAACTTACCTAACAAGCATCAGGCTCAACACTTGAGTAAGCTCCACTCATTACACTGGTGCCGTCGTAGCCTTGACATTTGTTCACCGATATCCTCTTACTTTCAATCAGTTCAATTATTTATCTTTTCAAGCCCTGAGGCACTTTGATCAATCACATTGTTGAAGCCCAAGAAACAAACACGTAGCTTCCTAATACAGATGAAAATGAAAAAGGTTAATGAATGACTTGTTGAAGGGTTACCTTTTGGAGCCTCTAGATATCTGTCAGTTAGCAGTATTTAACAGCTGTTGTGTGTATGGAAATGATGTGTAGTCTTTGTAATGTCCCGTTTCAACAGAAGTCAATTTGATGATGCGCCATTATACCATTAGCTAGAGCTAGCCACAAGTTGGCTAACATTAGCTAGCTAGTTAGCTCACTAACTTCAGCCATTATTTTTTTTGCTTCAATCACACTAGATTTGAATCAAACGATGAAACCAGCAGCCATTCTGACTTTTATTTCAGCTCAATGTTAGTTTTTATAATGTCAGTATATCAATGTAACGTTATTGATCTGTCAAGTTTCCCTAACTAATTCCCTACTTTTCACACTGACACGGCGTAAACAGTTCCACAGGTTGTCATGGTGCACAGTTAGTGTACAACACTATGATCATCATGTCTTAGAAGGATCAGATGGTGACAGGGGTCTCATCAGGGTCAAACAGCCAGAGAAGAACAGTCTACGAAGCTCAGGTGAATCTTGCAGTATATTATAACAATCCGCGATACAAAGTTCCATCTTGAGTTGCTGGGTACACCTGAAACCAATAATGAATGTTTCCCTCCCCACCTCCTCCTCTTTTCCTCCTCCCTCTCTTCCTTCCCCTCCTGCCCTCCTCCTCCCCCTCATCCTCCCCCTTCCCCACCTCCTCCTCTTTTCCTCCTCCCTCTCTTCCTTCCCCTCCTCCTCCTCCTCCTCCTCCTCCTCCTCCCCCTTCCTCACCTTCTCCGCCTTCCTCCTCCTGCCCTCCTCCTCCTCCTGCCCTCCTCCTCCTCCAGCTGTCCTCTCCTTCTCCTTCTCCGCCTTCCTCCTCCTGTGCTCCCCCTCCTCCTGCCCTCCTCCTCCAGCTGTCCTCCTCCAGCTGTCCTCTCCTTCTCCTTCTCCCCCTTCCTCCTCCTGCGCTCCCTCTCCTCCTGCCCTCCTCCTCCAGCTGTCCTCGCCCCTCTCCTCCCTCTCCTCTCCTTCTCCCCGTTACTCTTCTTGCTCCTCCTCCCTGCTCCTGCTCCTCCCTCCTCCACTTCCTGCTCCTCCTCCTCGTGGCAGACTTTGCTTCTTTTTCCGATAGATGTCACATTGCATGCCATCAGACAGTGGTATGCAACTGCTTTGAAATGTGTATGTCCCAATGTACATGTATATCTCTTGTATGTTGCTATATAACACATGCAACATTTCTGTTATGTCTAAATGTTAACTGCCCGTATAAGTCAGATATTACTAGAATCTTCTATGAATCTTCTATGAATCTTCTCGGTGTATTTGCTGTGTATTATTGACAAATTCCAGGTAGAACGCATAAATAAATAAATGATTCAATATCTTTCCCATGTGGGTTAGCTAAGTACATATACCGTGGAGGTTGAAGAGTCTCTCCATGGTCCTTGACCTTGCTAGCTGGTGACCAGACCTCTGAGTCTGCACTGCGTTCCAGTCCCTCCCTCCAGGTCTCACCGTCTCCATCCCGTCTCACACCCAACCAGGCTTAAAGGCATCCATTCCTGTGATACAAAGAAGAGAAGAAAAAAAAACTCACAATAATTCCCGTGGTCATGAATAATCCATCCACAGCAGAAACATGCTTCAGTGCTCTCACCTTGCCTCTCTACGCTCTCTCTCTCTCTCTCTCTCTCTCTCTCTCTCTCTCTCTCTCTCCCTCTCTCTCTCTCTCTCTCTCTCTCTCTCTCTCTCTCTCTCTCTCTCTCTCTCTCTCTCTCTCTCTCTCTCCCTCTCTCTCTCTCTCTCTCTCTCCCTCTCTCTCTCTCTCTCTCTCTCTCTCTCTCTCTCTCCCTCTCTCTCTCCCTCTCTCTCTCTCTCTCTCTCTCTCTCTCTCTCTATCTCTCTCTCTCTCTCTCTCTCTCCCTCTCTCTCCCACTCTCTCTCTCTCTCTCTCTCTCCCTCTCTCTCTCTCTCTCTCTCTCTCTCTCTCTCTCTCTCCCTCTCTCTCTCTCTCTCTCTCTCTCTCTCTCTCTCTCTCTCTCTCTCTCTCTCTCTCTCTCCCTCTCTCTCCCCCTCTCTCTCTGCTCACTCTGGGAACATCCCAGGACTACATAAAAGGCCTTTGAATATGTGGATGTGCGGGGATTTGCTGCAGTGCACACACACAATGTGATCTAACTAAAGGTTGGAGCTATAAAAGAGCACGATGTTCAGATTATGATATGGGGTGGGGGGGGGGGGGTCATTTTCAGGGATTTTTCAAATGTCACTGTCTTCGGTTTCCTACTGATGCCTGGCTTCCCCAAGAATACCCAGATGATCTGTCAATGCGTTTGAATCCAGTAGGGCACAGGAGGACAAACTCCTGTAGAAAAACTCCCGGGATATATGGGATGATCCAGCAACACCATGTTGGAGAAATAAGAGAAACATGAACCTTTTACACTACTATTGTCACGACTTCCTACCGAAGGTGGCTCCACTTCCTGTTCGGGCGGCACTCGGCGGTCGTCGTCGCCGGTCTACTAGCTGCCACCGAAGGTGGCTCCACTTCCTGTTCGGGCGGAGCTCGGCGGTCGTCGTCACCGGTCTACTAGCTGCCACCGAAGGTGGCTCCACTTCCTGTTCGGGCGGCGCTCGGCGGTCGTCGTCGCGGGTCTACTAGCTGCCACCGAAGGTGGCTCCACTTCCTGTTCGGGCGGAGCTCGGCGGTCGTCGTCACCGGTCTACTAGCTGCCACCGAAGGTGGCTCCACTTCCTGTTCGAGCGGAGCTCGGCGGTCGTTGTCACCGGTCTACTAGCTGCCACCGAAGGTGGCTCCACTTCCTGTTCGGGCGGAGCTCGGCGGTCGTCGTCACCGGTCTACTAGCTGCCACCGATCCTTTTTCCTTTTCTATTGGTTTTGTCTGGATTGTTTTCACTTTTTGCTTATTTTGATTCATCAATGGTCTATTTAAACTTCCAGTGGCCTCTTGCTTTTTGCGCGGGCTTATTCCTACTGTCAGTGGTGAAGTTGTTTTTCTCCTGTGTAATTTGTTATATGTTATTTCCAGTTTTTTTTGGGTGACATACCTGATTTATGGTCATTGCCTGTTTGTTGGCTGGACCAAGCGAAATAAAGGCATCCCCCATTGGATGTATTGCTCTCTGCGTCTGACTCTACACCCACCACTCCTAGAATTCTGTGACAACTATAGACTTACTGTAGGAAACATTTACTTTTTTTATTTACCATAGACTTGTTCTAGGTACCATTTAGTTTATGCCATAGACTAAGCTTGGTAAATGTATTTGTTCTAGGTACCATTTAGTTTATGCCATAGACTAAGCTTGGTAAATGTATTTGTTCTAGGTACCATTTAGTTTATGCCATAGACTAAGCTTGGTAAATGCACCATTTAGTTTATGCCATAGACTAAGCTTGGTAAATGTATTTGTTCTAGGTACCATTTAGTTTATGCCATAGACTAAGCTTGGTAAATGTATTTGTTCTCGCGCATGGAATATGTATTGTTCCAATATGTTGATATTATCTAAGTGAACATTGGTACCAACGGTGGCTGGTGGGTGGAGAAATAGGAGGCCGGGCTCATTGTAATAGCTGGAATGGAATTACTGGAACCGTATCGAACATACGGAAAACCACGTGTTTGATACCGTTTCCATCATTTTACAATGAGCCAGTCGTCCTATATCTCTTTGTATTCCAAAGTGAACACTATGAAGTCATCGATTCACAATCCAAACAATTGATGAGTCAGAGTAGATGTTTCCCATATGGTACATCAATAGATTTCCTTTGGCCTGGCTCTCTGATGGGAAGTGCCGGCCACCATCTCCTGTGCTTTGTTTAGTGTGATTGATGGGACCTGATATCCAGCTGTATGTCTCAAATTGCACTCTATTCCCTACACAGTGCGCTACTTATATGGGCCCTGGTGAAAGGCAGTGCACTATATAGGGCATAGGTTTCCATTTGGGATGCAGTATATATATAAATAAATAAACTGGATGTGTTCTGTTCCTCCACAAAGAGGAGAGGAGAGCTGACTCGGCTGCTTCTGTGACAGCTGGAGTCGGTCTGGTCTGTCTGGAAACCTGCCATAATGGATGATAGTGTCCGAAATGGCACCCTAATCTCTATGTAATACCTGGTTAAAAGTAGTGCACTATGTAAGGAATAGGGTACCATTTGAGATGTACCCTTAATCGCTATAGCTCTGGACCACATCGGATATCACCGTCCTGTGTCCATCCATCACTCATCAGACCAGGGTTGAGTCCACACAGGTTTCAAACGCAGGCTTGGTGATCAATTCATTTTTTAATTCAGCCAATTCAGTAAGAAGTTAAATTACATTCTAATCAATGAATTTACAAATCCAAATCCAGTGGGGGACAATTTTCAAATCATAAATGTAAATTAACTTCCTGAATTGACCGAACTGAACACTGCATGGACACCCAGCCCAGCCTCATGGACCCCCGGCCCAGCTTCATGGACACCCAGCCCAGCCTCATGGACCCCCAGCCTCATGGACCCCTGGCCCAGCCTCATGGACCCCCAGCCCAGCCTCATGGACCCCCGGCCCAGCTTCATGGACCCCCAGCCTCATGGACCCCCAGCCCAGCCTCATGGACACCCGGCCCAGCCTCATGGACCCCCAGCCCAGCCTCATGGACCCCCGGCCCAGCCTCATGGACACCCAGCCCAGCCACATGGACACCCAGCCTCATGGACCGCCAGCCTCATGGACCCCCAGCCTCATGGACATCCAGCCTCATGGACACCCAGCCCAGCCACATGGACCCCCAGCCCAGCCTCATGGACCCCCAGCCCAGCCTCATGGACCCCCAGCCCAGCCACATGGACCCCCAGCCCAGCCTCATGGACCCCCAGCCCAGCCTCATGGACCCCCAGCCTCATGGACACCCAGCCCAGCCTCATGGACCCCCAGCCTCATGGACCCCCAGCCACATGGACACCCAGCCCAGCCTCATGGACCCCCAGCCTCATGGACCCCCAGCCACATGGACCCCCCAGCCTCATGGACCCCCAGCCCAGCCACATGGACTCCCAGCCCAGCCACATGGACCCCCAGCCCAGCCACATGGACCCCCAGCCCAGCCTCATGGACCCCCAGCCTCATGGACCCCCCCAGTCTCATGGACCCCCAGCCACATGGACCCCCCAGCCTCATGGACCCCCAGCCCAGCCACATGGACCCCCAGCCCAGCCACATGGACTCCCAGCCCAGCCACATGGACCCCCAGCCCAGCCACATGGACCCCCAGCCCAGCCTCATGGACCCCCAGCCTCATGGACCCCCAGCCCAGCCTCATGGACCCCCAGCCCAGCCACATGGACCCCCAGCCCAGCCACATGGACTACCAGCCCAGCCACATGGACCCCCAGCCCAGCCACATGGACCCCCAGCCTCATGGACCCCCAGCCTCATGGACCCCCAGCCCAGCCTCATGGACCCCCAGCCCAGCCTTGTCTCAGACCGGTCAGCTGCTCCTGAGTAGATGCAGAACAGAAGTCACCAGGTGTTTTCTCTCGTGTTCACTTCCTCCTGGGACTGAAGCATGGGGAGCTAGCTGAACCACACGACACGGTCCAGTGTCTCCCTGCCTGCCTGCGCAGTTAAAGACGGCATGCTCAGCCAAGCAGAATAATGCCCAAGCAAATAGGAACCGCAACATTCCTCTTCCCCGACAGGTCTGTCTGGGACTCAACACTTCTTTATCCCAATCTACATTACATTCATGTACTTATGTCTTATTACTTATTACGCAGAGAGGATTATAGTTTCAGACGACACAGGTTTAGAGTTAAGTCTCTAATGGTATCAGACGGAATAGGAAAGGTAACGTCTCTAATGATACCAGATGGAAGGGGAAGGTAATGTCTCTAATGATACCAGACGGAAGGGTAACGTAATGTATATAATGATACCAGACGGAAGGGGAAGGTAATGTCTCTAATGATACCAGACGGAAGGGTAAGGTAATGTCTATAATGATACCAGACGGAAGGGGAAGGTAATGTCTCTAATGATACCAGACGGAAGGGGATGATAATGTCTCTAATGGTACCAGACGGAATAGGAAAGGTAATGTCTCTAATGATACCAGACGGAAGGGGAAGGTAATGTCTCTAATGATACCAGACGAAATGGGAAGGTAATGTATCTAATGATACCAGACGGAAGGGGAAGGTAATGTCTGTAATGATACCAGACGGAAGGGGAAGGTAATGTCTGTAATGATACCAGACGGAAGGGGAAGGTAATGTCTCTAATGATACCAGACTGAAGGGGAAGGTAATGTCTCTAATGATACCAGACGGAAGGGGAAGGTAATGTCTCTAATGATACCAGACGGAAGGGGAAGGTAATGTCTATAATGGTACCAGACGGAAGGGGAAGGTAATGTCTCTAATGATACCAGACGGAAGGGGAAGGTAATGTCTCTAATGATACCAGACGGAAGGGGAAGGTAATGTCTCTAATGATACCAGACGGAAGGGGAAGGTAATGTCTCTAATGATACCAGACGGAAGGGGGAAGGTAATGTCTCTAATGAAAAGCAGACGGAAGGGGAAGGTAATGTCTCTAATGATACCAGACGGAAGGGGAAGGTAATGTCTCTAATGATACCAGACGGAAGGGGAAGGTAATGCCTCTAATGATACCAGACGGAAGGGGAAGGTAATGTCTCTAATGATACCAGACGGAAGGGGAAGGTAATGTCTCTAATGATACCAGACGGAAGGGGAAGGTAATGTCTCTAATGATACCAGACGGAAGGGGAAGGTAATGTCTCTAATGATACCAGACGGAAGGGGAAGGTAATGTCTCTAATGATACCAGACGGAAGGGGAAGGTAATGTCTCTAATGATACCAGACGGAAGGGGAAGGTAATGTCTCTAATGATACCAGACGGAAGGGGAAGGTAATGTCTCTAATGATACCAGACGGAAGGGGAAGGTAATGCCTCTAATGATACCAGACGGAAGGGGAAGGTAATGTCTCTAATGATACCAGACGGAAGGGGAAGGTAATGTCTGTAATGATACCAGACGGAAGGGGCAGGTAATGTCTCTAATGATACCAGACGGAAGGGGCAGGTAATGTCTCTAATGATACCAGACGGAAGGGGAAGGTAATGCCTCTAATGATACCAGGCGGAAGGGGAAGGTAATGTCTCTAATGATACCAGACGGAAGGGGAAGGTAATGTCTCTAATGATACCAGACGGAAGGGGAAGGTAATGTCTCTAATGATACCAGACGGAAGGGGAAGGTAATGTCTCTAATGATACCAGACGGAAGGGGAAGGTAATGTCTCTAATGATACCAGACGGAAGGGGAAGGTAATGTCTCTAATGATACCAGACGGAAGGGGAAGGTAATGTCTCTAATGATACCAGACGGAAGGGGAAGGTAATGTCTCCAATGATACCAGACGGAAGGGGAAGGTAATGCCTGTAATGATACCAGACGGAAGGGGAAGGTAATGTCTCTAATGATACCAGACGGAAGGGGAAGGTAATGCCTCTAATGATACCAGATGGAAGGGGAAGGTAATGTCTCTAATGATACCAGACGGAAGGGGAAGGTAATGTCTGTAATGATACCAGACGGAAGGGGAAGGTAATGTCTCGAATGATACCAGACAGAAGGGGAAGGTAATGTCTCTAATGATACCAGACGGAAGGGGAAGGTAATGTCTCTAATGATACCAGGCGGAAGGGGAAGGTAATGTCTCAAATGATACCAGACGGAAGGGGAAGGTAATGTCTCTAATGATACCAGACGGAAGGGGAAGGTAATGTCTCTAATGATACCAGACGGAAGGGGAAGGTAATGTCTCTAATGATACCAGACGGAAGGGGAAGGTAATGTCTCTAATGATACCAGACGGAAGGGGAAGGTAATGTCTCTAATGATACCAGACGGAAGGGGAAGGTAATGTCTGAAACCATATTCCCTACTTTTTTATTTCTTGTATTCCTTTTCTCCCAAAATGTTGAGATTTCCAAATGGGTAGTTAGTCTTGTCGCATCGCTGCAACTCCCTTACGGACTCGGGAGAGGCGAAGGTCGAGAGCAATAGGTACTCAGAAACACGACTTTGCCAAGCAGCACTGCCTCTTGACACACTGGTCGCTAACCTGGAAGCCAGCCTCACCAAGGAAGGAAATACCATCCAACTGACGACCGTGTCAGCATGCAGGCGCCCGGCCCACCACAGGAGTCGCTTGGACTAGGACATCCCGGGCCGGCCAATTGTGCGCCGCCTCATGGGCAGTGGTGTAAAGTACTTAAGTAAAAATACTTTAAAGTACTACTTAAAAATACTTTAAAGTACTACTTAAGTCGTTTTGTGGTGTATCTGTACTTTACTATTTATATTTTTTACAACTTTTACTTCACTACATTCCTATAGAAAATATTTTCATTACATACATTTTCCCTGACACCCAAAAGTACTCGTTACATTTTGAATGCTTAGCAGGACAGCAAATAGTCCAATTCATGTACTTATCAAGATAACATCCCTGGTCATCCCTACTGCCTCTGATCTGGCAGACTCACTGAACACACTTGTATCTTTTGTAAATAATATCTGAGTGTTGGAGTGTGCCCCTGGCTATCTGTACATTTTAAAAACAAGAAAATGGTGCTGTCTGCTTTGCTTAATATAAGGAATTTTAAATAATTTAAACTTTTACTTCTACTTTTGATACTTGAGAATATTTGAGCAATTACATTTACTTTAGATACTTAAGTATATTTAAAACCAAATACTTTTAGACTTTTCCTCAAGTAGTATTTTACTGGGTGACTTTCACTTTTACTTGAGTAACTTTCTATTAAAGGTATCTATACTTTTACTCGAGTACTCGGGTACTTTTTCCCACCACCACTCATGGGTTTCCCGGGTCTTGGCCGGCTACAAACACAGCCCGGGATCGAACCCGGATCTGTAGTGAAGCCTCTAGCACTTCAATACAGTGCCTTAGACCTCTGTGCCACTCGGGAGAACATGGAGCACTGGTTTTGACCACTACCCATGGGGCTATGGTCAAACAAAGTGCATTACGTAGGGAGTGTGACTGATTTGTAAATACATTTTGAATTTGCAAGTATACATAGTTTGTCTATTTTGACTTGTTTTAGCAGAATAAGAAATAAAATAACTTGTTTCAGTGTTACAGTAGGGGGTTATAATAGTCTTTGTATTTACTACATGCAGTACTGGGAAATGAATAACCACTTTGCTAGAAACAAAAATCTAAGTCACAGATCAGATCATGTTTTTCCATGTATGCTTCATAAATTCCTGTACCCGCTTTACAGTAGTTGTCTAGTAGTAAGGTTTCCTCTATGTGTCTACAGTACACACGGCCTGTTGAAAACACATCCAGATCAGAGGAGAAGCTGGGTCGAGGACAGAGCAACAGAGTTATGTCTCTACAGTACACACGGCCCGTTGAAAACACATCCAGATCAGAGGAGAAGCTGGGTCGAGGACAGAGCAACAGAGTTATGTCTCTACAGTACACACGGCCCGTTGAAAACACATCCAGATCAGAGGAGAAGCTGGGTCGAGGACAGAGCAACAGAGCTTCTGTGCAGCCATCAGAGACAGGACAGAGCGGCTAATGATCCTGTCTCATGACCTCAGAGATCAATGCAGCTCAGCGCTGGAGTTCTCTGCCTGTATCCCTAATGTCACCTTATTCCCTATATAGTTCCCTATATTTCATGACAAATTACATTATCAACTGAAATGATCTGTTTCTATTAGATGATATTATCAACTGAAATGATCTGTTTCTATTAGATGATATTATCAACTGAAATGATCTCTGTTTCTATTAGATTATATTATCAACTGAAATGATCTGTTTCTATTAGATGATATTATCAACTGAAATGATCTGTTTCTATTAGATGATATTATCAACTGAAATGATCTGTTTCTATTAGATGATATTATCAACTGAAATGATCTCTGTTTCTATTAGATGATATTATCCACTTCAGCACTATATAAGAGATATGTGATTTGGAGGTTCTAGTTGGAGATTCTCCATTATAGTTGGAGATTCTCTGTTATAGTTGGAGATTCTCTGTTATAGTTGGAGATTCTCTGTTATAGTTGGAGATTCTCTGTTATAGTTGGAGAGTCTCTGTTATAGTTGGAGATTCTCTGTTATAGTTGGAGAGTCTCTGTTATAGTTGGAGAGTCTCTGTTATAGTTGGAGAGTCTCTGTTATAGTTGGAGAGTCTCTGTTATAGTTGGAGAGTCTCTGTTATAGTTGGAGATTCTCCATTATAGTTGGAGATTCTCCGTTATAGTTGGAGAGTCTCTGTTATAGTTGGAGATTCTCTGTTATAGTTGGAGAGTCTCTGTTATAGTTGGAGATTCTCCATTATAGTTGGAGAGTCTCTGTTATAGTTGGAGATTCTCCATTATAGTTGGAGATTCTCTGTTATAGTTGGAGATTCTCCGTTATAGTTGGAGATTCTCCATTATAGTTGGAGATTCTCCGTTATAGTTGGAGATTCTCCGTTATAGTTGGAGATTCTCCGTTATAGTTGGAGAGTCTCTGTTATAGTTGGAGATTCTCTGTTATAGTTGGAGATTCTCCGTTATAGTTGGAGATTCTCCGTTATAGTTGGAGATTCTCCATTATAGCTAAAGGAGTTGGGCTCAAACATCGCTCCTCGACATAAAAAATAATATATATAAAAAAATAGCTTCATTTCACACTAAGAACATAGGATATAAGAAATGTATATAGAAATAAATGCATAATACATTTATAATAATATATTTACTGATATTATAGTGCATTTCACAATGGCATTTTTGATTACCAATCTGATGTATAAACTCCTGACTAATCTAAGAAAATACTGAGAAGTGTATTTAAAAAAAAAACACTTTCATTGTAAAGAGACGGGTCAGGGCTTCTGTTCCACTGATTCCCAACAGAGGGCTCTGCAGAGTGATGTCCACACAGAGTTCAACACTAGGCTACCATATGATCCACTGACCATTTCAAATATTAAGGGACTGTTTGTATCTAGTGTCTCAGAGTAGGAGTCCATGTTATCCGTCCATGTTATCTTATTCATTGTGATCTAAAGGACAAAACTGATCATAAATCAGCACACTTACGATGAGACACTCAATACGTATGGTCCCTGATAACAGCACTAGGGAGAATCTAGACCCACTCTCATGTTGGATCGTGCCCATAAAAAAATTCATATCTAAAAATCACTGAGAAGAATCGCTGATATTTCTCTTTTTCATTACAAATTACATTATCAACTGAAATGATCTGTTTCTATTAGATGATATTATCAACTGAAATGATCTCTGTTACTATTAGATGATATTATCAACTGAAATGATCTGTTTCTATTAGATGATATTATCAACTGAAATGATCTCTGTTTCTATTAGATGATATTATCAACTGAAATGATCTCTGTTTCTATTAGATGATACAATCAACTGAAAACATCCAACCTTAAGTGTATGAGTTTCTGATTAGATTGTATTATCTCTCTCCCCCCGTATCTATTTCTCTCACCCTCTCTGTTTACCCCCACTCTCTCTCACTCTCTCCCTCTCTCTCTCTCTCACCCTCTCTGTTTACCCCCATTCTCTCTCTCTCTCACCCACTCTCTCTCACATCCTCTCTGTTTACCCCCACTCTCTCACCCTCTCTGTTTACCCCCTCTCTCTCTCTCTCTCTCACTTGGTTTTTCAGAGGCTTATATCTCAGACTCTTCTCACCAGAACTTCCTCCTTCTGCCCTGGAGCAATAAGGGACTATAGCTCTGTAGATGTTTGCTGAGACAGAAAAAAGTCCCACTAGTCTTCTCCTCTTCATGATGGTAGATTGAACATTCAGAGTGTGGAAGTAAACCAAACCCCCTACAACCCTAAACAGAACCAGGGAACAGCAACAGCCAACCTCCATAATTTATTCATACGTTTCTCTTCTTTCACATAGAGAACTTCCTTAGTCAACAGCAATTAGTGCTGCGGAGAGAAGTTACAGCTCCCCTGATTAAACAAATCACATCTACTGCATGAATACTAAATTACATTAATTACTACTAGTGTACAGAAGCAGTCTAGGCACACTATCATGCACTAAATAGGGAAAATGCTGCCATTTGGGCTGCAGTCATTAATTATATATATATATGTATAGAAGTGTATATATGTATATATATGTATAGAAGCAGAGGAAACAGTCCTGGGTTTTGAAGTCGTGATTGGTAGGTCTGGGTTAGGTTTTGAAGTGGTGATTTGGTAGGTTTTGAAGTGGTGATGTGGTAGGTCTGGGTTAGGTTTTGAAGTGGTGATGTGGTAGGTCTGGGTTAGGTTTTGAAGTGGTGATGTGGTAGGTCTGGGTTAGGTTTTGAAGTGGTGATGTGGTAGGTCTGGGTTAGGTTTTGAAGTCGTGATGTGGTAGGTCTGGGTTAGGTTTTGAAGTGGTGATGTGGTAGGTCTGGGTTAGGTTTTGAAGTGGTGATGTGGTAGGTCTGGGTTAGGTTTTGAAGTGGTGATGTGGTAGGTCTGGGTTAGGTTTTGAAGTGGTGATGTGGTAGGTCTGGGTTAGGTTTTGAAGTGGTGATGTGGTAGGTCTGGGTTAGGTTTTGAAGTGGTGATGTGGTAGGTCTGGGTTAGGTTTTGAAGTGGTGATGTGGTAGGTCTGGGTTAGGCTTTGCAGTGGTGATGTGGTAGGTCTGGGTTAGGTTTTGAAGTCGTGATGTGGTAGGTCTGGGTTAGGTTTTGAAGTCGTGATGTGGTAGGTCTGGGTTAGGTTTTGAAGTTGTGATATGGTAGGTCTGGGGACAGAAGCTTTTAAGGAGCCTGTGGGTGTCAGACTTGATACACCGGTACCTTTTGCCGTGCGGAAGCAGAGAAAACCGGTCCTTCCATTCACACTGCCTGATAGAGGTCCTGGATGGCTGTCCGCACCACCCTCTGTAGTTGCCATGCAATCGAGGGCGGTGCTATTGCCATATCAAGCAGTCATACAGCCAGTCAAGATGCTCTCGATGGCGCAGCTGTAGAACTTTGAGGGCCTACATATAATTCACTACAATATATTTGCCTAATGTGTACCCAATTATATTATATAGTACTTTAAGGATGGAATAAGTAGCGTGACACATGGTCTATTACTAAGTCAGCCTACACTGTATTCGAAAAGTATTCAGACCCCTTGACTTTCCCCACATTTTGTTACGTTACTGAAATGTGGATAAAATGAAGGGGTCTGAATCCTTTCCGAATGCACCGTATGTTACATCATCTGGTTGTATCTACTGCGATAGGCCTTGACTCCTTAAAATACCAACATGTTGTTGGCAAACAGCTCAAGCTTCAGCCATTGGCCTTTACAGTCCTGTGTTGAGGAAAAAACGACCTCAAAGCCCTGATATGAACACATTGGGTTGTGTAACTCAGGGCACAGCGGGGTGGGATTGCTCCACCGGGACTATTCCAAAATGGCACCCTATCCTCTATATAGTGCACTACTTTTGATCAAGCCTGGTCGAAAGCAGTGTACCAAATAGGGAATAGGGTGCCATTTGGACCGATTCAACCGTCACGTGAAAAAAACATGAACACACTTTGTCCAAATCAATCTGTTTGTATGAACTTACCAAGATGGGATGTCAAAGAGCAATTTCACAATAAACTATAAACACACAGTATAAATTGCTGTTAGATTTAGCAAGGCTACTCCGAATATCTCTGTTCACTAGTAAATAGTAATCGTATCTATTTGAGTAGAATCAGATGCGAGTATTCTATGTCACATTTAGCCTACAATTTTTACTATCCGTCTCGCTATCTCATTTTTTGAACGAGACGAATTAAGTAGTTTGTATCACGTTGTAGGTTAAGATTGTAACAATTATATTTTTGTAGCATAATATCTATGGTTGCAACGTGGTAACGAACAATCCTGTGCCCTCATAATCTTTGACATTGGGGTTCATTTTCAGAGCAGTGTTTAAAGACTACAAGAATGTGACAGTGACACCCTTCTTCCTACTTCCAAAACGCTTCCGCTGTCATCTTAAAGAAACACACCGCCTCTCATCAAGCATCATCATTATTTGATTTGATATTATTGGAGTGGATCGGGGTGATAAAGTTGGTATTGTGATAGGCTGGGGTGGATTAGAATGACCCTGATTCGCTGTTGTCTCTGAACCCTTTCTGGTACGTAACAAAGGCTCAGCGGTGACTGTCACTTGTGTTCTACCAGCTGCGACACTCGGTGCTCGATTGCTTTCGACTGTAAGGACCATGGCGGATACATGGGATAATGTTACAATTCCTGAGTTCAACTCCCTTCTTCAAATGGATCCCTACCTCAAACAGTACGAAAAGGACTTCAGGAGGAGGTAAAAAAAGCCTTTTTCAGTGCTAAAATGCTGCACAGCTCACAGTTCAAGCTCGTCGCCGTACCGTGCACAACCGTCAGGCTCGAGCTGGTATACATGTCTATTCGTAAAAACACCAGATAGATACATATTTGTTCAAATCCTACAGTCGCCTTCTGGTACATTCATTGAGTGACATTTGAGAGAACCGCAGCATAGCGGTCGTATGAAAGCTTGCTGTGCCCAGAAACCCGGGCTAACCGGTTTGCTAACGGTATGGTGTTCGTTCGCCTGTCATCCTTACTACAATACCAAATATTCTCCTCGACGTGGTCATACTATTATATTGTTACAATTACAAAGCAATACTATAGTCATGTTAGCTATGTCTCTAACCATTCCCCTTTGGTGCCAGTGGCCGGCCAGTAGTAAACTAGCTACCACACTCTTTCACCATCCATCCCTCCTTCCTCAGCTTTGACAGCTCATTTGTTCCAGTCAGCCAGGTGGTTCCGCCCAGTGTATGACTGAACACGCCAGCATGGTTGAGGAGGCAGGCACCCTACTTCTCTGTGTGTGTGTGTGTGTGTGTGTCAGAGCATTATTATTAGCTACATTTCAGAGCCTAAAACCATGTGGTTCTGGCTAGTAGATACATTGTAACACTTCTGCTGCTGGCCTGTGACGTTCTTCATCAGATGCAACATTGTAGCATCACTATAGCTGTATATAACTGTGGTCATAACCATTGACTGACTATATAGGTGACAACGTTAAGATGTTTCTCTCCATGATGTTTCCAGATACAATCCACTAGTCAAATGTTATGAATCATAATGTAACAATTGTTTTATTTCACTAACATCAATCACTGTCTTCTACTGCATTACTTAATGTATCAGAAGTATAGGGACTTTTATACTGAACACAAACACATATAAACACAATTTCAACATACCCAGTTTAATAGAATCACAAGGCATCATCATCATAGTGTGAATTCTCTGGGTGCTGTGTTTAGGCTAGTCTCTGTAGCAGACTCTGGGTAGACTACAGTCTCTGTAGCAGACTCTGGGTAGACTACAGTCTCTGTAGCAGACTCTGGGTGCTGTGTTTAGGCTAGTCTACAGACCTCTGTGTGCTGTATTTAGGCTAGTCTCTGTAGCAGACTGGGTGCTGTGTGTAGGCTAGACTCTGTAGCAGACTCTGGGTGCTGTGTGTAGGCTAGTCTCTGTAGCAGACTCTGGGTGCAGGCTAGTCTCTGTAGCAGACTCTGGGTGCTGTGTGTAGGCTAGTCTCTGTAGCAGACTCTGGGTGCAGGCTAGTCTCTGTAGCAGACTCTGGGTGCTGTGTGTAGGCTAGTCTCTGTAGCAGACTCTGGGTGCTGTGTGTAGGCTAGTCTCTGTAGCAGACTGGGTGCTGTGTGTAGGCTAGTCCCTGTGGCAGACTTTGGGTGCTGTATGAAGGCTAGTCTCTGTAGCAGACTATGGGTGTTGTGTGTAGGCTAGTCTCTGTAGCAGACTGGGTGCTGTGTGTAGGCTAGTCCCTGTGGCAGACTTTGGGTGCTGTATGTAGGCTAGTCTCTAGCAGACTCTGGGTGCTGTGTGTAGGCTAGTCTCTGTAGCAGACTGGGTGCTGTGTGTAGGCTAGTCCCTGTAGCAGACTCTGGGTGCTGTATGTAGGCTAGTCTCTGTAGCAGACTCTGGGTGCTGTGTATAGGCTAGTCCCTGTAGCAGACTCTGGGTGCTGTATGTAGGCTAGTCTCTGTAGCAGACTCTGGGTGCTGTATGTAGGCTAGTCTCTGTAGCAGACTCTGGGTGCTGTATGTAGGCTAGTCTCTGTAGCAGACTCTGGGTGCTGTATGTAGGCTAGTCTCTGTAGCAGACTCTGGGTGCTGTATGTAGGCTAGTCTCTGTAGCAGACTCTGGGTGCTGTATCTAGGCTAGTCTCTGTAGCAGACTCTGGGTGCTGTATGTAGGCTAGTCTCTGTAGCAGACTCTGGGTGCTGTATGTAGGCTAGTCTCTGTAGCAGACTCTGGGTGCTGTATGTAGGCTAGTCTCTGTAGCAGACTCTGGGTGCTGTATCTAGGCTAGTCTCTGTAGCAGACTCTGGGTGCTGTATGTAGGCTAGTCTCTGTAGCAGACTCTGGGTGCTGTATGTAGGCTAGTCTCTGTAGCAGACTCTGGGTGCTGTATGTAGGCTAGTCTCTGTAGCAGACTCTGGGTGCTGTATGTAGGCTAGTCTCTGTAGCAGACTCTGGGTGCTGTATTTAGGCTAGTCTCTGTAGCAGACTCTGGGTGCTGTATGTAGGCTAGTCTCTGTAGCAGACTCTGGGTGCTGTATGTAGGCTAGTCTCTGTAGCAGACTCTGGGTGCTGTATGTAGGCTAGTCTCTGTAGCAGACTCTGGGTGCTGTATGTAGGCTAGTCTCTGTAGCAGACTCTGGGTGCTGTATGTAGGCTAGTCTCTGTAGCAGACTCTGGGTGCTGTATGTAGGCTAGTCTCTGTAGCAGACTCTGGGTGCTGTATGTAGGCTAGTCTCTGTAGCAGACTCTGGGTGCTGTATGTAGGCTAGTCTACAGACCTCTGGGTGCTGTGTTTAGGCTAGTCTACAGACCTACTGACAGTACAGTGGCCTACTCGTACCATGTGAGTCATTCAGACAGATCCAAATGGGCCCTGATCACTGTGTAGGGAATAATTGACCATTTGTGTGTAGAGTAGAAGTAGTTAACTATAGTGAAGCATCCTTTTTATTCTGTAGTATTTTAGTACTGTGGAGTCACTGCAATGTTGTTGATCCATCCTCTGTTTTCGGCTATTCAACTTTGTGCCATCACCAATGGCCTCGCGGTGACTTTCCTGAGCTGTTTCCTTCCTGTCTTTCAGTTCAGAAGGACGACTGCATCTTTGATGTGTCTGGGTAGTTTAATCATTCATCCACAGCCTAATTATTTGCTAAAAGAGAAATTCAATGTCTGATTTGTCATCGTTCCCCGTTTACCAATCCCTGCCCTTCTTCTTTGTGAGGCTTTTTGAAAAGCTCCTGGTCTTTGTAGTTTAATCTGTGCTTGAAATTCCGATACTTGACTCGGGGACCTTACAGATGTTGTATATATTTGATTTATTTTTACCTTTTATTTCACTAGGCAAGTCCGTTAAGAACACATCCTTATTTGCGGGACAGAGGAAGGGGGGTAGTCATTCAAAAAAAATCATGTCAAAGAAAGTTCAAGGTGGTGTGAACTTCCTATAGGCACTGTACCTTTTTAAGACTATTTTGAGATCACAGGCCTACTGGTTGGCTACACTGTGAATAAAACATGCTGATATCTTATCCAAGCAGAAAACAACGTCGTCTGTAGTCTACCCAGAAAACAACGGTTCTGTGTAATTTAGCCCCTGTCCCCTGGGTGCTGGAATAGGCAGTGAACCTGGGACTTACACATTTTACACTGCTGTTTAATTAACTCCTGGTTCAGATACAGACAGTGCAATTTGTGACTGAATGCCATTCGTGTCTCTCCAGGGTGGTCACTAATAGTTAATTACAGCTACATTACTGTAGCATTTTTTTTTTAGCTTACCTTAGGTTATAGTAGTCATCCATACTGTAGTTAAATGCCCACATCTTTAAAACATTATTTTGTAGCTTACCTTAGGTTATAGTAGTCATCCATACTGTAGTTAAATGCCCACATCTTTAAAACATTATTTTGTAGCTTACCTTAGGTTATAGTAGTCATCCATACTGTAGTTAAATGCCCACATCTTTAAAACATTATTTTGTAGCTTACCTTAGGTTATAGTAGTCATCCATACTGTAGTTAAATGCCCACATCTTTAAAACATTATTTTGTAGCTTACCTTAGGTTATAGTAGTCATCCATACTGTAGTTAAATGCCCACATCTTTAAAACATTATTTTGTAGCTTACCTTAGGTTATAGTAGTCATCCATACTGTAGTTAAATGCCCACATCTTTAAAACATTATTTTGTAGCTTACCTTAGGCTATAGTAGTAGTCCATACTGTAGCTATGTAGTTAAATGCCCACATCTTTAAAACATTATTTTGTAGCTTAACTTAGGCTATAGTAGTAGTCCATACTGTAGTTAAATACACACATTTTTAAAACATTTTTTTTTTTTATAGGGTACTTGTCTAAAACAGATACACTTGAACATATTGTGTATTGGCTGACAGTGTTTGTGGTTCAAATGGCACCCTATTCTCTCTTCCTACATGGTGCACTGTAGCCCAACAAGGGTTCATAGTGCAATATAGTGTAAGTGGATTCTGAGTCTCTTATATTTTGTTCGTATGTAGACTTTGTCTGTATAGAGAGCCACTTTAAACAATGCTACTTAATATAATGTTTACATACCCTACATTGTTATTCTACATTTGATTTGATTATATTCTGTTTATTGTGGCATCACTGTTTTCACCAAATCATATTCCTGTACACAGGTTTATTTGGTGAAATATCGCTGCTTCCTTCTGACTAGGGAGCCGTCTGGGCCAGCGACAGAGTCTCATGTGTTGGACAGAGTAACTGATGTGAACTCATTTCTGTTCACGAGGTTCCTTTTGTGGTGAATGGCCCTGCGCCGACCTTCTCTTGACAGGTCTGGTTGTCTTAGGTAAACAGAACAACAGGGTTCTACAGTCAACAGACGGAGGTGACCGACTCCCTTTCAGGTCGTTACTGGGCTGCTGATGGTTTTTCAGTCTGGTTGTTGTGACTTTTTATTTTTAAAGAGACAGTGGTCATCACTAGGCGGCTTCCACCCGGTTACGTAACCCTGCACCTTAGAGGTTGCTGCCCCATATACACCACAGTTCAAAAGTTTGTGGTCACTTAGTAATGTCCTTGTTTTTGAAAGAAAAGCAAAAAAAAAAATTCTTCTCTTCATTAAAATAACATACAACTGATAAGAAATACAGTGTAGACATTGTTAATGTTGTAAATGACTATTGTAGCTGGAAACGGCTTGACTAATTATTTTTTACGTTTGGCTCATTCAGTTCACCAATCCGTTCGGCCTTTAGTATCCTTTAATTAGCATTGAAAAGCCATTCCATTCTTTCTTAGCGAATTATAAATCTCTCCCGGTCTTCTGAATCAAGCTTGTGACGTCTTTACAGTAGCCTCAGTTTCATACTGTATTGTCTTTGCAGTAGCCTCAGTTTCATACTGTGTTGTCTTTGCAGTAGCCTCAGTTTCATACTGTGTTGTCTAAGCAGTAGCCTCAGTTTCATACTGTGTTGTCTAAGCAGTAGCCTCAGTTTCATACTGTGTTGTCTAAGCAGTAGCCTCAGTTTCATACTGTATTGTCTTTGCAGTAGCCTCAGTTTCATACTGTATTGTCTTTGCAGTAGCCTCAGTTTCATACTGTATTGTCTTTGCAGTAGCCTCAGTTTCATACTGTATTGTCTTTGCAGTAGCCTCAGTTTCATACTGTGTTGTCTAAGCAGTAGCCTCAGTTTCATACTGTGTTGTCTAAGCAGTAGCCTCAGTTTCATACTGTGTTGTCTAAGCAGTAGCCTCAGTTTCATACTGTATTGTCTTTGCAGTAGCCTCAGTTTCATACTGTATTGTCTTTGCAGTAGCCTCAGTTTCATACTGTATTGTCTTTGCAGTAGCCTCAGTTTCATACTGTATTGTCTTTGCAGTAGCCTCAGTTTCATACTGTGTTGTCTAAGCAGTAGCCTCAGTTTCATACTGTGTTGTCTAAGCAGTAGCCTCAGTTTCATACTGTGTTGTCTAAGCATTAGCCTCAGTTTCATACTGTGTTGTCTAAGCAGTAGCCTCAGTTTCATACTGTACTGTCTAAGCAGTAGAATATGCTTCTGAGGGGCAGCTAGCCTGAAAACACAGTCAAAGATTTTCAGTTTGCAGGCAGACACTGGAACACATTTGAGTCATTTTAGCGAGTTGCAGCTGTCCAGACAGGAAATGACAAGTGCCTGGATTAAGGACCTGCGTCGCTTCCTGTGTGCGGTAGGGTCGTACTCTACGGATGTCGTAGGGCATGAACCTGCAGGATCGAGTCACCGCTTTGATGTTTGCAGGACGACAGGGGTGTTGTCCAGGGTTACGCCAAGATGCTTTGATGTTTGCAGGACGACAGGGGTGTTGTCCAGGGCTACGCCAAGATGCTTTGATGTTTGCAGGACGACAGGGGTGTTGTCCAGGGCTACGCCAAGATGCTTTGATGTTTGCAGGACGACAGGGGTGTTGTCCAGGGTTACGCCAAGATGCTTTGATGTTTGCAGGACGACAGGGGTGTCGTCCAGGGTTACGCCAAGATGCTTTGATGTTTGCAGGACGACAGGGGTGTTGTCCAGGGTTACGCCAAGATGCTTTGATGTTTGCAGGACGACAGGGGTGTTGTCCAGGGTTACGCCAAGATGCTTTGATGTTTGCAGGACGACAGGGGTGTTGTCCAGGGTTACGCCAAGATGCTTTGATGTTTGCAGGACGACAGGGGTGTTGTCCAGGGTTACGCCAAGAAGCTTTGATGTTTGCAGGACGACAGGGGTGTTGTCCAGGGTTACGCCAAGATGCTTTGATGTTTGCAGGACGACAGGGGTGTTGTCCAGGGTTACGCCAAGATGCTTTGATGTTTGCAGGACGACAGGGGTGTTGTCCAGGGTTACGCCAAGATGCTTTGATGTTTGCAGGACGACAGGGGTGTTGTCCAGGGTTACGCCAAGAAGCTTTGATGTTTGCAGGACGACAGGGGTGTTGTCCAGGGCTACGCCAAGATGCTTTGATGTTTGCAGGACGACAGGGGTGTCGTCCAGGGTTACGCCAAGATGCTTTGATGTTTGCAGGACGACAGGGGTTTTGTCCAGGGTTACGCCAAGATGCTTTGATGTTTGCAGGACGACAGGGGTGTTGTCCAGGGTTACGCCAAGATGCTTTGATGTTTGCAGGACGACAGGGGTGTTGTCCAGGGTTACGCCAAGATGCTTTGCACACTGGGAGTCACTCTGTCACGTTTTATGAGTGACAAAGTGAGGGCTTTGTCATCGGCATTCTGCTGCGTTTTTCTCTGTCCCTAGACGTGTCTCTGCCTGTCGAGCAGGATGACAAACTATTTTACATATAGAGGCAGGCATGGCGGGAGCTGGGTTGCGTCCCAAATGACTCACTGTTCCCTATATAGTGCACTTCTTTTGACTAGGGCCCCATAGGGCAGTGCACTATATCGAGAATAGGTTGCCGTTTGGAACGCACACCTACAGGCGCTGCTGCAGGGGGCAGGTTAAACCTTGATCAGCCCCAAGTGTGCTGCCGGAGGCCCTCGTAGGACTAAAACTAACACTGTGTCAGCCTCCTGTGTGCTGCTGGAGGCCCTCGAAGGACTAACGCAAAAACACAGGCATGGAAATCAACAGCCTTCGCTTGGCGTTGCTACAGCCAGGAGGGAGCTTGCTACTTTGGTGGATCAGTGATAGGAATTCAGACACCCCAGTATACAGACCTGTAGGGAGAGGGAGAGAGGGGGGGGAGGGGAGGAGAGAGAGGGGTATACAGACCTGTAGGGACGATGTGTGTGTATATATATATATATATACACACACACACACACACAAACACAAACACACACAGACCTGTAGGGACCAGAGAAAGAGGGGTATACAGACCTGTAGGGACCACATTTGCTGGTTTTGTTATGAGCTTGTTATCATCTTTCATAGTTGAAGACATTTTTCTGTTGCTGCAACATTGAGTTTTTTTTTTAATAAAGTAAAATCAATAGTGAGAAGATGGATTGTAGAGATGGTTGTTGTCTGATTTGAACATGCTAGTAGTTGTAGAGCTCCTCTTTGCTAGCCTGAAGGTCACCGACCAAACCCTCCACACTACCATGTTAATGAATCAGGTTGAAGCTGGCATCAATCAGGCTTTCTGACTACTAATGTAATACAGGACTACTAATGTAATACAGGACTACTAATGTAATACAGGACTACTAATATAATACAGGACTAGTAATATAATACAGGACTAGTAATATAATACAGGACTACTAATGTAATACATAATGTAATACAGGACTAGTAATGTAATACAGGACTAGTAATGTAATACAGGACTACTAATGTAATACAGGACTACTAATGTAATACAGGACTACTAATGTAATACAGGACTACTAATGTAATACAGGACTACTAATGTAATACAGGACTACTAATGTAATACAAAAGGGTAATACAGGACTACTAAATACAGGACTACTAATGTAATACAGGACTAATGTAATACAGGACTACTAATGTAATACAGGACTACTAATGTAATACAGGACTACTAATGTAATACATAATGTAATACATAATGTAATACAGGACTACTAATGTAATACAGGACTACTAATGTAATACAGGACTAGTAATGTAATACAGGACTAGTAATGTAATACATAATGTAATACATAATGTAATACAGGACTAGTAATGTAATACAGGACTAGTAATGTAATACAGGACTACTAATGTAATACAGGACTACTAATGTAATACAGGACTAATAATGTAATACAGGACTAGTAATGTAATACAGGACTACTAATGTAATACAGGACTAGTAATGTAATACAGGACTAATAATGTAATACAGGACTAGTAATGTAATACAGGACTAGTAATGTAATACAGGACTAGTAATGTAATACAGGACTAGTAATGTAATACGTAATGTAATACAGGACTAGTAATGTAATACGTAATGTAATACAGGACTAGTAATGTAATACATAATGTAATACAGGACTAGTAATGTAATACAGGACTACGAATGTAATACAGGACTACGAATGTAATACAGGACTACGAATGTAATACAGGACTACGAATGTAATACAGGACTACGAATGTAATACAGGACTACGAATGTAATACAGGACTACGAATGTAATACATCATGTAATACAGGACTACTAATGTAATACAGGACTAGTAATGTAATACAGGACTAGTAATGTAATACAGGACTAGTAATGTAATACAGGACTAGTAATGTAATACAGGACTAGTAATGTAATACAGGACTAGTAATGTAATACAGGACTAGTAATGTAATACAGGACTAGTAATGTAATACAGGACTAGTAATGTAATACAGGACTAGTAATGTAATACAGGGCAGGAGGAGGGCATGACTAGGAACTGAAGGAGGAGGGCATGACTAGGAACTGAAGGAGGAGGGCATGACTAGGAACTGAAGGAGGAGGGCATGACTAGGAACTGACCCTTTTATCTGTGGATTAGTTGTCCTCTAGAGTAGAGGACCTTGTGCATTTTTTTAGGTAAAATAACCCAATGTTTTATATCCCAGGACAAATGACCTAGCAACAGCAAACTAGCTAGCTAAATTGCCATAAATGTTTAATGCTTTTCGACCTGTCCCTAAATTTAGTATAGTTGGTTCAGAGTTAGTTTTGATATTTCAACCTGCGTGTCCTGATCGCGTCTGGTGTGGACGTTGAAAATCAGCATGTGTGCGATGACGTCTAGTCAGCATGTTATGCTGCAATCTGAGTAGGAAGTTGTCACATCATCCTGACTGTTATGGTGTGTGTCCCCCCCCCCCCCTCTCGCTTTCAACATTCAAATCTCAAGCTGCTTTGTTGGCATGAAAAACATGGCGTCAATATTGCCAAAGCAACAATGTGTACAAGAGAAGCTGGTTACTGCTTACTATGCAGGATATGGAAGGAAGGAGAAGCTGGTTACTGCTTACTATGTAGGATATGGAAGGAAGGAGAAGCTGGTTACTGCTTACTATGCAGGATATGGAAGGAAGGAGAAGCTGGTTACTGCTTACTATGTAGGATATGGAAGGAAGGAGAAGCTGGTTACTGCTTACTATGTAGGATATGGAAGGAAGGAGAAGCTGGTTACTGCTTACTATGTAGGATATGGAAGGAAGGAGAAGCTGGTTACTGCTTACTATGCAGGATATGGAAGGAAGTAGAAGCTGGTTACTGCTTACTATGTAGGATATGGAAGGAAGGAGAAGCTGGTTACTGCTTACTATGCAGGATATGGAAGGAAGGAGAAGCTGGTTACTGCTTACTATGCAGGATCTGGAAGGAAGGAGAAGCTGGTTACTGCTTACTATGCAGGATCTGGAAGGAAGGAGAAGCTGGTTACTGCTTACTATGCAGGATATGGAAGGAAGGAGAAGCTGGTTACTGCTTACTATGCAGGATATGGAAGGAAGGAGAAGCTGGTTACTGCTTACTATGCAGGATATGGAAGGAAGGAGAAGCTGGTTACTGCTTACTATGCAGGATATGGAAGGAAAGAGAAGCTGGTTACTGCTTACTATGCAGGATATGGAAGGAAGGAGAAGCTGGTTACTGCTTACTATGCAGGATATGGAAGGAAAGAGAAGATGGTTACTGCTTACTATGCAGGATATGGAAGGAAGGAGAAGCTGGTTACTGCTTACTATGCAGGATATGGAAGGAAGGAGAAGCTGGTTACTGCTTACTATGCAGGATATGGAAGGAAAGAGAAGCTGGTTACTGCTTACTATGCAGGATATGGAAGGAAGGAGAAGCTGGTTACTGCTTACTATGCAGGATATGGAAGGAAGGAGAAGCTGGTTACTGCTTACTATGCAGGATATGGAAGGAAGGAGAAGCTGGTTACTGCTTATATGCAGGATATGGAAGGAAGGAGAAGCTGGTTACTGCTTACTATGCAGGATATGGAAGGAAGGAGAAGCTGGTTACTGCTTACTATGCAGGATATGGAAGGAAGGAGAAGCTGGTTACTGCTTACTATGCAGGACATGGAAGGAAGGATAAGCTGGTTACTGCTTACTATGTAGGATATGGAAGGAAGGAGAAGCTGGTTACTGCTTACTATGTAGGATATGGAAGGAAGGAGAAGCTGGTTACTGCTTACTATGCAGGATATGGAAGGAAGGAGAAGCTGGTTACTGCTTACTATGCAGGATATGGAAGGAAGGAGAAGCTGGTTACTGCTTACTATGCAGGATATGGAAGGAAGGAGAAGCTGGTTACTGCTTACTATGCAGGATATGGAAGGAAGGAGAAGCTGGTTACTGCTTACTATGCAGGATATGGAAGGAAGGAGAAGCTGGTTACTGCTTACTATGCAGGATCTGGAAGGAAGGAGAAGCTGGTTACTGCTTACTATGCAGGATATGGAAGGAAGGAGAAGCTGGTTACTGCTTACTATGCAGGATATGGAAGGAAGGAGAAGCTGTTGCTCCTTCACCCAGGAATATCTGTAGTTTTTCCTCTTTGTTTAATAAGTAAAAATGTTGAATAAATGTAGTAAAATCTCTTGGTGAGGAATATTTCTCACATTAAAGGAGAAAGTGCATCTCTGTTTCTACCTCCCCTGTCGTGCAGTGACCACGTACACTCTCCTCTTTGGGTAGCCATGTCTTTTTATGTCTGCCGGTTTCTATTGCCAATTGGTCACTCAGCCTGTACTTGGTAAGGATCTGTCTCTGCTTCGTATCTCTGACAGAGTAGAGATAATCAGCCAATTCATATTTTCTGTTCAGAGCCAGATAGCAATTTAGTCGGCTTTGGGATTTTGTTTCGTTTTTCCAATGTTGTAAATTTGAGTCCTTTTGATTGTTATTGATTTTGTTTATTTGAATTTTTTTTTTAGTCTTTTTTGAATCAGTGCTGGTGTCAGCTTGGTTGGTTAGGTCCAATACTAGCTTACTGAGAGGGCTTGTTTCTGGGCTCGGCTCTTGGGTTTGAAGTGTTTTAAATTGGAGACTTGAATTTAGGTGTAGCCAAAATTGTAATGATCTTTTTTTGGTTTGTTCTTTCATTACCACTGGAAAACAGCATAGTTCTGCCCGACTTGCATTAGTTGGTGTATTTCTTTAGACTTCTAGAATGTTCCAACATAGTTCTGCATGTACGGCTTTAATTGGATGTTTCTCCCACATTTTAATGTCCAGTGTATTGATTGGCCCCCAAACCTCACTTCTGTAAAGAGCTATTGGAACCAAATCATCAACATATAGCAGGTATTTTACCTCCGTGTCACATAGTGTGAGTCCTGGGGCTGGAAGAATGGTCCAACATGTCTGCTAATTCATTTAAATGTTGAAAAGGTTTGGACTCAAACTTCAGCCTTGTCTTTACACTTCAACGCTGGGAAAGTAGTTGTTATTCCACACTTGTTTTCTGTGTTCATAAATTTGATTGAGTCCACTTTGGAAAATCTGAAGAATGCCCCTTCGTGCCAAACAGAATCAAATGCTTTATAAAAGGCAATAAAGCAAGCAAAGATTTTGCCCTCTTTTTTTTGTGTGTGTATATGGTCAGTACTGTGATGTACCATTCAAAATGATTAAATTGTTCCACATGTCACAGAACTGATTCTGGTCAATTGCGTTTTCCAATTTCATCAAGTGTCTTATTGGTAAACTCAGCAAAAAAAGGAATGTCCCTTTTTCAGGACCTTGTCTTTCAAAGATAATTCGTAAAAATCCAAATAACTTCACAGATCTTCATTGTAAAGGGTTTAAATACGGTTTCCCATTAAATAATTAATGATCATGCACCTGTGGAACGATCATTAAGACACGAACAGCTTACAGATGGCAGGCAATTAAGGTCACAGTTATGGAAATGTAGGACACTAAAGAGGCCTTTCTACTGACTCCTGCCCAGGGTCCCTGCTCATCTGTGTGAATGTGCCTTAGGCTTCCTGCAAGGAGGCATGAGGATAGCATATGTGGCCAGGGCAATGAATTGCAATGTCCGTACTGTGAGATGCCTAAAATGGCGCTATAGGGAGACAGGACGGACAGCTGATCGTCCTCGCAGTGGGAGACCACGTGTAACAACATCTGTTCAGGATCGGTACATCTGAACATCACACCTGTGGTATAGGTACAGAATGGCAACAACAACTGCCCGAGTTACACCAGGAACGCACAATCCCTCCATCAGTGCTCAGACTGTCCGCAATAGGCTGAAAGAGGTTGGACTGAGGGCTTGTAGGCCTGTTGTAAGGCAGGTCCTCACCAGACACCACCGGCAACAACATTGCCTTTGGGCACAAACCCACCGTCCCGTCGCTGGACCAGAGAGGACTGGAAAAAAGTGCTCTTCACTGACGAGTCATGGTTTTGTCTCACAAGGGGTGATGGTCAGATTCGTGTTTATCGTCAAAGGAATGAGCTTTACACCGAGGACTGTACTCTGGAGCAGGATCGATTTGGAGGTGGAGGGTCCGTCATGGTCTGGGGCGGTGTGTCACAGCATCATCGGACTGAGCTTGCTGTCATTGCAGGCAATCTCAACGCTGTGCGTTACAGGGAAGACATCCTCCTCCACAATGCCACCAGCCATACTGCTCATTCTGTGCGTGATTTCCTGCAAGACAGGAATGTCAGTGTTCTGCCATGGCCAGCGAAGAGCCTGGATCTCAATCCCATAGAGAACGTCTGGGACCTGTTGGATCGGAGGGTGAGGGCTAGAGCTATTGGACGACCCCCCCCCCCACACACACCTTGGAACAAGGTCCCTTGGTGGAAGAGTGGGGTAACATCTCACAGCAGCAACTGGCAAATCTGGTGCAGTTCATGAGGAGGAGATGCACTGCAGTACTTAATGCAGCTGGTGGCCACACCAGATACTGAATGTTACTTTTGACCCCCCCCCCTTTGTTCAGGGACACATTATTCAATTTCTGTTAGTCACATGTCTGTGGAACTTGTTCAGGTTATGTCTCAGTTGTTGAATCTTATGTTCATACAAATATTTACACATGTTAAGTTTGCTGAAAATAAACGCAGTTGACAATGAGAGGACATTTATTTTCTTTTTTTGCTGAGTTTGTAATTCAATTTCTTGTGTTTTCATTGTGTTTCTACTGTTTCAGAATATTCACAGTGTCGCTCTGGGTTGTTCTGCTGCTTCTGTTTTTGATGTTTTCTAATGGTTTTAAATATTATCAAACCATTTTTCACAAACATTCAGTTTTTTGTTTCTTTGGTTTTCTCAAATTTGCTTTTGATTCTGTTTTTTGGAATATGCAATTTTTATGTTTTTGACACCTTTATTGTTTTGTTCTTGTGAGTTATTGAAGACCTGTACAGAGTTCATTTAATTTCAGTTCAATGAATTTGTCTGCGCTGTTTGGAGCCCATCTGTACGATTGGTTCATGTTGTAGAGATTATTGGGCAGTTTTTTTTACCTGAGTATTGCTGGTAAATTTCAGAAGCACGTTAATCTGACTGGTGTCTGTAGTCTGACAGTGAATTCACTAATGTAGGAGGGGTCTATGTCACTGATGGCATAATTGACTAGGCTTGTCCCAAGTGCTGAGCAGGAAGTAAACCGACCTAAAAAGACCCCTCTGAGTCTACCATTAGGCATGTACAGGCCCAAGGCTCGACAGAGATGCACTAACTCCTTCCCATTTTTTGTTCAGTATTTGGCCAGGACTGTTTCTATTATTGATAATAGGGCTACTATACAAGGAGGGGTGTCCAAATATGTGGTGGTTACCTCCCGCATCAGTGTAGTCCGGCTCAGAACCTGTTCTTGCATTGAAATCTCCACAAAGAAGCACTTTACCCTCTGTCTGAAATCGTCAAAAAACTGATCCTCATAATATGATGAATCTGAAGGAGGAGCATAAACTGCACATATGTAAACATCATTGTCACAATAGATTATACATGTTTTAGCCAAATGTGGTTTTGTATCAGCAATAGATGCTCTGCTCTACTCCCTGAACTTTCTCTTCTTTTAGTTTCTAGACAGTGTTGTCCTTGCTGGGTCACAGAGGCTGTTGGGGCCTGCTTTTCTCCATCGCCCTCCTTTTACTTTCTCCTCAGCTTCTGAAACACATCCTCAAAAAAGCCCAGAGGCTTGAATCATTGCCTTGTATCAATACAGTACTGTATAAATTGACTGTTTGATATGTGTTGCTCTGGTCAGCTTCTTTAAAGAAAAATGCTGATCTGTCATCCTTGGCTGATGCCTCTCTTTCTTTGTTTTTGAGAAAGGGAAATAGTTGCAAATAACCATTTTCCATATGTGTCCTCGTTTGGTATTAAATAGTTAATTTGTTTTTGCAACTTGTAAGATCTGCAAAGATGTGTTCATGGTCCCATCATTCAACTTTTCTTTTAGCTTTCTGTTGTGCAAACAATTTCCATTGTAATGCTGGTGTTGGCTACAATGTCGCAATAGAAGCCTACCTTTTTCCAAAACAATGTTTCTTGTATTAGTGTCTTCAGAGAACGGTTTGATTTCATGTCCTGTCGATCTATTGTGTTGTTAACTAGCTATTTTTTTGTTAGCTTTTGTTTTAGGAGAAGTAATGTTTATTTGTTTTCTTTTTCCTTTGTTTAATGAGGCAAGTCAGTTAATTAAGAACAAATTCTTGTTTTCAATGATGCCCTAGGAACAGTGGGTTAAACTGCCTTGTTCAGGGGGCAGAACGACAGATTTTCACCTTGCTTAGCAACTGGTAAACATTCCAGCTAGCTAAAATAGCTGCACAATTTTATAAGATAAATATATTTTTAAAAAATTCACAAGCCTTCATGTGTTGATTGTTTTGTCTTCCATTCAGTCTTGCAGCTTTCTTTTTGTTTTTCCCAATCTACTTCACACCATTTATATTTCAATATTTGTAGGCGCAATTTTTTTTTTCAGCAGCTGCTACTCAATTTGGAACTCTGGAACCTTCTCTCGCTCTGTGTCGTCTCTGTCCTCTCTCAAGCTGCTTTCTTGGCATAAAAAAAACATTAGCATTTTTAATATTGCCAAAGCAACAATTTGTACAATATACATTGTAATAAAATAATGAAGAATAATGCAAAATGGATGTAAACACAGAGAGAGAGAGAGAGGACAGAGATGACACCTTGAGAGAGAGAGGACAGAGATCACACCTTGAGAGAGAGAGAGAGCGAGGACACAGATCACACCTTGAGAGAGAGGACACAGATCACACCTTGAGAGAGAGAGGACACAGATCACACCTTGAGAGAGAGAGGACACAGATCACACCTTGAGAGAGAGAGGACACAGATCACACCTTGAGAGAGGACAGAGATGACACCTTGAGAGAGGACAGAGATCACACCTTGAGAGAGAGAGAGAGCGAGGACACAGATCACACCTTGAGAGAGAGGACACAGATCACACCTTGAGAGAGAGAGGACACAGATCACACCTTGAGAGAGAGAGGACACAGATCACACCTTGAGAGAGAGAGGACACAGATCACACCTTGAGAGAGAGAGGACACAGATCACACCTTGAGAGCGAGAGGACACAGATCACACCTTGAGAGAGAGAGGACACAGATCACACCTAGAGAGAGAGAGAGAGAGAGGACACAGATCACACCTAGAGAGAGAGAGAGAGGACACAGATCACACCTAGAGAGAGAGAGAGAGGACACAGATCACACCTAGAGAGAGGACACAGAGATCACACCTTGAGAGAGAGAGAAGAGAAACAGAGGACAGTCAGAGGCTGGCCTAATTGTATTACTCGTTATTACTAATAAGCAGGTGAGGGGAAGTTTAGATTTTGTGTTAGCAGCAAGTTTAGGGAAATCAGATGTCTTTTAGTATACGTCCCAAATAGCACCCTATTTCTTATTTAGTGGGACTCTGGTCAAACGTAGTGCACTATATATGGAATAGGGTGTGGTTTGGAATGGAACCTTGAAGTCACCTTGAATGTGATTGTGATGCGTGGTCTGATCTTGATGGTTATGTCCCAATTGGGGCACTATTCCTTACATTAGTGCACTACTTTTGACAGAACCTTATTCCTTACATAGTGCACTACTTTTGACCAGGGCCCATAGGGCATGTTCAGGGCTCTGCCCTAAAGTAGCGCACTGTATAGGTAATAGGGTGCAATTTGAGACACACACACACACACACACACACACACTGTCTTCTCTCTCATCTCTTGTCTAATCATACCAGCAGGGCCAGAAGAAGAGGTTCTAGATTAGCAGGACTATAGAAACACACCCAGCCAGCCAGACTATCCCCCCCAGCACTTAGTTTGTTCTAATCATAACCATGACTATTAATGCAGAGCCAGGAGCCATCCTTAACTGAATCCTCCTCACCTCTCCTCATCTCCTTGTCCTCCTGAAAGGCTCTCCACAGGGCTGCCAGAACATGTATTCTGAAATGGTGACACCGCAGGTATGGGAGCACTAAGCTGTTATCCATTTGAGTTGCAGAGTGGAGAGAGACAGAGAGTGGAGAGAGACAGAGAGTGGAGAGAGACAGAGAGTGGAGAGAGACAGAGAGTGGAGAGAGACAGAGAGTGGAGAGAGACAGAGAGTGGAGAGAGACAGAGAGTGGAGAGAGACAGAGATTGGAGAGAGACAGAGAGTGGAGAGAGACAGAGAGTCGGGGAGGAAGGGATGAGAGAGCATGCAGAGGAAAAAAGAGGAGAGTGTTTTTCATCCAGCTGGCTAGGACCATCTGATCCTGCAGGGGACAATCTGATCCTGCAGGGGACAATCTGATCCTGCAGGGGACAATCTGATCCTGCAGGAAAAATCTGATCCTGAAGGGGACCATCTGATCCTGCAGGGGACCATCTGATCCTGCAGAGGACAATCTGATCCTGCAGGGGACAATCTGATCCTGCAGGGGACAATCTGATCCTGCAGGGGACCATCTGATCTGGACAGCAGCTGGCTAGGATACTCTCCTCTCTGTAGACTATAGGGAATCCTGCAGGGAGAATCTGATCCGGACAGCAGCTGGAAAGGAGGAACTAACATGATAAATGATGATGATGAAGAAGTTGGTTTATTTTCTGACACTGGAGAGTATAAACTAATGGTTTAGCTGGTCTGCCACAACATAGTGACATGGTGATGTCATGTAGGACTATTTAACTACAGTGGCTTGTGAAAGTATTCACCCCCTTGGCATTTTTCCTATTTTGTTGCCTTACAACCTGGAATAATTAAAATTAATTAAAATAATTAAAACAGATTTCTGTGGGGGGGGGGGTTTGTATCATCATTTGATTTACACAACATGCTTACCACTTTTTGAAGATGCAAGTGTTTTTTTTATTGTGAAACGAATAAGACCAAAAAACAGAATAGTTAGGCACGCTCAAGTTGTTCACTCTCCCAATGTCAATACTTTGTAGAGCCACCTTTTACAGCAATTACAGCTGCAAGTCTCTTGGGTTAAGTCTCTATAAGCTTGGCACATCAAGCCACTGGGATTTTTGCCCATTCTTCAAGGCAAAACTGCCCCAGTTCCTTCAAGTTGGATGGATTCCGCTGGTGTACAGATTGCTGTCATACCACAGATTCTCAATTGGATTGAGATCTGGGCTTTGACTAGGCCGTTCCAAGATATTTAAAGGTTTCCCCTTAAACCACTCAAGTGTTACTTTAGCAGTATGCTTAGGGTCATTGTCCTGCTGGAAGGTGAACCTCTGTCCCAGTCTCACATCTCTGGAAGACTGAAACAGATTTCCCTCAAGTATTTCCCTGTATTTAGTGCCACCCATCATTCCTTCAATTCTGACCAGTTTCCCAGTCCTTGCCGATGAAGAACATCCCCACGGTATGATGCTGCCACCGCCATGCTTCACTGTGGGGATGATATTCTCTGGGTGATGAGGTGTTGGGTTTGCGCCAGACATAGCATTTTCCTTGATAGCCAAAAAGCTACATTTTAGTCTCATCTGACCAGAGTACCTTCTTTCATATGTTTGGGAGTCTCCCACATGCCTTTTGGTGAACACCAAATGTGTTTACTTATTTTTTTCTTTAAGCAATGGCATTTTTCTGGTCACTCTTCCATTAAGCCCAGCTCTGTGGAGTGTATGGCTTAAAGTGGTCCTATGGACAGATACTCCAATCTCCGTTGTGGAGCTTTGCAGCTCCTTCAGGGTTATCTTTGGTCTCTTTTGTTGCCTCTGATCAATGCCCTCCTTACCTGGTCTGTGAGTTTTGGTGGGCGGCCCTCACTTGGCAGGTTTGTTGTGGTGCCATGTTCTTTCCATGTTTTAAATAATGGATTTAATTGGTGCACTGTGGGGAAAAAAACGTTTTTGATATTTCTTTGTAACCCAATCCCGATCTGTACTTCTCCACATCTTTGTCCCTGACCTGTTTGGAGAGCTCCTTGGTCTTCATAGGGCCACTTTCTTGGTGGTGTCCCCTGCTTAGTGGTGTTGCAGACTCTGGGGCCTTTCAGAACGTGTGTGTGTGTATACTGAGATCAGGTGACATTAGATTGCACACAGGTGAACTTTATTTAACTATTTATGTGACATCTGAAGGTAATTGATTGCCCCAGATTAGAGGTTGACCGATTTTAATCTGAATGGCAGATTTTATTTAGGGCCGATTTTTAAGGTTTTCATAACAATCAGAAATTTGTATTTTTGGACACAGATTATTATATTTTTAACACCTTTATTTGATCTTTTAACTACTTAAATATATTATTTACCTTGTCAGCTTGGGCATTCAATCTTGAAAAATGAGTGAAATAGTCTTAATTTATTACATGGGAATATTGAAGACTCATGTTAAAAGGAACTACCAGCTTTCATATGTTCTCATGTTCTGAGCAAGGAACTTAAACGTTAGCTTTCTTACATGGCACATATTGCACTTTTACTTTCTTCTCCAACACTTAGTTTTTGCATTATTTAAACCAAATTGAACATGTTTCATTATTTATTTGAGGCTAAATGGATTTTATTGATGTATTATATTAAGTTAAGTGTTCATTCAGTATTGTTGTAATTGTCATTATTCCAAATGCATTAAAAAAATTGTCAGACCAATCGGCCGATTTAATCGGTATCGGCTTTTTTTTGGCCCTCCTATAATTGTTATCGGTATCAGCGTTGAAAAATCATACTCAGTCGACCTCCACACCAGATCTTACTTAGGTACTTCATAGTAAAGGGGGGAATAGATATGCACACCACTTTTCAGTTTTGTATTTTTTTTTTGATACAAGTAATTTTTTTCACTTCACCAATTTGGACTATTTTGTGTATGTCCATTACATGTAATCCAAATAAAAATCTATTTAAATTACAGATTATTATTATTATTATTATTATTGTAATGCAACAAAAATAGGAAAAACACCAAGGGGGTGAATTCTTTCGCAAGGCACTGTAGTGACATGGTGTCCTGGTGACATGGTGTCCTGGTAATGTAGTGACATGGTGTCCTGGTGACATAGTGACATGGTGACATAGTGACATGGTGTCCTGGTAATGTAGTGACATAGTGACATGGTGACATGGTGACATGGTGACATGGTGACATAGTGACATGGTGTCCTGGTGACATAGTGACATAGTGACATGGTGACATGGTGTCCTAGTGACATAGTGACATAGTGACATGGTGTCCTGGTGACATAGTGACATAGTGACATGGTGACATAGTGACATGGTGTCCTAGTGACATTGTGTCCTGGTGACAGTGACATTGTGTCCTGGTGACATAGTGACATGGTGACATGGTGACATAGTGACATAGTGACATAGTGACATGGTGACATGGTGACATGGTGACATGGTGACATAGTGACATAGTGTCCTGGTGACATGGTGACATGGTGACATGGTGACATGGTGACATGGTGACATAGTGACATTGTGTCCTGGTGACATAGTGACATTGTGTCCTGGTGACATAGTGACATGGTGACATAGTGACATGGTGTCCTGGTGACATAGTGACATTGTGTCCTGGTGACATAGTGACATTGTGTCCTGGTGACATAGTGACATTGTGTCCTGGTGACATAGTGACATAGTGACATTGTGTCCTGGTGACATAGTGACATAGTGACATGGTGACATGGTGACATGGTGACATAGTGACATAGTGACATTGTGTCCTGGTGACATAGTGACATAGTGACATTGTGTCCTGGTGACATAGTGACATTGTGTCCTGGTGACATAGTGACATTGTGTCCTGGTGACATAGTGACATGGTGACATAGTGACATGGTGTCCTGGTGACATAGTGACATTGTGTCCTGGTGACATAGTGACATTGTGTCCTGGTGACATAGTGACATTGTGTCCTGGTGACATAGTGACATAGTGACATTGTGTCCTGGTGACATAGTGACATAGTGACATGGTGACATGGTGACATGGTGACATAGTGACATAGTGACATTGTGTCCTGGTGACATAGTGACATAGTGACATTGTGTCCTGGTGACATAGTGACATTGTGTCCTGGTGACATAGTGACATTGTGTCCTGGCGACATTGTGTCCTGGCGACATGGTGTCCTGGTGTCCTGGTGACATGGTGTCCTGGTGAGATGGTGACATGGTGTCCTGGTGTCCTGGTGACATGGTGTCCTGGTGAGATGGTGACATGGTGACCCCGTGCGGGAGAGGTTATAGGGACATATTCGGGTAGATATCGTTTGATTAAAAATAATATATTAATTCAAATTCATGTAAGAACATAACTGCCTTTACACAGTAACGGTGACTAAAATTAGGATCATTTTTGTGAGCATTGTCTATGGCTTACAGTATGTTGATGTGTGGCAGGTGTTAAAATATGAATGCTCTTTGCAAGACAGCCTATCCATCTTGTATTGATTTTGAATGCCCTCGAATGCGGTCCAAGGTAAAGCAAGAGGCTACTCAGATAGACCTACATTTTAGACTGTATACTATATATGGGGTTGATATTGCAACAACCACGTCCACATATAGCTCACCAACCTCTTGGCTATAGCATTTAATATTGTGTGTGTGTGTTACATTGACTGTGTTCTATGCCTACCTATAGCCTCCATTTAGGGCAGTCTACCCAGCTATAGGTAGCCTCCATTTAGGGCAGTCTACCCAGCTATAGGTAGCCTCCATTTAGGGCAGTCTACCCAGCTATAGCTAGCCTCCATTTAGGGCAGTCTACCCAGCTATAGGTAGGCTAGCCTCCATTTAGGGCAGTCTACCCAGCTATAGGTAGGCTAGCCAGCCTCCATTTAGGGCAGTCTACCCAGCTATAGGTAGCCTCCATTTAGGGCACTCTACCCAGCTATAGGTAGCCTCCATTTAGGGCAGTCTACCCAGCTATAGCTAGCCTCCATTTAGGGCAGTCTACCCAGCTATAGGTAGTCTCCATTTAGGGCAGTCTACCCAGCTATAGGTAGCCTCCATTTAGGGCAGTCTACCCAGCTATAGCTAGCCTCCATTTAGGGAAGTCTACCCAGCTATAGCTAGCCTCCATTTAGGGCAGTCTACCCAGCTATAGCTAGCCTCCATTTAGGGCAGTCTACCCAGCTATAGCTAGCCTCCATTTAGGGCAGTCTACCCAGCTATAGCTAGCCTCCATTTAGGGCAGTCTACCCAGCTATAGCTAGCCTCCATTTAGGGCAGTCTACCCAGCTATAGCTAGCCTCCATTTAGGGCAGTCTACCCAGCTATAGGTAGCCTAGCCTCCATTTAGGGCAGTCTACCCAGCTATAGGTAGCCTAGCCTCCATTTAGGGCAGTCTACCCAGCTATAGGTAGCCTAGCCTCCATTTAGGGCAGTCTACCCAGCTATAGGTAGCCTCCATTTAGGGCAGTCTACCCAGCTATAGCTAGCCTCCATTTAGGGCAGTCTACCCAGCTATAGCTAGCCTAGCCTCCATTTAGGGCAGTCTACCCAGCTATAGGTAGCCTCCATCTTAAATGGTACTTTACAAGCAAAGTATTTCTGTTCAGTGAGTCCTCCAGATCAGAGGCAGTAGGGATGATCAGGGATGTTCTCTGTTTAGTGAGTCCTCCAGATCAGAGGCAGTAGGGATGACCAGGGATGTTCTCTGTTTAGTGAGTCCTCCAGATCAGAGGCAGTAGGGATGACCAGGGATGTTCTCTGTTTAGTGAGTCCTCCAGATCAGAGGCAGTAGGGTTGACCAGGGATGTTCTCTGTTTAGTGAGTCCGTCAGATCAGAGGCAGTAGGGATGACCAGGGATGTTCTCTGTTTAGTGAGTCCTCCAGATCAGAGGCAGTAGGGATGACCAGGGATGTTCTCTGTTTAGTGAGTCCTCCAGATCAGAGGCAGTAGGGATGACCAGGGATGTTCTCTGTTTAGTGATTCCTCCAGATCAGAGGCAGTAGGGATGACCAGGGATGTTCTCTGTTTAGTGAGTCCGTCAGATCAGAGGCAGTAGGGATGACCAGGGATGTTCTCTGTTTAGTGAGTCCTCTAGATCAGAGGCAGTAGGGATGACCAGGGATGTTCTCTGTTTAGTGAGTCCTCTAGATCAGAGGCAGTAGGGATGACCAGGGATGTTCTCTGTTTAGTGAGTCCTCCAGATCAGAGGCAGTAGGGATGACCAGGGATGTTCTCTGTTTAGTGAGTCCTCCAGATCAGAGGCAGTAGGGATGACCAGGGATGTTCTCTGTTTAGTGAGTCCTCTAGATCAGAGGCAGTAGGGATGACCAGGGATGTTCTCTGTTTAGTGAGTCCTCTAGATCAGAGGCAGTAGAGATGACCAGGGATGTTCTCTTGATAAGTGTGTGAATTTGACTATTTTAGTGTTCCACTGGAATGCTGTCTCATGTTGACTCCAAAGTTTCCCACAGTTGTGTCAAGTTGGCTGGATGTCCTTTGGGTGGTGGAACCTTCTTGATACACACAGGAAACTGTTGAGAGTGAAAACCCAGCAGCGTTGCAGTTCTTGACACACTCAAACCAGTGCACCTGGCACCTACTACCATACCCTGTTCAACGACACTTTAATATGTTGTCTTGTCCATTCACCCTCTGAATGGAACAAACACAATCCATGTCTCTACTGTCCCAATACTTAAAAATCCTTCTTTAACCTGTCTCCTCCCCTTCACCTACACTGATTTTTAAGTGGATTTAACAAGTGACATCATCAATAAGGGATCATAGCTTTCACCTGGTCAGTCTGTCATGGAAAGAACAGGCATTCTTAATGTTTTGTACTTTCACAGCATATTGCATTACTTTTGACCAGAGCCCAATCCCATACAATGTGGGATGCAACCATAGACTGGTCAACACATCTCCTATAGTCTTGTGTCGCCTGAACACTGATCAACACATCTCCTATAGTCTTGTGAAGCCTGAACACTGATCAACACATCTCCGATAGTCTTGTGACGCCTGAACACTGGTCAACACCTCTCCTATAGCTTGTGACGCCTGAACACTGATCAACACATCTCCTATAGTCTTGTGACGCCTGAACACTGATCAACACATCTCCGATAGTCTTGTGACGCCTGAACACTGGTCAACACCTCTCCTATAGCTTGTGACGCCTGAACACTGATCAACACATCTCCTATAGTCTTGTGACGCCTGAACACTGATCAACACATCTCCGATAGTCTTGTGACGCCTGAACACTGGTCAACACCTCTCCTATAGCTTGTGACGCCTGAACACTGATCAA
>NC_034188.2:89082848-89157848 GCF_002021735.2 Oncorhynchus kisutch | reverse complement strand
CTGGAGAAAAATACAGGCTACAGAGTATCTGTTCAGCTGAATCTGCTACACACCCTCTTTCTCGAGTCATCTTTCCTTGATTCCTCACATCCTCTCTCCTCACCTCCTTCTCAAAACCCATTGGAGAAGAAGTTACGAGGGAAGTGACCTTGGGCCTTTTCATACTGTTCAGAAGGATGCAAGGAATCACAGAAAGACCAGTAGAGAGTGCAGGCTCATAGAACTCTGGTCTAAAGTAGTGCACTACATAGGGAATAGGGTGCCATAGGGCTCTGGTCTAAAGTAGGGCACTATATAGGGAATAGGGTGCCATAGGGCTCTGGTCTAAAGTAGGGCACTATATAGGGAATAGGGTGCCATAGGGCTCTGGTCTAAAGTAGGGCACTATATAGGGAATAGGGTGCCATAGGGCTCTGGTCTAAAGTAGGGCACTATATAGGGAATAGGGTGCCATTTCCTTTCTATATCTTCATTAGGACTTTTCGTTTATTCTTTCTTCTGCCCAACTAATGAAGGACCATTAGATGATTACATTACATCTCATTAGAAATTACTAGTTTGTAGATTTCCTCATTTTGTTAATGGACAATTACACATCCAAAATAATCAAGAAAGCTAATATTCATGTTTTAAAAATTGTGGCCCAATGAAATCACTTAACGAGGCAATTAACAGACGTTTTAATTAGAAGACCATAAATTAGTTGTTGAGGAGTAAAGCGTAATGTGAACAGAGTGCAGTAGGCAGGCTGGGGACACACACTGCTGCTGTTCTGTCCCCCTGCTGCTGTTCTGTCCTGCTGCTCTTCTGTCCCCCTGCTGCTCTTCTGTCACACTGCTGTTCTGTCCTGCTGCTGTTCTGTCCTACTGCTGTTCTGTCCCCCTGCTGCTGTTCTGTCCTGCTGCTGTTCTGTCCTGCTGCTGTTCTGTCCTGCTGCTGTTCTGTCCTGCTGCTGTTCTGTCACACTGCTGCTGTTCTGTCACACTGCTGCTGTCCTGCTGCTGTTCTGTCCTGCTGCTGTTCTGTCCTGCTGCTGTTCTGTCCACCTGCTGCTGTTCTGTCACACTGCTGCTGTTCTGTCACACTGCTGCTGTTCTGTCCTGCTGCTGTTCTGTCCTGCTGCTGTTCTGTCCCCCTGCTGCTGTTCTGTCCCCCTGCTGCTGTTCTGTCACACTGCTGCTGTTCTGTCACACTGCTGCTGTCCTGCTGCTGTTCTGTCCTACTGCTGTTCTGTCCTACTGCTGTTCTGTCCTGCTGCTGTTCTGTCCTGCTGCTGCTCTGTCCTGCTGCTGCTCTGTCCTGCTGCTGTTCTGTCCTGCTGCTGTTCTGTCCTGCTGCTGTTCTGTCCTGCTGCTGTTCTGTCCTGCTGCTGTTCTGTCCCCCTGCTGCTGTTCTGTCCCCCTGCTGCTGTTCTGTCCTGCTGCTGTTCTGTCCTGCTGCTCTTCTGTCCTGCTGCTGTTCTGTCCTGCTGCTGTTCTGTCCTGCTGCTGTTCTGTCCTACTGCTGTTCTGTCCTGCTGCTCTTCTGTCCTTCTGCTCTTCTGTCCTGCTGCTCTTCTGTCCTGCTGCTGTTCTGTCCCCCTGCTGCTGTTCTGTCCCCCTGCTCCAAACAAAGATGTGGTTCAAATGGCACCCTATCCCCTATATACACTGCAAAAAATTAATAAGGGAACACTAAAATAACACATCCTAGATCTGAATGAATGAAATATTTTTTATTAAATATTTTTTATTAAATATTTTTTATTAAATATTTTTTTCTTTACATAGTTGAATGTGCTGACAACAAAATCACACAAAAATGATCAATGGAAATCAAATTTATCAACCCATGGATGTCTGGATTTGGAGTCACACTCAAAATTAAAGTGGAAAACCACACTACAGGCTGATCCAACTTTGATGTAATGTCCTTAAAACAAGTCAAAATGAGACTCAGTAGTGTGTGGGGCCTCCACGTGCCTGTATGACCTCCCTACAACGCCTGGGCATGCTCCTGATGAGGTGGCAGATGGTCTCCTGAGGGATCTCCTCCCAGGCCTGGACTAAAGCATCCGCCAACTCCTGGACAGTCTGTGGTGCAACGTGGCATTGGTGGATGGAGCGAGACATGATGTCCCAGATGTGCTCAATTCAGTAGTAGATGTGCAGATGTGCTCGATTCAGGTCTGGGGAACTGGCGGGCCAGGTCTGGGGAACGGGCGGGCCAGTCCATAGTTGGTCCATAGCATCAATGCCTTCCTCTGACACGCTCCAGCACATGAGGACTAGCATTGTCTTGCATTAGGAGGAACCCAGGGCCAACCGCACCAGCATATGGTCTCACAAGGGGTCTGAGGATCTCATCTCGGTACCTAATGGCAGTCAGGCTACCTCTGGCGAGCACATGGAGGGCTGTGCGGCCCCCTAAAGAAATGCCACCCCACACCATGACTGACCCACCACCAAACCGGTCATGCTGGAGGATGTGGCAGGCAGCAGAACGTTCTCCACGGCATCTCCAGACTCTGTCATGTCTGTCACATGTGCTCAGTGTGAACCTGCTTTCATCTGTGTAGAGCACAGGGCGCCAGTGGCGAATTTGCCAATCTTGGTGTTCTCTGGCAAATGCCAAACATCCTGCACGGTGTTGGGCCCTCATACCACCCTCATGGAGTCTGTTTCTGACCGTTTGAGCAGACACATGCACATTTGTGGCCTGCTGGAGGTCATTTTGCAGGGCTCTGTCAGTGCTCCTCCTGCTCCTCCTTGCACAAAGGCGGAGGTGGCGGTCCTGCTGCTTGTTGCCCTCTTACGGCCTCCTCCACGTCTCCTGATGTACTGGCCTGTCTCCTGGTAGCGCCTCCATGCTCTGGACACTACGCTGACAGACACAGCAAACCTTCTTGCCACAGCTCGCATTGATGTGCCATCCTGGATGAGCTGCACTACCTGAGCCACTTGTGTGGGTTGTAGACTCCGTCTCATGCTACCACTAGAGTGAAAGCACCGCCAGCATTCAAAAGTGACCAAAACATCAGCCAGGAAGCATAGGAACTGAGAAGTGGTCTGTGGTCCCCACCTGCAGAACCACTCCTTTATTGGGGGTGTCTTGCTAATTGCCTATAATTTCCACCTGTTGTCTATTCCATTTGCACAACAGCATGTGAAATGTATTGTCAATCAGTGTTGTTTCCTAAGTGGACAGTTTGATTTCACAGAAGTGTGATTGACTTGGAGTTACATTGTGTTGTTTAAGTGTTCCCTTTATTTTTTTGAGCTGTGTAGTACACAACTTTTGAACAGGGCCCAACTGGGTTCTGGTTAAAAGTAGTGTACTATATAGGGAATAGGGTGCCATTCAGGATGTGTTCTTCACCAAACAGACAAGCTGCAGCTGGGTTGTGATGACAAAGAGAACAGAACAACACATTCTGTGTCCCGATGGCACCTTAGTCCCTTTGCAGTGCACTCTATAGGACAGGGCTCTCCTACACTCTATAGGACAGGGCTCTCCTACACTCTATAGGACAGGGCTCTCCGACACTCTATAGGACAGGGCTCTCCGACACTCTATAGGACAGGGCTCTCCGACACTCTATAGGACAGGGCTCTCCGACACTCTATAGGACAGGGCTCTCCGACACTCTCTATAGGACAGGGCTCTCCTACACTCTATAGGACAGGGCTCTCCTACACTCTATAGGACAGGGCTCTCCTACACTCTATAGGACAGGGCTCTCCTACACTCTATAGGACAGGGCTCTCCTACACTCTATAGGACAGGGCTCTCCTACACTCTATAGGACAGGGCTCTCCTACACTCTATAGGACAGGGCTCTCCTACACTCTATAGGACAGGGCTCTCCTACACTCTATAGGACAGGGCTCTCCTACACTCTATAGGACAGGGCTCTCCTACACTCTATAGGACAGGGCTCTCCTACACTCTATAGGACAGGGCTCTCCGACACTCTATAGGACAGGGCTCTCCGACACTCTATAGGACAGGGCTCTCCGACACTCTATAGGACAGGGCTCTCCGACACTCTATAGGACAGGGCTCTCCGACACTCTATAGGACAGGGCTCTCCTACACTCTATAGGACAGGGCTCTGCTACACTATATAGGACAGGGCTCTCCGACCCTGTTCTCCAGGAACAGGGTTGGAGTTAAAACCTACAGGAGGGTATCTCATCCAGGAACAGGGTTGGAGTGTAAACCTACAGGAGGATATCTCTCCAGGAACAGGGTTGGAGTGTAAACCTACAGGAGGGTATCTCTCCAGGAACAGGGTTGGAGAGCCCTGACGCAGGGAATAGAGTTCCATTTGGGAGGCAGCCACAGTCTCCCACAGTATTCATTCTGTTTACTAGAGCCCAGGTTCCAATCCAATGTTTATTGTCTTCGTAGAGTTTTCTTCCAGTTCTTTCCTCCATCCCTCCGTTCTGTCTTTCCCTCTCTTTCCCTCTGTCTATTCGTCTGTTAATTATTCAGCAAAGACCGTGGGCTGTGGCTCAGGCCCAATATTCATTTCTGGCAGAGATTACATTCTGACACACGCGTACAGGAGTCTACACATGCGCACGGAGAGAAAGAGAGAGATTACATTTTGACATTGGCTCCGTCAAATTATTTGATTTCAATTTCACAGCTGATATGGAAAAAGCCCAGAATCCACGGTCATGAATATGGCACTGGTTTGATATATTACGTACATCTTGCTTCCTAAATGGCATCCTATTCCTGTACATACTGTAACGGTTCTGACTTGAGGTTATTATTTATAGGGGTGCCAGGTAGGTTGTGCCTACCAGAGAAAACATTGGTTTCTCCTTTTGGTTTGGGAGGGAATGAGTCCCATCTGGTCCGTCAAGTCTACACCAATACAAAGGACTTATGTAAAAGTCAGGATGGAAATACAATTTTCATAAACCCTTAAAACATTGGAAAGAACTTCAAAATTAGCAACATCAATGATTACACACATATATAATAATATCACAGAGTTCTGGTTCCTCCAGAAATGTCCTGTACCTCGGGCCTAAAAAGAGTCCAGCCCGGTAAAGGAGTTCAGGGAACTCAAGTGACTTCTGTCACGCAATGTTTGTCCGTTCATTCCGTGTAGCGTAAACCCAGTATTAAACATACAATCAATATAACAATTATTTTACCACAGAACTTTAAAGCGTATCAACTCTTACTAAGTCCTCAACTACAACTAACTACATAAATCATCACCGTATACATCACATCAAAACAAATGAAATACCGTAAACAAAAAGGTTGTAGTCAGTCAGACAATCCAATCCGCCAACAGATCTCCAGCGGAGAAAGGCCACGAAGAACGGAGAGGTGTAGTCCACGGACGCCAAGAGTGGATCCGATCCTGGGTAAAACTCTATTAGGCTACAAAACAACGGAACAGAGAGGTGTAGTCCACGGACGCAAAGAGTGGATCCGATCCTGGGTAAACTCTATTAGGCTACAAAACAACGGAACAGAGAGGTGTAGTCCACGGACGCCAAGAGTGGATCCGATCCTGGGTAAACTCTATTAGGCTACAATACAACGGAACAGAGAGGTGTAGTCCACGGACGCCAAGAGTGGATCCGATCCTGGGTAAACTCTATTAGGCTACAAAACAACCGGAATAGAGAGGCGTAGTCCACGGACGCAAAGAGTGGATTCGATCCTGGGTAAACTCTATTAGGCTACAATACAACGGAACAGAGAGGTGTAGTCCACGGACGCCAAGAGTGGATCCGATCCTGGGTAAACTCTATTAGGCTACAAAACAACCGGAATAGAGAGGCGTAGTCCACGGACGCAAAGAGTGGATTCGATCCTGGGTAAACTCTATTAGGCTACAATACAACGGAACAGAGAGGTGTAGTCCACGGACGCCAAGAGTGGATCCGATCCTGGGTAAACTCTATTAGGCTACAAAACAACCGGAATAGAGAGGCGTAGTCCACGGACGCAAAGAGTGGATTCGATCCTGGGTAAACTCTATTAGGCTACAAAACAACGGAACAGAGAGGTGTAGTCCACGGACGCCAAGAGTGGATCCGATCCTGGGTAAACTCTATTAGGCTACAAAACAACCAGAATAGAGAGGCGTAGTCCACGGACGCAAAGAGTGGATTCGATCCTGGGTAAACTCTATTAGGCTACAAAACAACGGAACAGAGAGGTGTAGTCCACGGACGCCAAGAGTGGATCCGATCCTGGGTAAACTCTATTAGGCTACAAAACAACGGAACAGAGAGGTGTAGTCCACGGACGCAAAGAAAGGATCCTGGGTAAACTCTATTAGGCTACAAAACAACGGAATAGAGAGGCGTCGGGAACTGAGTGTTGAACACATCCTCATTCATGTCTCCATCACAACCCCACTTTTGCGCAGCTGATGCTGGCTATTTAATTGGGAATGTAAGGGAAAGCACCCTATTGGAAGGAGAAGCACTGAGACGGTTCAGAAAAATTCAGGGCCGTCACAATACAAATACAGGAACCCCATGGGCCCTGATCAATAGAAGTGCACTAAATAGGCAGCAGGGTGGCATTTTGGCTGCAAACCCCCCAGGGTTTTATACAGAGCTCTTCATGCAAAGAGAAATAAATAAAGTATTATTGTTGCCTGAGTGTCTACAGCAGTGGGTCTTCATCCTGACCCTTCATCACAACTGCACCATCGAGAGCATCCTGACCGGTTGCATCACCGCCTGGTATGGCAACTGGCTCTGCATCCAACCGTAAGGCGCTACAGGGGGTAGTGTGTACGGCCCAGTATATCGCTGGGGGCCAATCCCGCCGTCTAGGACCTAAAATATACTAGTCGGGGTCAGAGGAAGTGCCAAAAAATTGTTAGTCTCCAGTCAACCAAGTCATGGACTGTTCTCTCTGCTACCGCACGGCAAGCGGTACCGGATCGCCAAGTCTGGGTCCAAAAGGCTCCTTAACAGCTTCTACCCCCAAGCCATTAGGCTGCTGAACAATTAATCAAATGGCCAACGGTCTATTTACATTGACCTGTCCCCCACCACCTGTTTTAGACTGCTGCTATTCTCTGTTTATTATCTGCGTATAGTCACTTTACCCCCATCTACATGTACACTACCTGTCAAACTACCTGTCAAACACCTACTCATTCAAGGGTTTTTCTTTATTTTGACTATTTTCTACATTGTAGAATAATAGTGACGACATCAAAACTACGAAATAACACACATGGAATCATTTAGTAATCCAAAAAGTGTTAAACAAATCCAAATATATATTTGAGATTCTTCAAATAGCCTTGATTTACTTTTTAAAATGATTTTCTGAGAATATAATTTGTATTGGGTGTTTATTCCAGTACCAAGATTAAACCCTAGTCTAGAGTATAGTGCCCTAGTCTAGAGTATAGTGCCCTAGTCTAGAGTATAGTGCCCTAGTCTAGAGTATAGTGCCCTAGTCTAGAGTATAGTGCCCTAGTCTAGAGTATAGTGCCCTAGTCTAGAGTATAGTGCCCTAGTCTAGAGTATAGTGCCCTAGTCTAGAGTATAGTGACCTAGTCTAGAGTATAGTGACCTTGAGAAAGCTACTTAACCCTCATTTACTCCACGGGTGCCCTACTACTATGACTCACCCTGTAAAACAACACCTATCGTGCTACTATGACTGACCCTGTAAAACAACACCTATCGTACTACTATGACTCACCCTGTAAAACAACACCTATCGTACTACTATGACTCACCCTGTAAAACAACACCTATCGTACTACTATGACTGACCCTGTAAAACAACACCTATCGTACTACTATGACTGACCCTGTAAAACAACACCTATCGTACTACTATGACTGACCCTGTAAAACAACACATTTCACTGCACCTATCACACTACTATGACTGACCCTGTAAAACAACACCTATCGTACTACTATGACTGACCCTGTAAAACAACACCTATCATACTATCATCACTGACCCTGTAAAACAACACCTATCATGACTGACCCTGTAAAACAACACCTATCATGACTGACCCTGTAAAACAACACATTTCACTGCACCTATCTGGTGTATGTGGCCATTTTGTATTTCTTTTATAGCTAATTGTAACACCACTGTTGTAAAGAACCTGGCCTGCTTATTTTACAACAGTGGTGTTACCATTAACCTGGTCTGCTTCTTTACAACAGTGGTGTTACCATTAACCTGGTCTGCTTCCTTTACAACAGTGGTGTTACCATTAACCTGGCCTGCTTCTTAACAACAGTGGTGTTACCATTAACCTGGCCTGCTTCTTTACAACAGTGGTGTTACCATTAACCTGGCCTGCTTCTTAACAACAGTGGTGTTACCATTAACCTCAGTAATAGGGTGCCTTTTGGGATGTAGGCTCTGGCTCTCTACCGGTCAGGCTCTGGCTCTCTAGTATCAGAGCGTCTCTCCTGGTAGAGTAGACCCACTAGTATCAGAACGTCTCTCCCGGTAGAGTAGACCCACTAGTATCAGAACGTCTCTCCTGGTAGAGTAGACCCACTAGTATCAGAACGTCTCTCCTGTTAGAGTAGACCCACTAGAATCAGAACGTCTCTCCTGGTAGAGTAGACCCACTAGTATCAGAACGTCTCTCCTGTTAGAGTAGACCCACTAGTATCAGAACGTCTCTCCCGGTAGAGTAGACCCACTAGTATCAGAACGTCTCTCCTGTTAGAGTAGACCCACTAGTATCAGAACGTCTCTCCCGGTAGAGTAGACCCACTAGTATCAGAACGTCTCTCCCGGTAGAGTAGACCCACTAGTATCAGAACGTCTCTCCCGGTAGAGTAGACCCACTAGTATCAGAACGTCTCTCCCGGTAGAGTAGACCCACTAGTATCAGAACGTCTCTCCCGGTAGAGTAGACCCACTAGTATCAGAACGTCTCTCCCGGTAGAGTAGACCCACTAGTATCAGAACGTCTCTCCTGTTAGAGTAGACCCACTAGTATCAGAACGTCTCTCCTGTTACAGAGTAGACCCACTAGTATCAGAACGTCTCTCCTGTTACAGAGTAGACCCACTAGTATCAGAACGTCTCTCCTTTTAGAGTAGACCCACTAGTATCAGAACGTCTCTCCTGTTAGAGTAGACCCACTAGTATCAGAACGTCTCTCCTGTTAGAGTAGACCCACTACTATCAGAACGTCTCTCCTGTTAGAGTAGACCCACTAGTATCAGAACGTCTCTCCTGTTAGAGTAGACCCACTAGTATCAGAACGTCTCTCCCGGTAGAGTAGACCCACTAGTATCAGAACGTCTCTCCCGGTAGAGTAGACCCACTAGTATCAGAACGTCTCTCCTGTTACAGAGTAGACCCACTAGTATCAGAACGTCTCTCCTGTTAGAGAGTAGACCCACTAGTATCAGAACGTCTCTCCCGGTAGAGAGTAGACCCACTAGTATCAGAACGTCTCTCCTGTTACAGAGTAGACCCACTAGTATCAGAACGTCTCTCCTGTTAGAGAGTAGACCCACTAGTATCAGAACGTCTCTCCTGGTAGAGAGTAGACCCACTAGTATCAGAACGTCTCTCCTGTTACAGAGTAGACCCACTAGTATCAGAACGTCTCTCCTGTTAGAGAGTAGACCCACTAGTATCAGAACGTCTCTCCCGGTAGAGAGTAGACCCACTAGTATCAGAACGTCTCTCCCGGTAGAGTAGACCCACTAGTATCAGAACGTCTCTCCTGGTAGAGAGTAGACCCACTAGTATCAGAACGTCTCTCCTGTTACAGAGTAGACCCACTAGTATCAGAACGTCTCTCCTGTTAGAGAGTAGACCCACTAGTATCAGAACGTCTCTCCCGGTAGAGAGTAGACCCACTAGTATCAGAACGTCTCTCCTGTTACAGAGTAGACCCACTAGTATCAGAACGTCTCTCCTGTTAGAGAGTAGACCCACTAGTATCAGAACGTCTCTCCTGGTAGAGAGTAGACCCACTAGTATCAGAACGTCTCTCCTGTTACAGAGTAGACCCACTAGTATCAGAACGTCTCTCCTGTTAGAGAGTAGACCCACTAGTATCAGAACGTCTCTCCTGTTAGAGTAGACCCACTAGTATCAGAACGTCTCTCCTGTTAGAGTAGACCCACTAGTATCAGAACGTCTCTCCTGTTAGAGTAGACCCACTAGTATCAGAACGTCTCTCCTGTTACAGAGTAGACCCACTAGTATCAGAACGTCTCTCCCGGTAGAGTAGACCCACTAGTATCAGAACGTCTCTCCCGGTAGAGTAGACCCACTAGTATCAGAACGTCTCTCCTGTTAGAGTAGACCCACTAGTATCAGAACGTCTCTCCTGTTAGAGTAGACCCACTAGTATCAGAACGTCTCTCCTGTTAGAGTAGACCCACTAGTATCAGAACGTCTCTCCTGTTAGAGTAGACCCACTAGTATCAGAACGTCTCTCCTGTTAGAGTAGACCCACTAGTATCAGAACGTCTCTCCTGTTAGAGTAGACCCACTAGTATCAGAACGTCTCTCCTGTTAGAGTAGACCCACTAGTATCAGAACGTCTCTCCCGGTAGAGTAGACCCACTAGTATCAGAACGTCTCTCCTGTTAGAGTAGACCCACTAGTATCAGAACGTCTCTCCTGTTAGAGTAGACCCACTAGTATCAGAACGTCTCTCCTGTTAGAGTAGACCCACTAGTATCAGAACGTCTCTCCCGGTAGAGTAGACCCACTAGTATCAGAACGTCTCTCCTGTTAGAGTAGACCCACTAGTATCAGAACGTCTCTCCTGTTAGAGTAGACCCACTAGTATCAGAACGTCTCTCCTGTTAGAGTAGACCCACTAGTATCAGAACGTCTCTCCTGTTAGAGAGTAGACCCACTAGTATCAGAACGTCTCTCCTGGTAGAGAGTAGACCCACTAGTATCAGAACGTCTCTCCTGTTACAGAGTAGACCCACTAGTATCAGAACGTCTCTCCCGGTAGAGAGTAGACCCACTAGTATCAGAACGTCTCTCCTGTTACAGAGTAGACCCACTAGTATCAGAACGTCTCTCCTGTTAGAGAGTAGACCCACTAGTATCAGAACGTCTCTCCTGGTAGAGAGTAGACCCACTAGTATCAGAACGTCTCTCCTGTTAGAGAGTAGACCCACTAGTATCAGAACGTCTCTCCTGTTACAGAGTAGACCCACTAGTATCAGAACGTCTCTCCTGTTACAGAGTAGACCCACTAGTATCAGAACGTCTCTCCTGTTAGAGAGTAGACCCACTAGTATCAGAACGTCTCTCCCGGTAGAGAGTAGACCCACTAGTATCAGAACGTCTCTCCTGTTACAGAGTAGACCCACTAGTATCAGAACGTCTCTCCTGTTAGAGAGTAGACCCACTAGTATCAGAACGTCTCTCCTGTTACAGAGTAGACCCACTAGTATCAGAACGTCTCTCCTGTTACAGAGTAGACCCACTAGTATCAGAACGTCTCTCCTGTTAGAGAGTAGACCCACTAGTATCAGAACGTCTCTCCTGGTAGAGAGTAGACCCACTAGTATCAGAACGTCTCTCCTGTTACAGAGTAGACCCACTAGTATCAGAACGTCTCTCCTGTTAGAGAGTAGACCCACTAGTATCAGAACGTCTCTCCTGTTAGAGTAGACCCACTAGTATCAGAACGTCTCTCCTGTTACAGAGTAGACCCACTAGTATCAGAACGTCTCTCCTGTTACAGAGTAGACCCACTAGTATCAGAACGTCTCTCCTGGTAGAGAGTAGACCCACTAGTATCAGAACGTCTCTCCTGTTACAGAGTAGACCCACTAGTATCAGAACGTCTCTCCTGTTACAGAGTAGACCCACTAGTATCAGAACGTCTCTCCTGTTACAGAGTAGACCCACTAGTATCAGAACGTCTCTCCTGTTAGAGAGTAGACCCACTAGTATCAGAACGTCTCTCCTGTTACAGAGTAGACCCACTAGTATCAGAACGTCTCTCCTGTTAGAGAGTAGACCCACTAGTATCAGAACGTCTCTCCTGTTAGAGAGTAGACCCACTAGTATCAGAACGTCTCTCCTGTTAGAGAGTAGACCCACTAGTATCAGAACGTCTCTCCCGGTAGAGTAGACCCACTAGTATCAGAACGTCTCTCCTGTTAGAGAGTAGACCCACTAGTATCAGAACGTCTCTCCTGTTAGAGAGTAGACCCACTAGTATCAGAACGTCTCTCCTGTTAGAGAGTAGACCCACTAGTATCAGAACGTCTCTCCTGTTAGAGAGTAGACCCACTAGTATCAGAACGTCTCTCCTGGTAGAGAGTAGACCCACTAGTATCAGAACGTCTCTCCTGTTACAGAGTAGACCCACTAGTATCAGAACGTCTCTCCTGTTAGAGAGTAGACCCACTAGTATCAGAACGTCTCTCCTGTTAGAGTAGACCCACTAGTATCAGAACGTCTCTCCTGTTACAGAGTAGACCCACTAGTATCAGAACGTCTCTCCTGTTAGAGAGTAGACCCACTAGTATCAGAACGTCTCTCCTGGTAGAGAGTAGACCCACTAGTATCAGAACGTCTCTCCTGTTACAGAGTAGACCCACTAGTATCAGAACGTCTCTCCTGGTAGAGAGTAGACCCACTAGTATCAGAACGTCTCTCCTGTTAGAGAGTAGACCCACTAGTATCAGAATGTCTCTCCTGTTAGAGAGTAGACCCACTAGTATCAGAACGTCTCTCCCGGTAGAGTAGACCCACTAGTATCAGAACGTCTCTCCTGTTAGAGAGTAGACCCACTAGTATCAGAACGTCTCTCCTGTTAGAGAGTAGACCCACTAGTATCAGAACGTCTCTCCTGTTAGAGAGTAGACCCACTAGTATCAGAACGTCTCTCCTGTTACAGAGTAGACCCACTAGTATCAGAACGTCTCTCCTGTTAGAGAGTAGACCCACTAGTATCAGAACGTCTCTCCTGTTACAGAGTAGACCCACTAGTATCAGAACGTCTCTCCTGTTAGAGAGTAGACCCACTAGTATCAGAACGTCTCTCCTGTTACAGAGTAGACCCACTAGTATCAGAACGTCTCTCCTGTTAGAGAGTAGACCCACTAGTATCAGAACGTCTCTCCTGTTAGAGAGTAGACCCACTAGTATCAGAACGTCTCTCCTGTTAGAGAGTAGACCCACTAGTATCAGAACGTCTCTCCTGTTAGAGAGTAGACCCACTAGTATCAGAACGTCTCTCCTGTTAGAGAGTAGACCCACTAGTAACAGAACGTCTCTCCTGTTAGAGAGTAGACCCACTAGTATCAGAACGTCTCTCCTGTTAGAGAGTAGACCCACTAGTAACAGAACGTCTCTCCTGTTAGAGAGTAGACCCACTAGTATCAGAACGTCTCTCCTGTTAGAGAGTAGACCCACTAGTAACAGAACGTCTCTCCTGTTACAGAGTAGACCCACTAGTATCAGAACGTCTCTCCTGTTACAGAGTAGACCCACTAGTAACAGAACGTCTCTCCTGTTAGAGAGTAGACCCACTAGTATCAGAACGTCTCTCCCGGTAGAGTAGACCCACTAGTAACAGAACGTCTCTCCTGTTAGAGAGTAGACCCACTAGTAACAGAACGTCTCTCCCGGTAGAGTAGACCCACTAGTAACAGAACGTCTCTCCTGTTAGAGAGTAGACCCACTAGTAACAGAACGTCTCTCCTGTTAGAGAGTAGACCCACTAGTATCAGAACGTCTCTCCTGTTACAGAGTAGACCCACTAGTAACAGAACGTCTCTCCTGTTAGAGAGTAGACCCACTAGTAACAGAACGTCTCTCCTGTTAGAGAGTAGACCCACTAGTATCAGAACGTCTCTCCTGTTACAGAGTAGACCCACTAGTAACAGAACGTCTCTCCTGTTAGAGAGTAGACCCACTAGTAACAGAACGTCTCTCCCGGTAGAGTAGACCCACTAGTAACAGAACGTCTCTCCTGTTAGAGAGTAGACCCACTAGTAACAGAACGTCTCTCCTGTTAGAGAGTAGACCCACTAGTAACAGAACGTCTCTCCTGTTAGAGAGTAGACCCACTAGTATCAGAACGTCTCTCCCGGTAGAGTAGACCCACTAGTAACAGAACGTCTCTCCTGTTAGAGAGTAGACCCACTAGTAACAGAACGTCTCTCCCGGTAGAGTAGACCCACTAGTAACAGAACGTCTCTCCTGTTAGAGAGTAGACCCACTAGTAACAGAACGTCTCTCCTGTTAGAGAGTAGACCCACTAGTAACAGAACGTCTCTCCTGTTAGAGAGTAGACCCACTAGTATCAGAACGTCTCTCCCGGTAGAGTAGACCCACTAGTATCAGAACGTCTCTCCCGGTAGAGTAGACCCACTAGTATCAGAACGTCTCTCCCGGTAGAGTAGACCCACTAGTATCAGAACGTCTCTCCCGGTAGAGTAGACCCACTAGTATCAGAACGTCTCTCCTGTTAGAGAGTAGACCCACTAGTATCAGAACGTCTCTCCTGTTAGAGAGTAGACCCACTAGTATCAGAACGTCTCTCCTGTTAGAGAGTAGACCCACTAGTATCAGAACGTCTCTCCTGTTAGAGAGTAGACCCACTAGTATCAGAACGTCTCTCCTGTTAGAGAGTAGACCCACTAGTATCAGAACGTCTCTCCTGTTAGAGTAGACCCACTAGTATCAGAACGTCTCTCCCGGTAGAGTAGACCCACTAGTATCAGAACGTCTCTCCCGGTAGAGTAGACCCACTAGTATCAGAACGTCTCTCCCGGTAGAGTAGACCCACTAGTATCAGAACGTCTCTCCTGTTAGAGTAGACCCACTAGTAACAGAACGTCTCTCCTGTTAGAGAGTAGACCCACTAGTATCAGAACGTCTCTCCTGTTAGAGAGTAGACCCACTAGTATCAGAACGTCTCTCCTGTTAGAGAGTAGACCCACTAGTAACAGAACGTCTCTCCTGTTAGAGAGTAGACCCACTAGTATCAGAACGTCTCTCCCGGTAGAGTAGACCCACTAGTATCAGAACGTCTCTCCTGTTAGAGTAGACCCACTAGTAACAGAACTAATTCTAAAATGCTTTGTTTTTTTTACATTGTATGACACACTGAGTTCAATGCTTTCTTCTGATTTAGAATAAGAGTGGTATAGCCAACATATCGGATGTGAGACAGTGCTGTCATGCACCATGTGGCCACACTCTCTCTCTCACACACACACACACACACACACACACACACACACACACACACACACACACACACATACACAGGAAGGAAGGGAGCACGTTTTAATGAGGGCCAGTCATATTTTGTCTTTAAAAAAATATATATATTTTTTTTTTACCAGGAGCTTTGCTATAGATCATTTTCCCTCCAGGTCTACGCCATGCAGAGGGAGAAGGGATGGAGAGAGAACAAGGGAAAGGAAACAAAAAGAAGATATTCTTTAGAATGAGAAAATAAGCTTCAGAGCGTGCATGAGAAAAAGAGAGGGATAGAGAGGGCTTTTGAAAGTAGAGGTACAAAAAGATGGAGTGTTGCCACAAGTTAGATGCTCTGTTCTCACGGAGGAGCTACTCTGTTATTATAAAGATGGAGTGTTGCCACAAGTTAGATGCTCTGTTCTCACGGAGGAGCTACTCTGTTATTATAAAGATGGAGTGTTGCCACAAGTTAGATGCTCTGTTCTCACGGAGGAGCTACTCTGTTATTATAAAGATGGAGTATTGCCACAAGTTAGATGCTCTATTCTCACGGAGGAGCTACTCTGTGATTATAAAGATGGAGTGTTGCCACAAGTTAGATGCTCTGTTCTCACGGAGGAGCTACTCTGTTATTATAAAGATGGAGTGTTGCCACAAGTTAGATGCTCTATTCTCACGGAGGAGCTACTCTGTGATTATAAAGATGGAGTGTTGCCACAAGTTAGATGCTCTGTTCTCACGGACGAGCTACTCTGTTATTATAAAGATGGAGTGTTGCCACAAGTTAGATGCTCTGTTCTCACGGAGGAGCTACTCTGTGATTATAAAGATGGAGTGTTGCCACAAGTTAGATGCTCTGTTCTCACGGAGGAGCTACTCTGTGATTATAAAGATGGAGTGTTGCCACAAGTTAGATGCTCTATTCTCACGGAGGAGCTACTCTGTTATTATAAAGATGGAGTGTTGCCACAAGTTAGATGCTCTATTCTCACGGAGGAGCTACTCTGTGATTATAAAGATGGAGTGTTGCCACAAGTTAGATGCTCTATTCTCACGGAGGAGCTACTCTGTGATTATAAAGATGGAGTGTTATAACAAAACAATTTATGAATTAAAAAAGTGTTTCTGGAAAGATGTTTATCTGCAGCAATGGTTTTTCCGATCGGCTACTTTTGATTGTTGATCTTCCGTAAAAATAGAATCAAATGTTGGGATAGTCGGCCGGTAGGCATGTCGATTCATTTGGTTTTTGGTGACAAACTTCTCCGCGTTTTTACATTTTGCTCTTTGCGTTCATGCATTTGTTAATTAAAAGCTACTACTGCGAAGTGAACATGTTTTAAGATAAGAAGAATTAACATTAAAGTTTAGCTTAAATACATATTTAACGTTTACTTTGTTTTAGTGATGGGACGCATGATACCAAATCTACGAGGCTTGATTCCAATGATTCCAATGATTCCAATGATTCCAATGATTCCAATGATTCAAATGATTCCAATGATTCCAATGATTCAAATGATTCCAATGATTCCAATGATTCCAATGTATAAGTAGTCTGATCCAATACCACTGTGGACATCTTGATGCTCATTTCCAATACATTTTCGAGGGTCTTATTCTGGTGACACGATCGATGCTTTACTGCGGTTATATTCATTATGTCTCTGTGGTTTAAAGCGTCCGTGTCAAGACCGTAGTGGGCACATTCGCTATACAACGCATTTCATTTCAGACAAAACCCATCAATAGATCTGAAAATGGAAATCTGTGTAACTTTTACGTGCACTACATCACCACGCACACAGCCTTTTATCAGCAACAAGTCAATTTGATGGAAACTCATCGTTAGTGGAAAATGTTCATATTGTTTTTATGCTGATTAAAAAAGATATATATATATAAAAAAAAAAAAAAAAATTTAAATATATTCTCATGAAAATCTGTCGCCAATTGGTTAGAAACTTAGCTAGTGATGTAGTTTGCAGCTTTGAACATCACACTACCGTCTGACGGCTGTAGGAACTGCTGGACAGAGTGTTGACCCCTGCTGGACAGAGTGTTGACCCCTGCTGGACAGAGTGTTGACCCCTGCTGGACAGAGTGTTGACCCCTGCTGGACAGAGTGTTGACCCCTGCTGGACAGAGTGTTGACCCCTGCTGGACAGAGTGTTGACCCCTGCTGGACAGAGTGTTGACCCCTGCTGGACAGAGTGTTGACCCCTGCTGGACAGAGTGTTGACCCCTGCTGGACAGAGTGTTGACCCCTGCTGGACAGAGTGTTGACCCCTGCCGGACTGAGAGTGCCGACCCCTGCCGGACTGAGAGTGCCGACCCCTGCCGGACTGAGAGTGCCGACCCCTGCCGGACTGAGAGTGCCGACCCCTGCCGGACTGAGAGTGCCGACCCCTGCCGGACTGAGAGTGCCGACCCCTGCCGGACTGAGAGTGCCGACCCCTGCCGGACTGAGAGTGCCGACCCCTGCCGGACTGAGAGTGCCGACCCCTGCCGGACTGAGAGTGCCGACCCCTGCCGGACTGAGAGTGCCGACCCCTGCCGGACTGAGAGTGCCGACCCCTGCCGGACTGAGAGTGCCGACCCCTGCCGGACTGAGAGTGCCGACCCCTGCCGGACTGAGAGTGCCGACCCCTGCCGGACTGAGAGTGCCGACCCCTGCCGGACTGAGAGTGCCGACCCCTGCCGGACTGAGAGTGCCGACCCCTGCCGGACTGAGAGTGCCGACCCCTGCCGGACTGAGAGTGCCGACCCCTGCCGGACTGAGAGTGCCGACCCCTGCCGGACTGAGAGTGCCGACCCCTGCCGGACTGAGAGTGCCGACCCCTGCCGGACTGAGAGTGCCGACCCCTGCCGGACTGAGAGTGCCGACCCCTGCCGGACTGAGAGCGCCGACCCCTGCCGGAAGCTTTTTGTTTTTATCTAAATATTTCACCTTGTCAGGTGGAAAGATGACTCAAGGTCATAGATTCCTCTGCCGTGTGGGTCTATCTGTAAATCGCAGCACACTAGTATCGAATCTTTTAGAGAGCCTTTTTCGATTTGTTTTCCCCTCAGTGATTGTGAATAAACCAGCGGTTTTTGATAATGATCAATTATCTATTCAAAGTTCTTTATTTTTGCTATATATATATATATTATTTTTTTGTCAAGTGAGTTAAATATGTTTCATTCCTTAGTTCGATCCCCATTCAAAATTGTCAGGCAGTTGCCACATGATAAATGATGTACAATGGTTTGTTTTTGATCCTGCTGTGGATTTCAAAACATCAACCGCTACTGGACTCCACTTACAAACAAACAAACAAACAAATGATCCTACTCTCGCTTGACAAGTGTCTCCGCCTGTAAATCAGCAGTGAATAGGACTCTTTACCTGGAGGCACAGGATCCAGTTCCTGTTTTTAGATCATAAAAACAAAATTAAATGCACTTGCAGAAATTGAAGCCCAAAATAAATGTTTCACAGAGTTCAAGTAACAGACACATATCAACATCAATTGTTCAGAGGAGACTGCGTGAATCAGGCCTTCGTGGTCAAATTGCTGCAAGGAAACCACTACTAAAGGACCTCAATAAGAAGAGACTAGCTCAGGCCAAGAAACACGAGCAATTAGACCAGTGGAAATCTGGTCTTCTCTGTGATGAGTCGAGATTTTTGGTTTCAACTGCCTTGTCTTTGTGAGACGCGGAGTAGGTGAACAGATAATCTCTGCATGGGTAGTTCCTTACTGTGAAGCATGGAGGCGGTGGTGTGTGGGTGCTTTGCTGGTGACACTGTCAGTGATTTTATTTAGAATTCAAGGCACACTTAACCAGCATGGCTACCACAGCATTCCGCAGCGATACGCCATCCCATCTGGTTTGCACTTAGTCCCACTATCATTTGTTTTTCTACAGGACAATGACCCAACACACCTCCAGTCTGTGTAAAGGCTATTTGACCAAGAAGGAGAGTGATGGAGTGCTACATCAGATGACCTGGCCTCCACAATCATTCGACCTCAACCCAATTGAGATGGTTTGGGATGATTTGTGAAGGAAAAGCAGCCAACAAGTGGTCCACATATGTGGGAACTCCAAGACTGTTGGAAAAGCATTCCAGGTGAAGCTGGTTGAGAGAATGCCAAGACTATGCAAAGTTGTCATCAAGGCAAAGGGTGGCTACTTTGAAGAATCCAAAATATAAATCATATTTAACACACTTGTTATGTTACTATATGATTCCTTATGTGTTGTTTCATACTTTTTGATATCTTTACTATTATTCTACTGTGTATAAAACAGGAAAACATTTCCAAGCACCCTTGAATGAGTCGGTGTGTCCAAACTTTTGACTGGTACTGGATATTTGTTGTTTTTCTTTGAACATGACATTTTTTACTATTGAAATCTGAGTTTTGAAAAACAGCCTTGATCTGTTTAAAAAAACAAACTTTACCATCCTAAATCTCAACGGTGTGTCTGTCTTTTTGTAAATGTGTTGGCTTGAGGTGAAAAGTAGGTCACCTCCATATTATGCTCGTTCCAAAGTAACATTACCATGTGATCAATGACGTCCGACGCTTTGCTTGATGAGTGCACTAACTTTTATGTTGCTCTTCTTCCTGTTTTAGGAGTTTGACTTAATTGATTCTTGCACACATGGATTAAAACTGAAGAAATGCGGAATTAGTTTGTTTAAAAAAAATTGCTTAGCAAAAAGAATAATGCTGAAAATACATGCCATAATAGAATACAGGACACTACAGGATATATTTTCATGGTGGAAACAAATGTAACAATGTGCTTGTTAAAAATACGTTTTGGGGGAAATACATTTAAGAGCTGGAGTTGTTGTAAAGTCTGACAGCAGTGGGTGGAGTTGTTGTAAAGTCTGACAGCAGTGGGTGGAGTTGTTGTAAAGTCTGACAGCAGTGGGTGGAGTTGTTGTAAAGTCTGACAGCAGTGGGTGGAGTTGTTGTAAAGTCTGACAGCAGTGGGTGGAGTTGTTGTAAAGTCTGACAGCAGTGGGTGGAGTTGTTGTAAAGTCTGACAGCAGTGGGTGGAGTTGTTGTAAAGTCTGACAGCAGTGGGTGGAGTTGTTGTAAAGTCTGACAGCAGTGGGTGGAGTTGTTGTAAAGTCTGACAGCAGTGGGTGGAGTTGTTGTAAAGTCTGACAGCAGTGGGTGGAGTTGTTGTAAAGTCTGACAGCAGGTGATTTGTTCGGGCAGTTGTACAGGACAGGTTGTGTCTGTTTCTCAGGTGATTTGTTCGGGCAGTGGTACAGGTTTGTCTGTTTCTCAGGTGATTTGTTCGGGCAGTGGTACAGGTTTGTCTGTTTCTCAGGTGATTTGTTCGGGCAGTGGTACAGGTTTGTCTGTTTCTCAGGTGATTTGTTCGGGCAGTGGTACAGGTTTGTCTGTTTCTCAGGTGATTTTTTCGGGCAGTGGTACAGGTTTGTCTGTTTCTCAGGTGATTTGTTCGGGCAGTGGTACAGGTTTGTCTGTTTCTCAGGTGATTTGTTCGGGCAGTGGTACAGGTTTGTCTGTTTCTCAGGTGATTTGTTCGGGCAGTGGTACAGGTTTGTCTGTTTCTCAGGTGATTTGTTCGGGCAGTGGTACAGGTTTGTCTGTTTCTCAGGTGATTTGTTCGGGCAGTGGTACAGGTTTGTCTGTTTCTCAGGTGATTTGTTCGGGCAGTGGTACAGGTTTGTCTGTTTCTCAGGTGATTCGTACGGGCAGTGGTACAGGGTGGCGATATAGGGCAGTGATGGGGTGATGTAGGGCGGTGATGCAGGGTGGTGATTTGGTGATGCAGAGCGGTGATGCGGCGATGTAGGGTGGTGATGCAGTGTGGTGATACAGTGTGGTGATACAGGGCGGTGATGCAGTGTGGTGATGCAGGGCAGTGATACGGCGATGCAGGGTGGGGATACGGGCCGGTGATGCAGGGTGGGGATACGGGCCGGTGATGCAGTGATGCAGGGCGGCGATGCAGGGTGGTAATACAGTGTTGTGATGCAGGGCGGTGATACGGCGATGCAGGGCGGTGATGCAGGGCGGTGATGCAGGGCGGGGATACGGTGATGCAGTGTGGTGATGCAGGGCGGGGATACGGCGATGCAGGGCGGTGATACGGCGATACAGGGTGGCGATACGGGCCGGTGATGCAGTGATGCAGGGCGGCGATGCAGGGTGGTAATACAGTGATACAGGGCAGTGATGGGGTGATACAGGGCGGTGATACAGGGCAGTGATGGGGTGATACAGGGCGGTGATGCGGTGATACAGGGCGGTGATACAGGGCGGTGATACAGGGCAGTGATGGGGTGATGCAGGGCGGTGATGCAGGGCGGTGATGCAGGGCGGTGATGCAGGGCAGTGATTGGGTGATACAGGGCAGTGATGCGGTGATGCAGAGCGGTGATGCAGGGCAGTGATAGGGTGATACAGGGCAGTGGTGGGGTGATGCAGGGCGGTGATGCAGGGCAGTGATTGGGTGATACAGGGCGGTGATGCAGGGCGGTGATGCAGGGCAGTGATAGGGTGATACAGGGCAGTGATGGGGTGATGCAGGGCGGTGATGCAGGGTGGTGATGCAGGGTGGTGAGGTGATTTGGTGATGCAAGGCGGTGATGCAGGGTGGGTGATGCAGGGTGGTGATACAGGGAGGTGATTTGGTGATGCAGGGAGGTGATGCAGGGTGGTGATACAGGGAGGTGATTTGGTGATGCAGGGTGGGTGATGCGGCGATGCAGGGTGGTGATACAGGGAGGTGATACAGGGAGGTGATTTGGTGATGCAGGGCGGTGATGCAGGGTGGTGATACAGGGAGGTGATTTGGTGATGCAGGGCGGTGATGCAGGGTGGTGATACAGGGAGGTGATTTGGTGATGCAGGGTGGGTGATGCGGCGATGCAGGGTGGTGATGCAGGGTGGTGATACAGGGAGGTGATTTGGTGATGCAGGGTGGTGATGCAGGGTGGTGATACAGGGAGGTGATTTGGTGATGCAGGGTGGGTGATGCGGCGATGCAGGGTGGTGATGCAGGGTGGTGATACAGGGAGGTGATTTGGTGATGCAGGGTGGTGATGCAGGGTGGTGATACAGGGAGGTGATTTGGTGATGCAGGGTGGTGATACAGGGAGGTGATTTGGTGATGCAGGGCGGTGTTGCGGCAATGCAGGGTGGTGATACAGGGAGGTGATGCAGGGCGGTGATGCAGGGTGGTGATACAGGGAGGAGATTTGGTGATGCAGGGCGGTGATGCAGGGTGGTGATACAGGGAGGTGATTTGGTGATGCAGGGTGGGTGATGCGGCGATGCAGGGTGGTGATGCAGGGTGGTGATACAGGGAGGAGATTTGGTGATGCAGGGCGGTGATGCAGGGTGGTGATACAGGGAGGTGATTTGGTGATGCAGGGTGGTGATACAGGGAGGTGATTTGGTGATGCAGGGCGGTGTTGCGGCAATGCAGTGTGGTGATGCAGGGCGGCGATACAGGACAGGTTGTGGCTATTTCTCAGGAGCCTGCTGATGGTTTTGTACAATATTCTAAATACTTTTAGTGACAATTTATTATCCATTTTGCAAATACATGCCCACATATTGGGCAGAAAAACACAATGTCTGACATCTCCCTGCTAGGCCGATATCCAGCCTACTTCAAAGGCAAATGTAGCTTATATTTTTATAGTACAGAAATCGAATACTATATAAATGATTGTATATACAATATGTGTAGTAGAAACATTAAATAAATCATTCTTTCTTTTGTTTCATAGATGGTTGGGACAACTTCTCTCACCCGTACGAGAAGAAAGAGTTTGGAAAATGGGAACTGTGTCTGCCCCCCAAGCATGACAAGTCACCAGCCATCGAACACAACACCAAACTCAAGGTAGGCTTTACAGTACTGCTTTATATACAGCTGGGCCTACAGTACTGATATATGTTAAGGTAGGCCTACAGTACTGATACATGTTAAGGTAGGCCTACAGTACTGATACATGTTAAGGTAGGCCTACAGTACTGATACATGTTAAGGTAGGCCTACAGTACTGCTATATATTATCCAGGTAGGCCTACAGTACTGCTATATACTATCCAGGTAGCCAAATGCATTTAAACTCAGTTTTTCACAATTCCTGACATTTAATGCAAGTAAAATATCCCTGTTTTAGGTCAGTTAGGATCACCACTTTATTTTAAGAACGTGAACGGTCAGAATAATACTAGATAATTATTTCAGCTTTTATTTCTTTCATCACATTCCCAGTGGGTCACAAGATTAGACTTTCTGAAGCCGCTACTCCCTCTTGGTCGGTTTCTGAAGTCGCTACTTCCTCTTGGTCGGTTTCTGTACAGCTACTTCCACTTGGTCTGTTTCTGTACAGCTACTTCCACTTGGTCTGTTTCTGAAGCCGCTACTTCCTCTTGGTCTGTTTCTGAAGCCGCTACTGCCTCTTAGTCTGTTTCTGTACAGCTACTGCCTCTTTGTCGGTTTCTGAAGCCGCTACCCCCTCTTGGTCGGTTTCTGAAGCAGCTACTTCCTCTTGGTCTGTTTCTGAAGCCGCTACTTCCTTTTGGTCGGTTTCTGAAGCCGCTACCTCCTCTTGGTCTGTTTCTGAAGCCGCTACTTCCTCTTGGTCTGTTTCTGAAGCCGCTACTTCCTCTTGGTCGGGTCTGTTTCTGAAGCCGCTACTTCCTCTTGGTCTGTTTCTGAAGCCGCTACCTCCTCTTGGTCTGTTTCTGAAGCCGCTACCTCCTCTTGGTCTGTTTCTGATGCCGCTACCACCTCTTGGTCTGTTTCTGAAGCCGCTACCACCTCTTGGTCTGTTTCTGAAGCCGCTACCTCCTCTTGGTCGGGTCTGTTTCTGAAGCCGCTACCTCCTCTTGGTCGGGTCTGTTTCTGAAGCCGCTACCTCCTCTTGGTCGGGTCTGTTTCTGAAGCCGCTACCTCCTCTTGGTCGGGTCTGTTTCTGAAGCCGCTACCTCCTCTTGGTCGGGTCTGTTTCTGAAGCCGCTACCTCCTCTTGGTCGGGTCTGTTTCTGAAGCCGCTACCTCCTCTTGGTCGGGTCTGTTTCTGAAGCCGCTACCTCCTCTTGGTCTGTTTCTGATGCCGCTACCACCTCTTGGTCTGTTTCTGAAGCCGCTACCTCCTCTTGGTCGGGTCTGTTTCTGAAGCCGCTACCTCCTCTTGGTCGGGTCTGTTTCTGAAGCCGCTACCTCCTCTTGGTTCGGGTCTGTTTCTGAAGCCGCTACCTCCTCTTGGTTCGGGTCTGTTTCTGAAGCCGCTACCTCCTCTTGGTCTGTTTCTGAAGCCGCTACTTCCTCTTGGTCTGTTTCTGAAGCCGCTACTTCCTCTTGGTCTGTTTCTGAAGCCGCTACTTCCTCTTGGTCTGTTTCTGAAGCCGCTACCTCCTCTTGGCCGGGTCTGATTTGTAACAGAGAATGTGCTCTCATAAGCTGGTTAAAGGGGCAAACCGCAGTTGAAATGGATAACATAGCGTACTGTTTCAGTAAAAAGCTGAAGGGAGAGAAATTGAACCACACTCAAATTCATAGACAGAGATATAGATGCAAGGACTGACCATCCACGATACCAAAATTATAATTTTAAGCGTGCTTTGAGGCTATACAGTGTTTGTTTACAAACGTGGGAGTAAAACATTGACTGCTGTGTGTTATCAAGGTAGCCGACAATACTATAGTTTGGGTTCTGATTGGGTATGTAAGGCACGTATCAGTTATATTCTGCATGAACCAATGGGTACATATCATACATACAGGTCCAGAAGTGGATGTAGCAACTGTATATTGCCCTTTTTTATATATATATATTTTTTCAAGTCTGTCTGCTAGACTCCTACACACAGTGGGTTGAAGCTAAGGAATTCAACTCTGTGGTAGAATACAGAATGATCGTTTACAGTGGAATGTGGAGATACAATATATCTGATGAGAGAATCATGACTGTTTCTACATCCCTCTCTCCCTCATCCCTCTGTCCCTCCCTCCCTCCCTCCCTCACTACCTCAAGCCTACTCCCTCTCTCCCTCATCCCTCTGTCCCTCCCTCCCTCACTACCTCAAGCCTACTCCCTCTGTCCCTCCCTCCCTCCCTCACTACCTCACTACCTCAAGCCTACTCCCTCTCTCCCTCATCCCTCTGTCCCTCCCTCCCTCCCTCACTACCTCAAGCCTCCTCCCCCTCTCCCTCTCTGTCTCCCTCACTACCTCAAGCCTCCTCCTTCATCGCTCTAAGCTGCTTGGCTCTTGGTTCTGCCTGGCTCGGAGTTTCCTCATCTAAATTAGTTCCACAGCTACTCCTTCCTGGAACCAAGGGTCGTGTGTGTGTGTGTGTGTGTGTGTGTGTGTGTGTGTGTGTGTGTGCGCGCCAAGGGCCCTGCTCCTGTCTGCCTCTGTGCGTGTACACCAAGGGCCCCACTCCAATCGTTTGTTTCATGTAAAGCAGTTGCCCTGTGCATCATTCTGTTGCGCTCTCTGCTTCTGGGGAACAATATGCCAACTGCAAACAAGCTCTTAGTTCATTGTCTTCATGTTTTGTTTTGTTTTTGCCCTAAAAGCTACATCAGTGTCTCTCTCGGCTTAATTGCTGTCACAGTCTGTCCTTGTAGAGTCTTCCTGCTAAGGTTTTCCAACACAGCCCAGTGGACCGGCCGTACGCCACACAGTGTAAACTATTTTTGCTCTTCAAACTTCACCGTTGTAGTACCAGGGCAGCTTCATTTACATGATACTATATTATACTGTAGTACCAGAGCAGCTTAACTTACATGATACTATATTATACTGTAGTACCAGAGCAGCTTAACTTACATGATACTATATTATACTGTAGTACCAGAGCAGCTTAACTTACATGATACTATATTATACTGTAGTACCAGAGCAGCTTAACTTACATGATACTATATTATACTGTAGTACCAGAGCAGCTTAACTTACATGATACTATATTATACTGTAGTACCAGAGCAGCTTAACTTACATGATACTATATTATACTGTAGTACCAGAGCAGCTTAACTTACATGATACTATATTATACACTGCTCCAGAAAATAAAGGGAACAGTAAAATAACACATCCTAGATCTGAATGAATGAAATATTCTTATTAAATACTTTTTTCTTTACATAGTTGAATGTGCTGACGACAAAATCACACAAAAATGATCAATGGAAATCAAATTTATCAACCCATGGAGGTCTGGATTTGGAGTCACACTCAAAATTAAAGTGGAAAAACCACACTACAGGCTGATCCAACTTTGATGTAATGTCCTTAAAACAAGTCAAAATGAGGCTCAGTAGTGTGTGTGGCCTCCACGTGCCTGCATGACCTCCCTACAACGCCTAGGCATGCTCCTGATGAGGTGGCAGATGGTCTCCTGAGGGATCTCCTCCCAGACCTGGACTAAAGCGTCCACCAACTCCTGGACAGTCTGTGGTGCAACGTGGCATTGGTGGATGGAGCGAGATATGATGTCCCATGTGCTCAATTGGATTCAGGTCTGGGGAACGGGCGGGCCAGTCCATAGCATCAATGCCTTCCTCTTGCAGGAACTGCTGACACACTCCAGCCACATGAGGTCTAGCATTGTCTTGCATTAGGAGGAACCCAGGGCCAACCGCACCAGCGTATGGTCTCACAAGGGGTCTGAGGATCTCATCTCGGTACCTAATGGCAGTCAGGCTACATCTGGCGAGCAAATGGAGGGCATGGCGGGCCCCTAAAGAAATGCCACCCCACACCATGACTGACCCACCGCCAAACCGGTCATGCTGGAGGATGTTGCAGGCAGCAGAACATTCTCCACGGCGTCTCCAGACTGTCACGTCTGTCACATGTGCTCAGTGTGAACCTGCTTTCATCTGTGAAGAGCACAGGGTGCCAGTGGCGAATTTACCAATCTTGGTGTTCTCTGGCAAATGCCAAACGTCCTGCACGGTGTTGGGCTGTAAGCACAACCCTCACCTGTGGTCGTCGGGCCCTCATACCACCCTCATGGAGTCTGTTTCCGTTTGAGCAGACACGTGCACATTTGTGGCCTGCTGGAGGTCATTTTGCAGGGCTCTGTCAGTGCTCCACCTGCTCCTCCTTGCACAAAGGCGGAGGTAGCGGTCCTGCTGCTGGGTTGTTGACCTCCTACGGCCTCATCCACGTCTCTTGATGTACTGGTCTGTCTCCTGGTAGCGCCTCCATGCTCTGGACACTACGCTGACAGACACAGCAAACCTTCTTGCCACAGCTCGCATTGATGTGCCATCCTGGATGAGCTGCACTACCTGAGCCACTTGTGTGGGTTGTAGACTCCGTCTCATGCTACCACTAGAGTGAAAGCACCACCAGCATTCAAAGTGACCAAAACATCAGCCAGGAAGCATTGGACCTGAGAAGTGGTCTGTGGTCACCACCTGCAGAACCACTCCTTTATTGGGGGTGTGCTAATTGCCTATAATTTACACCTGTTGTCTATTCCATTTCCACAACAGCATGTGAAATGTATTGTGTTGCTTACCCAGTGTTGCTTCCTAAGTGGACAGTTTGATTTCAAGTGTGATTGACTTGGAATTAAATAGTGTTGTTTAAGTGTTCCCTTTATTTTTTTGAGCAGTGTACTTTACATTATACTTTTATTATATTGTAGTATAATAGCAGCTTAACTAACTTGCATGATACTATAGTACCAGAGCAGCTTCACTTATATTATACTATATAATATTGTAGTATAATAGCAGCTTAACTTACATTATGTTAGACATGTAGCAGTTGGTGTTTTTATTCCTCTGTCACCTCTCACCCCAACCCTGCCTGCCACCTCCCTGCTTCTCCCTCTAATATGCTTCCAGTTGGTGTTTTATTCCCTCTGTCACCTCTCACCCCAACCCTGCCTGCCGCAGTTGGTGTTTTATTCCTCTGTCACCTCTCACCCCAACCCTGCCTGCCGCCTCCCTGCTTCCCCCTCTAATATGCTTCCAGTTGGTGTTTTATTCCCTCTGTCACCTCTCACCCCAACCCTGCCTGCCGCCTCCCTGCTTCTCCCTCTAATATGCTTCCAGTTGGTGTTTTATTCCCTCTGTCACCTCTCACCCCAACCCTGCCTGCCGCCTCCCTGCGTCCCCCTCTAATATGTTGTTGTTTTGTTATTTTATCGGGATGCCCATTAGCTGTTGTGAAAGCTACACATGCTCTTTCTGGGTTCCACATGAACGATGACATATTACAGAACATTAATAGACGACAACGGCACTAGATTTTATACATGCACACTATCTATTTGTATTTTTTATTTAACTTTTATTTAACTAGGGAAATCAGTTAAGAACAAATTCTTATTTTCAATGGTCGCCTAGCAACAGTGGGTTAACTGCCTTGTTCAGGGGGCAGAACGACAGATTTTTTTTTTACCTTGTCAGCTCGCGGGATTCAATCTAGCAACCCTTCTTGAATTTGTTCTGGATTTTGGGACTGTGAAAAGACCATTTCTGGTGGGGTAAGTGTCTGTGTAAGTTGACTATGCAGACAATTGAGATTTGTCAACACTTTGATGGTTCTTGTAAAAAAAGGTGATGCAGCTGTGATCAACTATTGGCCAAGAGAGAGTGGCATGCATAGTATTTATATTTGCCCTCTGATTACAATGAAGAGCAAGACGTGCAGCTCTGTTCTGGGCCAGTTGCATCTTAACTAGGCCTTCCTGCTTTTAGGAGTGTGGTGTCAAAAAAGCAGAGTTTCTCTTTATTACGGACAGACCTCTCCCCATCTTTACAACCATTGAATCTGTATGTTTTGATCATGACAGTTTACAATCTAAGGTAATGCCAAATAATTTAGTCTCCCTAACTTGTTCAACAGCCACACCATTCATTACCAGATTGAGCTGAGGTATAGAGTTTAGCGAATGATTTGTACCAAATGCAATGCTCTTAATTTTAGAGATTTGTCAGGATTCTTTAAAAAAAATTTTTTAACTGGGAACTCATTCCAAAACTGAATGCAACTCTTTAAGGGTTTCAGTGACTTCATTAGCTGTGGTTGTTGACCTGTATGTGGTTGAATCATCAGCATACGTGGACACACAGACTTTGTTTAATGCCAGTGGCAGGTCATTGGTAAAACAAAAAAAAAGAGTAGAGGGCCTAGAGAGGTTCTCTGTGGTACACCACACCCTACATGTTTGACATTGGAGAAGCTTCTGTGAAAGAGAACCCTTTTGAGTTCTATTCGATAGATGGCTCTGAATCCACAATATGGCAGAGGTTGAAAAGCCACAACACATAAGTGTTCTCAACAACAGGTTGGGCTCAATAATATCGAAGGCTGCACTGAAATCTAACAGTACAGCTCCCACAATCTTCTTATCAATTTCTTTCAACCAATTGTGAGTAATTTGTGTCCGTGCAGTACATGTTGACTGCCCTTCTCTGCCAGCATGCTGAAAGGCTTGTTGATAGCATTGCCAGTATCCAACACACAGTACCACTACCAGAGCAACTTGGGTATCAGGTTGTTTTGATTCCCACCCCACCCTGCTCTCCTCTCCCCTCTAATAAACCTCTAATTCTAGTCATTTAGTCTGTAGTACTAGCCCTTCAGGCCTGTGTCCCAAATGCCTCCCTATATAGTGCACAACTTTTGAACAAGGCCCATAGGGGACTAGGCACTATGTAGGAAATAAGGAGCCGTTTGGGACGCAGCATGACTCTGGCCCTCCTACCAATCCGTTTCTTCAGCTATCTGTCTGTCTAGAATCTTTATGAAGTGTGAATTGTGTTGCTGGGGGGTCCAGAATGGGCCTAGTTGTCCCCAGGTGGGCCACATGGAATGAGAATATCCCAGTGGGGAAGGCTGCCTGGGGAGAGGGGGCTGGGAGCGGGCTAGGAAGGGGAGGTGGAGGGGGCTAGGGAGGTGGAGGGGGCTAGGAGGGTTACAGGCAGGTGGCAGACACACACACACACACACACACACACACACACACACACACACACCACACACAGGTTACAGGCAGGTGTCAGACACACACACACACACACAAGGGTTACAGGCAGGTGGCAGACACACACACACACACACACACACACACACACACACACACACACACACACACACAGTGGTTACAGGCAGGTGGCAGACACATACACACACACAGTGGTTACAGGCAGGTGGCAGACACACACACACAGTGGTTACAGGCAGGTGGCAGTGGGGGCTGTCATTCCCTCTCCACAGAGGTGTTTAGAGGCTAATTATGTTCTAATTCTCCTGCTTTTTCTCTTTCTCTCGCTCTTCTCTCCTTTCTCACACAAACACTCTCACTATATTTCTCTGTCCCTGGCGGGTCAGAAAGGAGACTGACTGGTTAATAGAACCAATAATGGATGATAGGCAGTGGCAGCAGCGTTACGACCCTTTTGATCTCATAGATTTCTGATTTTCACAGATTGCTCCCTCCCTCTCTGTCTCTGTCTCTCTCTATCTCTCTCTCTGTCTCTCTGTCTCTCTCTCTGTCTCTCTCTGTCTCTCTCTCTCTCTCTCTCTCTCTCTCTCTCTCTCTCTCTCTCTGCATCCCAAATTGCACCCTTTTTCCTATTTAGGGACATAAGGCTCTAGTCAAATGTAGTACACTATTTAGGGCGCCAGTTGGGACCCCCCACCCCCCCCCCCATTTCTCTCTGGATGGGAAATTGTGACTGATCCTAGCCGACAGCATTAGCACCGCAGGGAGAAAGAAATGGCACTCGGTTCAGTCCTCCCACACACACACACACACACACACACACAGTCCTCCCACACACACACACACACACACACACAGTCCTCCCTCACCTAGATTAAGAGATGTGAAACACAGGCCTGTCAGTTAACCTATCATTAAGATACATTATCGAACCATTTATCATATTTGCCAATAACATAATCTATAATTAAATGACCTTTCAATAACAATCTAGAATTAAATTATGTTCCTTTCCCTTTTAATTCATGGATTTATCAAAACTTTTCTTGATTTTGTCTCCCAGGCATTTATCCATAGATAAATTCACACACAGACACACACACAGAGTACACACTATTAAATTGGGGGGGAGAACGAGAGAAGAAAGGCGAAAGGAGGGATGATGGAGGAAGAGGGAGCAGCTTTGATTGAAGTGGAATGTCTTTCCTTGATGGACTGACAATGAAAAGTGCTCATTGAACAGCCGGTACCTTTTTTCCTTTTGGCAGATGGATGAAACAGAGAGTCAGCTATTTCCTGAGAAATACGCAAACACTCGTGTCACACATGACACACTCAGTGGCACATTTATGCATGCGCTGTAAATTATACACACGTACAGTCTGGAGCACAGGAGGCCTGGCAGCTATTGTTGATTTATGTTCTCGGACTGGTATCACTCATCCTTTCGTTCCTTCTTCCAGTCATCCCTTCATCTTCTACTGAGGAAGGTCTGGTTTTTATCCCAATTGACACTCTGTTCTCGGTACAGTGCACTGTCCATAGCCCTGCCTCTTGTCGGAAGTAGTGCGCAATGTAGGGAATAGGCTGTCCATTTGGGACCTTTTCTCTGTGTCGTTGAATAGGCCTGACTCGGTCTCTGTGTCGTTGAATAGGCCTGACTCGGTCTCTGTGTCGTTGAATGGGCCTGACTCGGTCTCTGTGTCGTTGAATGGGCCTGACTCGGTCTCTGTGTCGTTGAATGGGCCTGACTCGGTCTCTGTGCCGTTGAATGGGCCTGACTTCGGTCTCTGTGTCGTTGAATGGGCCTGACTTCGGTCTCTGTGTCGTTGATTGGGCCTGACTTCGGTCTCTGTGTCGTTGAATGGGCCTGACTTCGGTCTCTGTGTCGTTGAATGGGCCTGACTTCGGTCTCTGTGTCGTTGAATGGGCCTGACTTCGGTCTCTGTGTCGGTGAATGGGCCTGACTTCGGTCTCTGTGTCGGTGAATGGGCCTGACTTCGGTCTCTGTGTCGTTGAATGGGCCTGACTTGGCTCTCTGTGTCGTTGAATGGGCCTGACTTCGGTCTCTGTGTCGTTGAATGGGCCTGACTTCGGTCTCTGTGTCGTTGAATGGGCCTGACTCGGTCTCTGTGTCGTTGAATGGGCCTGACTCGGTCTCTGTGCCGTTGAATGGGCCTGACTCGGTCTCTGTGTCGTTGAATGGGCCTGACTCGATCTCTGTGTCGTTGAATGGGCCTGACTCGGTCTCTGTGTCGTTGAATGGGCCTGACTTCGGTCTCTGTGTCGTTGAATGGGCCTGACTTCGGTCTGTGTGTCGTTGAATGGGCCTGACTTCGGTCTCTGTGTCGTTGAATGGGCCTGACTCGGTCTTTGTGTTGAATGACTTTGCTTTACCATGCGTCTTTGACCTGACTGACCTTGTCCCCAGGCTAATTTTGCTACTAAATATAGAGCCTGGAAACACTGTGCAACAAAGTGGGACTTAAAAGAGAAAGACCGCTACAGCTGTATTAGATGGCACTTTAAAAATACATCAAAATACAAGTCACATGTTATTGGTCACATACACGTGGTTAGCAGATGTTATTGGTCACATACACATGGTTAGCAGATGCTATTGGTCACATACACATGGTTAGCAGATGTTATTGGTCACATACACATGGTTAGCAGATGTTATTGGTCACATGGTTAGTAGATGTTATTGGTCACATACACATGGTTAGCAGATGTTATTGGTCACATACACATGGTTAGCAGATGCTATTGGTCACATACACATGGTTAGCAGATGCTATTGGTCACATACACATGGTTAGCAGATGCTATTGGTCACATACACATGGTTAGCAGATGTTATTGGTCACATACACATGGTTAGCAGATGTTATTGGTCACATACACATGGTTAGCAGATGCTATTGGTCACATACACATGGTTAGCAGATGTTATTGGTCAACATACACATGGTTAGTAGATGTTATTGGTCACATACACGTGGTTAGCAGATGTTATTGGTCACATACACATGGTTAGCAGATGTTATTGGTCACATACACATGGTTAGCAGATGTTATTGGTCACATACACGTGGTTAACAGATGTTATTGGTCACATACACATGGTTAGCAGATGTTATTGGTCACATACACATGGTTAGCAGATGTTATTGGTCACATACACATGGTTAGCAGATGTTATTGGTCACATACATGTGGTTAGCAGATGTTATTGGTCACATACACGTGGTTAGCAGATGTTATTGGTCACATACACATGGTTAGCAGATGTTATTGGTCACATACACGTGGTTAGCAGATGTTATTGGTCACATACACGTGGTTAACATATGTTATTGGTCACATACACGTGGTTAACATATGTTATTGGTCACATACACGTGGTTAGCAGATGTTATTGGTCACATACACGTGGTTAGCAGATGTTATTGGTCACATACACATGGTTAGCAGATGTTATTGGTCACATACATGTGGTTAGCAGATGTTATTGGTCACATACACGTGGTTAGCAGATGTTATTGGTCACATACACATGGTTAGCAGATGTTATTGGTCACATACACATGGTTAGCAGATGTTATTGGTCACATACACATGGTTAGCAGATGTTATTGGTCACATACATGTGGTTAGCAGATGTTATTGGTCACATACACGTGGTTAGCAGATGTTATTGGTCACATACACATGGTTAGCAAATGTTATTGGTCACATACACATGGTTAGCAGATGTTATTGGTCACATACACGTGGTTAGCAGATGTTATTGGTCACATACACGTGGTTAACATATGTTATTGGTCACATACACGTGGTTAACATATGTTATTGGTCACATACACGTGGTTAGCAGATGTTAATGCGAGTGTAGCGAAATGCTTGTGCTTGACATGACCTATTACAGTCCTATTACAGCGACCATATTATTTTTTGGAAGCCCAATTGATTCTGAGTTTGGGCATATAACGTTTATGTGAACCAGATCTACAATGCATACTTTCCCCATCTCACTTCCTGATTTAGCCTAAATCACATGCACTGTTCGCACTTTGAAATCCACAAGGTAATCAGGGGGTATGCTAGATCAGGGGTTGTCATACTCATTCCAAGCAGGGCCTAGTGTCTGTTGTTTTTTTTGTTTTTTTCCCCCTTTCAATTAAGACCTAGACCAGCAGTTCTTTACTAATCAGTGACCTTAATTCATAAATCAAGTATAAAGGAGGAGCCCCGCAGACACTCGGTCCTCCGTGGAACGAGTTGGACACGTGTACTAGATGCTGATGTACTGAGAGATCAGCCAATGAAGTTCCAGAGGTAGTCCCCCCCCCCCCCCGCTCCTGCCATAGGCTCCATTCAAGTCCCTTTCTGAGACTCTGTGAAACCAGATGGTTGCAAAGGGAAAGAGCCGTCTGCTGGACACGATTTAGTTGTTGACCGGTCTGACCTAATTCTAACCCCAGTCATCAGTCTTATTTCCCAGGTGGTCTGCACAGCGTTTCTATATTCTGAATGCCCTACCTTTTCGTCCTATGTTTGAAATGCCCTTATGACCTTTTGGCCTTTTTTAAAATTTGGATTACCTTCTCATTGTGACTTCTGTTGTGACTTCCTCTTTAACCCCAGTCATCTGTCTTGTCTCCCAGGTAACGGCCTTACATTGTCCCTATGTTTTGAAAGCCTGTCCTCTTTGTCCTCACTTCACTGTCTCTAACCATTTTCTTTGGGAATTTAATCTTTACACTTTATACCTATAATACCGGTGCTGACTCCCAAATGGCACCCTATTCCCTATGTAGTGCCTATGGGCCCTGGTCAAAGGTAGTGCACTATAAATGGAATAGGGTACCAATTGGGAAGCGGACCCCATGTGTCTTTGTTGCGACTGCTGTAACCTCTGTGTCACCTGTCACCTGTCTGGTGTCCCTGCAGGTTGTGGTCCACACTAAGAAAGGGGAGCGTCTGTACCGCATTTCACCTTGGGCCAAGTACGCCATCCAGACCGAGAAACAAGTCATCTATGACTGGGTCCACTGGGACCCTCCTCAACCTTATCTAGTAAGTACTGAATTCCTCCTCAACCTTACCTGGTAAGTACTGAATTCATCATCAACCTTACCTGGTAAGTACTGAATTCATCATCAACCTTACCTGGTAAGTACTGAATTCCTCATCAACCTTATCTAGTAAGTACGGAATTCCTCATCAACCTTATCTAGTACGTACTGAATTTCTTACCTAGTAAGTATTGAAGTCGTCCTCAACCTTATCTAGTAAGTTATACAGTCTAATGTTACACTGGCTTCCATCACTTTACATATAGTAAATGATGAGTTCTGTACAAGATCTATCATCAGTGATGAAGCCAAAAAACACTCCCCATCCCAGATAAACCTGCATCACATCCTGTCATCTTAATCATTCATGATGGTTTTCAATGGGGAAACTCATTCACATGTCTATTCTACTAACTGCAATAGCTGATGTTATTGAGTCTGTGCAAGTTCTCCCACTTAAAAAGATGAGAGGCCTGTAATTCGTGCTTGTTTGTAGGTGACCAAATACTTATTTTCCACCATAATTTGCAAATAAATTCATTAAAAATCCTACAATGTGTACCTATGATGAAAATTACAGGCCTCATCTTTTTAAGTGGGAGAACTTGCACAATTGGTGGCTGACTAAATCCTTTTTTGCCCCACTGTATGTGTCTCTAAAATGGTCATACATTGGGCAGGAGGTTAGGAAGTGCAGCTCAGTTTCCAACTCATTTTGTGGGCAGTATGCACATTGCCAGTCTTCTCTTGAGAGCCAGGTCTGCATACGGCGGCCTTTCTAAATAGTAAGGTTATGCTCATTGAGACTGTACGTTGTCAAAGCTTTCCTTAAGTTTGGGTCAGTCACAGTGGTCAGGTATTCTGCCACTGTGTACTCTCTGTTTAGGGCCAAATAGCTTTCCAGTTTGCTCAGTTTGTTTGGTTAATTATTTTTAATTCCAAGTAATTATCTTTAGTTTCTCATGATTTGGTTGGATTTAATTGTGTTGCTGTGCTGGTACTCTGTGGGGTCTGTTTGTGTTTTAGAACAGAGCCCCAGGACCCGCTTGCTTAGGGGACTCTTCTCTAGGTTAATCTCTCTGGAAGTGATGGTTTTGTTATGGACATTTTGGGAATCGTTTCCTTTTAGGTGGTTGTAGAATTTAGCTTCTCTTTTCTGGATTTTGATAATTCGCAGGTATCGGCCTAATTCTGGTCTATGTGGGATGTCGAATTTTATCTTCCTTTTGGTGACGTGGAAAGCCCTTCTTGCTTTGTCTCTGATCGTTCAAGGCTTTGTCGATGTTAAGGCCGAGGTAGGTATAGTTTTTTTTTGTGCTTTAGGGCAACAGTGTCAAGATGGAATTTGTATAAATGGGCCAGGGAACTGGACCTTTTTTTGAACACCATTATTTGTGTCTTACTGACATTTACTGTCAGGGCCCAAGTCTGGCAGAATCTGTGCAGAAGATCTAGGTGCTGCTGTAGGCCCTCCTTGGTTGGTGACGGAAGCACCAGATCAGCAGCAAACAGGAGACATTTTACTTCAGATTCTAGTAGGGTGAGGTCGGGTGCTGTTGACTGTTCCATTGCCCTCGCCAATTCATGATATATATGTTGAAGAGGGTGGTGCTCAAGCTTCGTCCCTGTCTCACCCCACGGCCCTGTGGAAAGAAATGTTGTGTGTTTTGTTTATTTAGCTGCACACTTGTTGTTTGTGTACATTGATTTTACGCATGTTTTTCCCCCCAACACAGATTTTCATCAATTTGTATAGCAGACCCTCGTGCCCAATTGAGTCAAAGCTTTTTTGAAATCAACAAAGCATGAGAAGACTTTGCCTTTGTTTTGGTTTGTTTGTTTTTTAATTAGGTTGTGCAGGTTGAATACGTGGTCTGTCGCATGGTAATTTGGTAAAAAGCCAATTTGACATACTGTATGCTCAGGAAATTGTTTTCACTGAGGAAATGTACGAGTCTGTTCTTAATGATAATACAGAGGATTTTCCCAAGGTTGCTGTTAACTCATATCCCACGGTAGTTATTGGGGTCAAATGATCAGTCCTTGGTTTCCCAATATTGGGGAGGATGCCAGAGCTGAAGTATTGCCAATTGGAATTGTTTTATACCATCAACACCACAGGCCTTTTTGGGTTGGAGGTTTTGTATTTTGTCCTGTAGTTCATTCAATATAATTTGAGTATCCTGTGGGTTCTGGTAGTCCTTAATAGCTATCTAAAATGTGTAATTAATCATGTGTATGATCAATCATCACGTTTGCAGATGACAGCAGTGGTAGGCCTTATATTCAACAACGGCGAGACAGCTTACAGGGAGGAGGTGAGGGTCCTGGCGGAGTCGATTGTGTCATACAGGAGACAGCAGAGGGAGCACGTTCCCCATCAATGGGACCACAGTGGAGAAGGTGAAAAGCTTCAAGTTTCTCGGTGTACACATCACTGACAACCTGAAATCGTCCACCCACACAGACAGTGTTGTGAAGAAGGCTCAAGAGTGCCTCGTCACCCTTAGCAGGCTGAAGAAATTTGCCTTGGCACCTAAGACCCTCACAAACCTTTACAGATGTACCATTGAGAGCATCCTGTTGGGCTGTATCACCGTCTGGTACAGCAACCGCACCGCCCACAACCGCAGGATTCTCCAAAGGGTGGTGCGATCTGCCCAACGCATCACCGGGGGACACTGCCCACCCTCCAGGGCAGTATCCAGTGTCACAGGAAGGCCAAAAAGATCATCAAGGACTTCAGTCAGCCGAGCCACGGCCTGTTCACCCCACTTCCATCCAGAAGGTGAGGACGGTACAGATATGTCAAAGCGGGTTCCGAGATGCTGAAAGGCCATCAGACTGTTAAATAGTCACCACTAGCCACCCAGTAACCTGTTCTGAACTTTAGTCAATGTCACTAGCTAGCTACCAACCGGTTACTCTACCCTGCACCTGAGAGGCTGCTGCCTTATGTACATAGACATGGAACACTGGTCACTTTAATAAAGTTTACATACTGTTTTACACATATAAATATACTGTATTCTACTCAAGGCCATCCTATTCAACTGTGTGTGTGTGTGTGTACTATCCTACATATTCAACAGATATACTACATATTCTATCCACATACTGTCCATAATGTCTATACATCCAATGATGTATTTATTTATATACACTACGTTACCAAAATTGTATTTATTTTAATTTATTTGATTTCACCTTTATTTAACCAGGTAGGCCAGTTGAGAACAAGTTCTCATTTACAATTGGGACCTGGCCAAGATAAAGCAAAGCAGTTTGACAGGTACAACAACACAGTTACACATGGAGTAAAACAAACATACAGTCAATAATACAGTAGAAAAATGAGTCTATATACATTGTGAGCAAATGAGGTGAGATAAGGGAGGTAAAGGCAAAAAAGGCCATGGTGGCGAAGTAAATACAATATAGCAAGTAAAATACTGGAATAGACTTGCAGTGGAAGAATGTGCAAAGTAGAGATAGAAATAATGGGGGTGCAAAGGAGCAAAATAAATACAGTAGGGGAAGAGGTAGTTGTTTGGGCTAAATTATAGATGGGCTATGCACAGGTGCAGTAATCTGTGAGCTGCTCTGACAGCTGGTGCTTAAAGCTAGTGAGGGGGATAAGTATTTCCAGTTTCAGAGATTTTTGTAGTTTGTTCCAGTCATTGGCAGCAGAGAACTGGTGACGAGGTGGCCAAAGTAAGAATTGGTTTTGGGGGTGACCAGAGAGATATACCTGCTGGAGCGTGTGCTACAGGTGGGTGCTACTATGGTGACCAGCGAGGTGAGATAAGGGGGGACTTTATCTAGCAGGGTCTTGTAGATGACCTGGAGCCAGTGGGTTTGGCGACGAGTATGAAGCGAGGGCCAGCCAACGAGAGCGTACAGGTCGCAATGGTGGGTAGTATATGGGGCTTTGGTGACAAAACGGATGGCACTGTGATAGACTGCATCCAATTTATTGAGTAGGGTATTGGAGGCTATTTTGTAAATGACATCGCCGAAGTCGAGGATCGGTAGGATAGTCAGTTTTACTAGGGTAAGTTTTGCGGCGTGAGTGAAGGAGGCTTTGTTTTGCGAAATAGGAAGCCAATTCTAGATTTAACTTTGGATTGGAGATGTTTGATGTGAGTCTGGAAGGAGAGTTTACAGTCTAACCAGACACCTAGGTATTTGTAGTTGTCTACATATTCTAGGACAGAACCGTCCAGAGTAGTGATGTTGGACGGGCGGGCAGGTGCAGGCAGCGATCGGTTGAAGAGCATGCATTTAGTTTTACTTGTATTTAAGAGCAGTTGGAGGCCATGGAAGGAGAGTTATATGGCATTGAAGCTCGTCTGGAGGTTTGTTTACACAGTGTCCAAAGAAGGGCCAGAAGTATACAGAATGGTGTCATCTGCGTAGAGGTGGATCAGAGACTCACCAGCAGCAAGAGCGACATCATTGATGTATACAGAGAAGAGAGTCGGTCCAAGAATTGAACCCTGTGGCACCCCCATAGAGACTGCCAGAGGCCCAGACAACAGGCCCTCCGATTTGACACACTGAACTCTATCAGAGAAATAGTTGGTGAACCAGGCGAGGCAATCATTTGAGAAACCAAGGCTATCGAGTCTGCCGATGAGGATGTGGTGATTGACAGAGTCGAAAGCCTTGGCCAGGTCAATGAATACGGCTGCACAGTATTGTTTCTTATCGATGGTGGTTAAGATATCGTTTAGGACCTTGAGCGTGGCTGAGGTGCACCCATGCTCTGAAACCAGATTACATAGCGGAGAAGGTATGGTGACATTCGAAATGGGCGGTAATCTGTTAGTTGACTTGTCTTTCGAAGACCTTAGAAAGGCAGGGTAGGATGGATAGAGGTCTGTAGCAGTTTGGGTCAAGAGTGTCCCCCCCTTTGAAGAGGGGGATGACTGCAGCTGCTTTCCAATCTTTGGGAATCTCAGACGGCACGAAAGAGGTTGAACAGGCTAGTAATAGTGGTTGCAACAATTTCGGCAGAAAGAAAGGGTCCAGATTATCTAGCCCGCCTAGCAGCACGAGCTCTGAAGATAGATGGGAGGCAATCAGTTCACATATGGTGTCCAGAGCACAGCTGGGGGCAAAGGGTGGTCTATAGCAGATGGCAACAGTGAGAGACTTGTTTTTAGAGAGGTGGATTTTTAAAAGTAGAAGTTCCAATTGTTTGGGTACAGACCTGGATAGTAGGTCAGAACTCTGCAGGCTCTCTCTGCAGTAGATTGCAACACCTCCCCCTTTGGCTGTTCTATCTTGTCTGAAAATGTTGTAGTTCGGAATGGAGATTTCAGAATTTTTGGTGGTCTTCCTAAGCCAGGATTCAGACACTGCTAGAACATCCGGGTTGGCAGAGTGTGCTAAAGCAGTGAATAAAACAAACTGAGGGAGGAGGCTTCTAATGTTAACATGCATGAAACCAAGGCTATTACGTTTACAGAAGTCATCAAAAGAGAGCGCCTCGGGAATAGGATTGGAGCTAGGCACTGCAGGGCCTGGATTCACCTCTATATCACCATAGGAACAGAGTAGGACAAGGGTACGGCTAAAAGCTATTTTTTATTTTTTATTTAACCAGGTATGCTAGTTGAGAACAAGTTCTCATTTGCAACTGCGACCTGGCCAAGATAAAGCATAGCAGTGTGAGCAGACAACAAAGAGTTACACATGGAGTAAACAATTAATAAGTCAATAACACAGTAGAAACCAAAGGGGGAGTCTATATACAATGTGTGCAAAAGGCATGAGGAGGTAGGCAAATAATTACAATTTTGCAGATTAACACTGGAGTGATGAATGATCAGATGGTCATGTACAGGTAGAGATATTGGTGTGCAAAAGAGCAGAAAAGTAAATAAATAAAAACAGTATGGGGATGAGGTAGGTGAAAAAGGGTGGGCTATTTACCAATAGACTATGTACAGCTGCAGCGATCGGTTAGCTGCTCAGATAGCTGATGTTTGAAGTTGGTGAGGGAGATGAAAGTCTCCAACTTCAGCGATTTTTGCAATTCGTTCCAGTCACAGGCAGCAGAGTACTGGAACGAAAGGCGGCCAAATGAGGTGTTGGCTTTAGGGATGATCAGTGAGATACACCTGCTGGAGCGCGTGCTACGGATGGGTGTTGCCATCGTGACCAGTGAGCTGAGATAAGGCGGAGCTTTACCTAGCATGGACTTGTAGATGACCTGGAGCCAGTGGGTCTGGCAGACGAATATGTAGCGAGGGCCAGCCGACTAGAGCATACAAGTCGCAGTGGTGGGTGGTATAAGGTGCTTTAGTGACGAAACGGATGGCACTGTGATAGACTGCATCCAGTTTGCTGAGTAGAGTGTTGGAAGCCATTTTGTAGATGACATCGCCGAAGTCGAGGATCGGTAGGATAGTCAGTTTTACTAGGGTAAGCTTGGCGGCGTGAGTGAAGGAGGCTTTGTTGCGGAATAGAAAGCCGACTCTTGATTTGATTTTCGATTGGAGATGTTTGATATGAGTCTGGAAGGAGAGTTTGCAGTCTAGCCAGACACCTAGGTACTTATAGACGTCCACATATTCTAGGTCGGAACCATCCAGGGTGGTGATGCTAGTCGGGCATGCGGGTGCAGGCAGCGACCGGTTGAAAAGCATGCATTTGGTTTTACTAGCGTTTAAGAGCAGTTGGAGGCCACGGAAGGAGTGTTGTATGGCATTGAAGCTTGTTTGGAGGTTAGATAGCACAGTGTCCAAAGACGGGCCGAAGGTATATAGAATGGTGTCGTCTGCGTAGAGGTGGATCAGGGAATCGCCCGCAGCAAGAGCAACATCATTGATATACACAGAGAAAAGAGTCGGCCCGAGAGTCGGCCCGAGAATTGAACCCTGTGGCACCCCCATAGAGACTGCCAGAGGACCAGACAGCATGCCCTCCGATTTGACGCACTGAACTCTGGTAGTTTAGAACGTCCGGAACAGAGAGTAAAAGGAGGTTTCTGGGGGCGATAAAATAGCTTCAAGGTATAATGTACAGACAAAGGTATGGTAGGATGTGAATACAGTGGAGGTAAACCTAGGTATTGAGTGATGATGAGAGAGATATTGTCTCTAGAAACATCATTGAAACCTGGTGATGTCATTGCATGTGTGGGTGGTGGAACTGAAAGTTTGGTTAAGGTATAATGAGCAGGGCTAGAGGCTCTACAGTGAAATAAGCCAATAAACACTAACCCGAACAGCAATGGACAAGGCATATTGCCATTAAGGAGAAGCATGCTTAGTCGAGTGATCATAAGGGTCCAGTGAATAGTGGGGTTGGTTGGGGTCACGGCGATTCAGACAGCTAGTCGGGCCATCGGTAGCAAGCTAGCATAGGATGGAGGTCTGTTTTTAGTCACCTTGTACATTTCCGTCGGTAGATTAGTGAGTGGCCCAGCCAGAGCCTGGACTTGAAGCTCTGGAGAGACCTGAAAATAGCTTTGCAGAGAGTCCCCATCCAACCTGACAGAGCTTGATGGAATCTGCAGAGAAGAATGGGAGAAATACAGGTGTGCCAAGCTTGTTGCGTCGTACTCAAATATACTGTTGTATATATAAGGCTGTAATCGCTGCCAAAGGTGCTTCAACAAAGTACTGCGTAAAGAGTCTGAATACTTTTTTAATTTAAACAAAAACACTTTTTTTTTTGCTAGCATTTCTTAAAAACCTCTTTTTTTTCTTTGTCATGATTGGGTATTGTGTGTAGATTGATAAGGAGAACAAATCATTTAATCCATTGTAGAAGGCTGTAACATAACAAAATGTGGAAAAAGTCAAGGTGCTTTCCGAATGCCCTGTATGCTCCAGACGCAACATTTTTCTTCCTAATATTTCTATATTTCTTAATTGCAAAGTTTTACTTTTTGGGGGGGATTCGTATGTATTGTTGTTTTTAGTACTGCACTGTTGGAGCTAGGAACACAAGCATTTAGCTACACCCGCAATAACATCTGCTAAATATGTGTATGCTACCAATAACATTTGATTGAACTTGTTTTTGCTCATTGTTCTTTGAGAGCCAATCAGATTGGTTTATTCTTTACATCTGTTTTTTTTCAAACTTGTTTTTTTGTGTGTTTTTTGTTGTTGTTCCAATTTTCCCAGAAGTGGTTTGATTTTATGGATTCTTCAATTACATTGAGCTGATTTCTGTGGTGTATTTCTGTATTGTTTTAGTTAGGCAGTGTTCCCATTTTGAACCATTTAATGTGTCTGAAGGTAGATCTCCCACCTACCCAGCAGGCCCAAAGAGCAAATCAAGTGCACTTATTGTTCTACCCCTGGCCAATCAGATCGCTCAGATCGTTGTGTCTAACCATAGCCTAAAAATACATCTTGAATGCACAGCAAAGTTGATACTGTGAGAATTAAAAAAAAAATCAAACAAGGACTAGAGAGGCTCAGTGAATACATAAGAGCCTGCTGTATTTATAAGTAAGTTCATGTTTGTTGTTATTCAGCACTGTCAACACTTTCATAAGCCATAAAATGCACGTTCTCCCTACTTTCACTAACGCTACAGCCAACACTGCAGCTGCAATAATACATAAGTATAGCAAATTGATTCCGATAAGCTTGTTATGTTATGTTTATTTTTTCGCCTTGTTTATTTTGTTCATAAAGTTTTTGCCACCATCTCTTAAGACCGAAAAGAGCTTCTGGATATCAGAACAGCGATTACTCACCTCGAAATGGACAAATAATTTTTTTCTGTAATGAGTCGGGCGCAAAGGATTTACTGCTGATACTGGACCAGGCCCAAATCCACATAATTCGCATGAAGAAAAGACCCCGATACAGGGGATGCAGGTCCGGGTGCCTTGTAAGAATTCGTAGGCAGGTGGGTCTCTACCCTCCGTCCTATTGGCCAACGTGCAATCATTGGATAATAAACTGGATATCTTATGTTTCACAGAGTTGTGGCTGAACATGTATAATATACAGTTGGCTGGGTTTTTCATGCATCCGCAAGATAGAACAGCTGCCTCCGATAAGACAAGGAGTCTGTGTCTATTTGTCAATAACAGCTGGTGCACAAAATCTAATATTTAAGGAAGCTTCAAGGTTTTGCTTGCCTGAGGTCGAGTATCTCATGATAATCTGTAGACCACACTATTTACTTTTCATCACTGTCTATTTACCACCACAAATAACTACTGCCACCAAGACCACACTCAACCAGCTGTATAAAGCCATAAGCAAACAAGAAAATGCTCATCCAGAAGTGGTGCTCCTAGTGGCCGGGGACTTTAATACAGGCAAACTTAAATCAGTTTTACCTTCTACCAGCATGTCACATGAGGGAAAAAAATTCTAGACCGCCTTTACTCCACACACAGAAATGCATACAAAGCTCACCCTCCATTTGGCAAATCTGACCATTAATTCTATTCTCCTGATTCCTGCTAACAAGCAAAAACTAAGCTGGAAGTACCAGTGACTGGAATATTTTTTGGGATTCATCTGATGACATTGAGGAGTATACCACATCAGTCGCCTGTTTCATCAATTAGTGCGTTGATGACGTCATCCCCACAGTGACCATGCATACCCCAACCAGAAGCCATGGATTACAGGCAACGTCTGCACTGAGCTAAAGGCTATAGTTGACACTTTCAACAAGCAGGATTCTAACCCTGACGCTTATAAGAAATCCCGACGAACCATCAAACAGGCAAAGCATCAATACAGGACTAAGATTGACTCCTACTACACCGGCTCCGACGCTCGTCGGATGTGGCAAGGCTTGCAAACTATTACGGACTACGAAGGGAAACCCAGGCACAAGGTTCCCAGTGACCCAAGCCTACCAGATGAGCAAAATGACTTATTTCTCACCCCCCTTTTTCTCCCCAATTTCGTGGTATCCAATTGGTAGTAGTTAGTCTTGTCTCATCGCTGCAACTCCCGTACGGACTTGGGAGATGCGAAGGTCGAGAGCCAATGCGTCCTCTGAAAAACAACCCAACCAAGCCCCACTGCTTCTTGACACGATGCACATCCAACCCGGAAGCCAGCCGCACCAATGTGTCAGAGGAAACACCGTACACCTGGCGACCTGGTCAGCGTGCACTACACCCGGCCCGCCACAGGAGTCGCTAGTACGCAATGAGACAAGGATATTAGAGAACGCACACTTAGATTCACACAGGACACCGAATAGGACAGGAGAAGTACTCCAGATATAACAAACTGACCCTAGCCCCCCGACACAAACTACTGCAGCATAAATACTGGAGGCTGAGACAGGAGGGGTCAGGAGACACTGTGGACCCATCCGAGGCCCCCCCGGACAGGGCCAAACAGGAAGGATATAACCCCACCCACTTTGCCAAAGCACAGCCCCCACACCACTAGAGGGATATCTTCAACCACCAACTTACCATCCTGAGACAGGGCCGAGTATAGCCCACAAAGATCTCCGCCATGGCACAACCCAAGGGGGGGGCGCCAACCCAGACAGGATGACCACATCAGGGACATCCAGGGACGGCATGAGAGAGCCCCAGTAAGCCAGTAACTCAGCCCCTGTAATAGGGTTAGAGGCAGCGAATCCCAGTGGAAAGAGGGGAACCGGCCAGGCAGAGACAGCAAGGGCGGTTCGTTGCTCCAGTGCCTTTCCGTTCACCTTCACATTCCTGGGCCAGACTACACTCAATCATAGGACCTACTGAAGAGATGAGGCTTCAATAAAGACTTAGAGGTCGAGACCGAGTCTGCGTCTCTCACATGAATAGGCAGACCATTCCATTAAAATCGAGCTCTATAGGAGAAAGCCCTGCCTCCAGCTGTTTGATTAGAAATTAGCAGTAAAACCTTGACATCAGCCCTAGCCTTAACCTCTGTGGGATTTGTGGGACGGTAGCGTCCCACAAAAATCACACATGTAAGATACTAAATTACAGCTACACGTGTTGTGAATCCAGCCAACATGTCAGATTTCAAAAAGGCTTTTCAGCGAAAGCAAACGATGCTATTATCTGAGGATAGCACCTCCGTAAACAAAAGGTGCGACACAAACGCAGAAATAAAAATATAAATCATGCCTGACCTTTGAGCTTCTTCTGTTGGCACTCCAATATGTCCCATAAACATCACAAATGGTCCTTTTGTTCGATTTAATTCCGTCGATTTATATCCAAAATGTCCATTTATTTGGCGCATTTGATCCAGAAAAACACCGGTTCCAACTTGTTCAACGTGACTACAAAATATCTCAAAAGTTACCTGTAAACTTTGCCAAAACATTTCAAACGACTTTTGTAATACAACTTTAGGTATTTTTTAAAGTAAATAATCGATAAAATTGAAGACGGGATGATCTGTGTTCAATACAGGAAGAAAACAAACTGACGCTACCTTTCTGGTCACACGCCTCTAACAAACAGTACACTTGAAGTGACCCTCGTTTTGAACAGGTCTACTTCTTCATTACACAAAGGAAAAACCTCAACCAATTTCTAAAGACTGGTGACATCCAGTGGAAGCAGTAGGAACTGCAAGAAGGTCCCTGGATTCCCAATGAGTGCATTTCATCCGGACGTGACATCCGGACGTGAAAATACTGCCCCCTGTCACCAAGAAGTTAACAGGAAGCCATTATAGAGAGGCTAGCACTAGAGTAATATGATCAAATTGTGGGGTTCTAGTCAAGATTATAGCCGCCGTGAAGTGTATTTAGTGCTTTATTCAGGTTTTTTTGCATTTTTTCAATGTTACTTAGATGGAAAAAAGCTGTCCTTGAAACAGTCTTGTTATGTTTGTCAAAAGAGAGTTCAGGGTCCAGAGTAACACCGAAGTCCTTCACAGTTTTATTTGAGATGACTGTTCAACCATCAAGATTAATTGTCAGATTCAACAGAATATCTATTTGTTTCTTGGGACCTAGAACTAGCATGTCTGAGTTTAAAAGTAGAAAATTCACCGCCATCCACTTCCTCATGTCTGAAACACAAGCTTCCAGGGAGGGAAATTTTGGGGCTTCACCATATTTCATCAAAATGTACAGCTGTGTGTCGTGTGAAAGCTAATATTATGTTTCCGAATGACATCACCAAGAGGTAAAATATATAGTGAAAATAACAGTGGTCCTAAAATGGAGCCTTGAGGAACACCGAAATGTACTGTTGATTTGTCAGAGGAAAAACCATCCACAGAGACAAACTGATATTTTTCGGACAGATAAGATCTAACCCAGGCCAGAACCTGTCCGTGTAGACCAATTTGAGTTTCCAATCTCTCCAAAAGAATGTGGGGATCAATGGTATCAAAAGCATCACTAAGGTCTAGGAGCACGAGGACAGATGCAGAGCCTCGGTCTGACACCATTAAAAGGTAATTTACCACCTTCATAAGTGCAGTCTCAGTGCACAGGAAGCAGCTCTTTCAGTAGTTTAGTTGGAATAGGGGCCAGTATGCAGCTTGACGGTTTAGAGGCCATGATTATTTTCATCAAGGTGTCAAGAGATATAGTATTAACTTGAGTGTCTCCCTTGATCCTAGGTCCTGGCAGTGTTGTGCAGACTCAGGACAACTGAGCCTTGGAGAAATAGGCAGATTTAAAGAGGAGTCTGTAATTTGCTTTCTAATAATCATGATCTTTTCGTCAAAGAAGTTCATGAATTTATCACTGCTGAAATGAAAGCCATCCTCTCTTGGGGAATGCTGCTTTTTAGTTAGCTTTGTGACAGTATCAAAACTACATTTTGGATTGTTCTTACTTTCCTCAAGTATTTTGGAAAAATAGGATGATCGAGCAGCAGTAAGGGCTCTTCGATACTGCACGGTCTTTCCAAGCTAGTCAGAAGACTTCCAGTTTGGTGTGGCGCCATTTCCGTTCAAATTTTCTGGAAGCTTGCTTCAGGGCTCGGGCATTTTCTCTATACCAGGGAGCTAGTTTCTTATGACAAATGTTTTTAGGGGTGTGACTGCATCTAGGGTATTATGCAAGGTTAAATTGAGTTCCTCAGTCAGGTGGTTAACTGATGGAGAGAGTCTGGAAGGGCATCTAGGAATCTTTGGGTTGTCCGAGAATTTATAGCATGGCGTTTGATGATCCTTGGTTGGGGGTCTGAGCAGAATATTTGTTACGAACTTAATTGACTCAAACTTAATAAAATGGTGGTCCTATTATTCCAGGATTATGAGGAAAAACATTAAGATCCACAACATTTATTCAAAGGGACAAAACTAGGTCCAGAGTATGCCTGTGGCAGTGAGTATGTCCGGAGACATGTTGGACAAAACCCACTGAGTTGAGGATGGCTCCGAAATCCTTTTGGAGTGGGTCTGTGGGCTTTTCCATGTGAATATTAAAGTCACCAAAGATTATATTATCTGCCATCTTTTCACGATCCAATAGGATTTCAGGGAACTCGGTGAGGAGCGCTGTATACGGCCCAGGAGTAGGCTGCATAAATTTCATGACTAGAAGCTCAATTTTTTTTATTTTGCTATCGTAAATGCTAGGAACACCTCTGCCTTTGCGGGATGCACGGGGGATATGGTCACTAGTGTAACCAGGAGGGGCCTCATTTAACACAGTAAATTCATCAGGCTTAAGCCTTGTTTCAGTCAGGCCAATCACATCAAGATTATGATCAGTGATTAGTTAATTAACTGTAACTGCCTTGGACGTGAGGGAACTAACATTAAGTAGCCCTATTTTGAGATGTGAGATATCACAATCTCTTTCAATAATGACACAAATGGTGGAGGTCTTTGAGATTGCTCAGGCGAACACCGCCATGTTTAGTTTTGCCCAACCTAGATCGAGGCACAGACACGGTCTCAATGGGGATAGCTGAGCTGACTACACTGACTGTGCTAGTGGCAGACTCCACTAAGCTGGCAGGCTGGCTATCTCATTGTGGAGCTAGGGGAGTTAGAGCCCTGTCTATGTTGGTAGATAAGATGAGGGCACCCCTCCAGCTAGGATGGAGTCCGTCACTCATCAGCAGGCCAGGCTTGGTCCTTTTTTGTGGGTGAGTCCCAGAAAGAAGGCCAATTATCTACAAATTCTATCTTTTGGGATGGGCAGAAAATAGTTTCAACCAGCGATTGAGTTGTGAGACTCTGCTGTAGATCTCATCACTCCCCTAACTGGGAGGGGGCCAGAGACAATTACTCGATGCCGACACATCTTTCTAGCTGATTTACACGCTGAAGCTGTGTTGCGCTTGGTGACCTCTGACTGTTTCATCCTAACATCGTTGGTGTCGACGAGGATAACAATATCTCTATACTCTCTACACTCGCCAGTTTTAGCCTTAACCAGCACCATCTTCAGATTAGCCTTAACGTCGGTAGCCCTGCCCCCTGGTAAACAGTGTATGATCGCTGGATGATTAGTTTTAAGTCTAATACTGTGGGTAATGGAGTCACCAATGACTAGGGTTTTCAGTTTGTCAGAGCTAATGGTGGGAGGCTTCGGAGTCTCAGACCCTGTAACGGGAGGAGTAGAGACCAGAGAAGGCTTGGCCTCTGACTCCGACCTGTTGCTTAATGGGGAGAACCGGTTGAAAGTTTCTGTCGGCTGAATCACCATAAGGCGATCGTTCTCTTATGTATTATGAGTGGCATCATGTTAATGTTACTACTTAGCTTCGGCTGGTGGAGGTCCTGTAGAACCATGTCCAGATATAGCATCTGGGGTGAAAAAGTTCAATGGAAAAATGTTTAGCAAGGGGGAAAGAATGTAAATATAAAACGGTAATTAAAATGTAAAAAACATAAAGTTGGCAGGTAGAGTAAGGTAAAGTAAGGTTAGCAACAAACCGCACAGCAGCACGGAAACATGTCTACAAGTTGTGACAGGAAATGACGGGGAAAAGTGTTCTTAGTGTAGTTTGTCTTGGTGTCGGTTCCCCAGGTGCAGGTCCTCCGGAGTGGGTCTCACTGGTTTTGGCGGGGTGTCCGTTGCTTTTGTGTGAGGTGCTGGGGGTGCGGTTGAGGGTGATGTCCTTCAGTCCTGGCAAAAATTTGAACTGCTATCTTGAAGAGGTGCACCTGAGTGTAAAGGCTGTTCAAGTCCATGGTGGAGTGTCGGGCCAGGTAGACGTTTGGTTTTGAGGCACAGTCCCGAGTGGGGGTGGCTGGCTATCGTCTTTTGGCTGCTCGTCTGCAGGGCAGTTTGAAGACTCACTCAAGATGGGGGAGTCCGTCACCAAGCTAGAGCTTTTCATGCTGTGCTCTCGCTTTGATGCCGTAAAAGTTGAAACTGTGTGAGGATTCCCAGCACCACCACTGTTCCAGCCATGTACACATTGACAGTGGTTGTTTCAGTTTCATGGTCCTCAATGTCTAGTCTTCTGAGTTTCCACTATGGGTCATACCCTCTTTCTTGGCAGAGGGGTAGTGTGCTCCTTTATAGCACTGTGCCATGCCAGGGGATGGTCTGGTTAATATAGCACTGTGCCAGGGGATGGTCTGGTTAATATAACACTGTACCAGGGGATGCTCTGGTTAATATAACACTGTACCAGGGGATGGTCTGGTTAATATAGCACTGTACCAGGGGATGGTCTAGTTAATATAACACTGTACCAGGGGATGGTCTGGTTAATATAGCACTGTACCAGGGGATGGTCTGGTTAATATAGCACTGTACCAGGGGATGGTCTAGTTAATATAACACTGTACCAGGGGATGGTCTGGTTAATATAGCACTGTACCAGGGGATGGTCTGGTTAATATAGCACTGTACCAGGGGATGGTCTGGTTAATATAGCACTGTACCAGGGGATGGTCTGGTTAATATAGCACTGTACCAGGGGATGGTCTGGTTAATATAGCACTGTGCCAGGGGATGGTCTGGTTAATATAACACTGTACCAGGGGATGGTCTGGTTAATATAGCACTGTACCAGGGGATGGTCTGGTTAATATAGCACTGTGTCAGGGGATGGTCTGGTTAATATAGCACTGTACCAGGGGATGGTCTGGTTAATATAGCACTGTGCCAGGGGATGGTCTGGTTAATATAGCACTGTGTCATGCCAGGGGATGGTCTGGTTAATATAGCACTGTACCAGGGGATGGTCTGGTTAATATAACACTGTACCAGAGGATGGTCTGGTTAATATAACACTGTACCAGAGGATGGTCTGGTTAATATAACACTGTACCAGAGGATGGGCTGGTTAATATAACACTGTACCAGAGGATGGTCTGGTTAATATAACACTGTACCAGTGGATGGTCTGGTTAATATAGCACTGTACCAGGGGATGGTCTGTGTTAATATAACACTGTACAAGGGGATGGTCTGGTTAATATTGCACTGTACCAGGGGATGGTCTGGTTAATATAACACTGTACAAGGGGATGGTCTGGTTAATATAACACTGTACCAGGGGATGGTCTGTGTTAATATAACACTGTACCAGGGGATGGTCTGGTTAATATAGCACTGTACCAGGGGATGGTCTGGTTAATATAACACTGTGCCATGCCAGAGGATGGTCTGGTTAATATAGCACTGTACCAGGGGATGGTCTGGTTAATATAGCACTGTACCAGGGGATGGTCTGGTTAATATAACACTGTACCAGGGGATGGTCTGGTTAATATAACACTGTACCAGGGGATGGTCTGGTTAATATAGCACTGTACCAGGGGATGGTCTGGTTAATATAGCACTGTACCAGGGGATGGGCTGGTTAATATAGCACTGTGTCAGGGGATGGTCTGGTTAATATAGCACTGTACCAGGGGATGGTCTGGTTAATATAACACTGTGCCATGCCAGAGGATGGTCTGGTTAATATAGCACTGTACCAGGGGATGGTCTGGTTAATATAGCACTGTGCCAGGGGATGGTCTGGTTAATATAACACTGTACCAGGGGATGGTCTGGTTAATATAACACTGTACCAGGGGATGGTCTGGTTAATATAGCACTGTACCAGGGGATGGTCTGGTTAATATAGCACTGTACCAGGGGATGGGCTGGTTAATATAGCACTGTGTCAGGGGATGGTCTGGTTAATATAGCACTGTACCAGGGGATGGTCTGGTTAATATAGCACTGTGCCAGGGGATGGTCTGGTTAATATAGCACTGTACCAGGGGATGGTCTGGTTAATATAACACTGTACCAGGGGATGGTCTGGTTAATATAGCACTGTACCAGGGGATGGTCTGGTTAATATAACACTAACAGAGGATGGTCTGTGTTAATATAGCACTGTGCAAGGGGATGTTTGTGGAAAATGAAGTTGCTTACATTCCCCTCTTTGTAGCAGTCAGCAAATAGTGTTTCTGGATTGTCCTCAAGGAGCTTCTTCTTCTTAAAAAAAAAAAACATATTCCGTGCAGTGATGACCTCTGCACAGGGGGGAGCCATGGAGCAGGGAGCATCAGAGGCCTCTGCATTTGGGTGGGGGAGACAGTGGAACTCTGCTGCCATTGTTGGGCTCAAGGGCTTTCACACGTCTCACTTCACACTTCAGTGTTAATTGAAGTTTGGTCCTGATCTGTTCTGACCTGGTAACTTAGTAGCCTTAATAACTTAGCTTTATATAACAACATAACCTAGAGATTGTCTTTTTACGTTTTGGGTTCAGAAGTAGCTTCAGACTGAACAGTTTTGGTTTGGATGGTATTTCCAGGTTTCTTTGGTTTGCTAGATGTTTTTTCTTGATCGTCCTTGTTAGTAAGAATCCTTCCAGGTCATTTTGTCCAAAATCAAAGTTTCAGGTTTGAAACTTTGATTTGGAGTTTAGGTTTGGATGTAGAGGTTAGTATCCTGTATAAGTAGAACTTAATCTACGTTTATTCAACTCTAATTCATTTTTTTTTTATTCAGGATCCCACGAGATCATAACCTGTCTCTCTCTCTGTCTCTCTCTCTGTCTCTCTCTGTCTCTCTCTGTCTCTCTCTCTGTCTCTCTCTCTGTCTCTCTCTCTGTCTCTCTCTCTGTCTCTCTCTCTGTCTCTCTCTGTCTCTCTCTCCCTTTCTCTCTCTCTCTCTCTCCCTTTCTCTCTCCGTCTCTCCCTTTCTCTCTCTGTCTCTCTCTCCCTCTCTCTGTCTCTCTCTCCCTCTCCACCCTGTTGCTGATATTTCCATTTATTTATTTTTTTACAAGAGGCCCAATCATTATAACCTCTTCAGACAGAGGGGTCCTGAGCCCAGGTTGTTAGTGTACAAACAAACACACACACACACGCTGTTCTATTCCCTCCCCCCACTGGGTCGTTTGTCTCTGTAAACACAACACTGTTATCATTTCATCTCTCTCATCATGGCTAGACTCCAGACAGACATATTGTCACACTGATGGAGAGTTCAATAAGTTCAGATCCTCAGGTTGTTTGTTAGTCACCGCTCTATAGTTTCATGTCTTTAATCATGGCCAGACAGAAAGTGGGATGCGGACATGTAGTGTCATCAGCGTTCAATATCTTCTTCAGATCAGATATTGTTCCTGGCCTGGTCAAGATGGCGTCGATAGAGATGGCAGCTATACCTCAAGTCCTTAGGAAACTGGGCAGTATTTTGTTTTATTATTATTCTTTTTTCTTACCGCCCAGAAAACCTTAAGTGTTATTACATACAGCCGGGAAGAACTATTGGATATCAGAGAGATGTAAACTTACCAGCACAACCAGCACTATGACCAGGAATACCACTTTCCCAAAGCGGATCCTTTGTCTGCACCTCCCAGGGCATTTGAACTGATTCCAGAGGCCGACCCAAAACAACGCCGTCGGAGGGGAGGGTGCCGGAGGGGAGGGTGCCGGAGGGGAGGGTGCCGGAGGGGAGGGTGCCGGAGGGGAGGGTGCCGGAGGGGAGGGTGCCGGAGGGGAGGGTGCCGGAGGGGAGGGTGCCGGAGGAGAGGGTGCCGGAGGAGAGGGTGCCGGAGGAGAGGGTGCCGGAGGAGAGGGTGCCGGAGGAGAGGGTGCCGGGAGGCGAGGAGAGGGTGCCGGAGGAGAGGGTGCCGGATGGCAGCATTCGCGCAAAACTGAAAGCATGTACCACCGCATTTAATCATGGCAAGGTGACTGGAAACATGACCGAATACAAATAGTGTAGTTATTCCCTCCGTAAGGCAATAAAACAAGCAAAGCGATAGTATAGAGACAAAGTGGAGTAGCAATTCAATGGCTCAAACGCGAGACGTATGTGGCAGGGTCTACAGACAATCACGGATTACAAAAAGAAAACCAGCCCCGTCGCGGGCACCGAAGTCTTGCTCCCAGACAAATTAAACAACCTCTTTGCTCGCTTTGAGGACAAAACAGTGCCACCGACACGGCCCGCTATCAAAGACTGTGGGCTCTCCTTCTCCGTGGGCAACGTAAGTAAAACATTTAAACATGTTAACCCTCGCAAGGCTGCCAGCCCAGATACCATCCTAGCCGCGTCCTCAGAGCATGCGCAGACCAGTTGGCTGGTGTGTTTACAGACATATTCAATCAAACCCTATCCCAGTCTGCTGTCCCCACATGCTTCAAGATGGCCACCATTGTTCCTGTTCCCAAGAAAGCTAATGTAACTGAACTAAATGACTATCGCCCCGTTGCGCTCACTTCTGTCATCATGAGGTGCTTTGAGAGACTAGTGAAGGATCATATCACCTCCACCCTACCCTAGACCCACTTCAATTTGCTTACCACACCAACAGGTCCACAGATGATGCAATCGACATCATACTGCACACTGCCCTAACCCATCTGGACAAGAGGAATACCTATGTAAGAATATTGTTCATTGACTACAGCTCAGCATTCAGCAACAACAGTACCCTCCAAACTCCTCATTAAGCTTGACCCTTAATGACCCTGCCCCGGTGCAACTGGGTCCTGGACTTCCTGACGGGCCACCCCCAGGTGGTGAAGGTAGGAAACATCTCCACTCCGCTGATCCTCAACACTGTAGCCCCACATTGGTGCGTTCTCAGCCCTCTTCCTGTGCCATGCACGCCTCCAACTCAATCATCACCTCCAGGAGAGTGAAGAAATGTGGCTTGTCACCGAAAACCCCGCCTGGTACGGCAACTGCACCGCCCTCAACCGCAAAGCTCTCCAGAGGGTGGTGCGGTCTGCACAACGTATCACCGAGGGGCAAACTACCTGCCCTCCAGGACACCTACAACACCCAATGTCACAGGAAGGACAAAAAAGATCATCAAGGACAACAACCACCCGAGCCACTGCCTGTTCACCCCGCTATTATCCAGAAGGCGAGGTCAGTACAGGTGCATCAAAGCTGGGACAGAGAGATTGAAAAGCAGCTTTTAAGGCCATCAGACTGTTAAACAGCCACCACTAACACAGAGAGACGGCTGCCAACCTACAGACTTGATATCATTGGCCACTTTAATAAATGGAACACTAGTCACTTTAATAATGCCACTTTAAGTGTGTTTTTACATATCTCACATTACTCATCTCATATGTATATACTGTATACTGTATCCTTCACTATCTATTATTTACTATCTAGTGCATCTTAACCGCTCTGTCACTGCTCATCCATATATTTTATACTTATATATTCTCATCCCGTTCCTTTACTAGATTGTGTGTATAAGGTGTTATTGTGGAATTTGTTAGATATTACCTGTTAGATACTGTTGGATCTAGAAGCATAAGCATTTCACTACACTCACAATAACATCTGCTAACCATGTGTATGTGACCAATAACATCTGCTAACCATGTGACCAATAACATCTGCTAACATGTGTATGTTGACCAATAACATCTGCTAACCATGTGTATGTGACCAATAACATCTACTAACCATGTGTATGTGACCAATAACATCTGCTAACCATGTGTATGTGACCAATAACATCTGCATGTGCCCAATAACATCTGCTAACCATGTGTATGTGACCAATAACATCTGCTAACCATGTGTATGTGACCAATAAATTGTCCTTGCATCCATTAGCTCTATGAATTTTAATGGTCATATTTCTCTAGCCCCCTCCCTCAGCTTCTTTCTCCAGCCCCCTCCCTCAGCTTCTTTCTCCAGCCCCCTCCCTCAGCTTCTTTCTCCAGCCCCCTCCCTCAGCTTCTTTCTCCAGCCCCCTCCCTCAGCTTCTTTCTCCAGCCCCCTCCCTCAGCTTCTTTCTCCAGCCCCCTCCCTCAGCTTCTTTCTCCAGCCCCCTCCCTCAGCTTCTTTCTCCAGCCCCCTCCCTCAGCTTCTTTCTCCAGCCCCCTCCCTCAGCTTCTTTCTCCAGCCCCCTCCCTCAGCTTCTTTCTCTAGCCCCCTCCCTCAGCTTCTTTCTCCAGCCCCCTCCCTCAGCTTCTTTCTCTAGCCCCCTCCCTCAGCTTCTTTCTCCAGCCCCCTCCCTCAGCTTCTTCCCAAAACAGTTGCGGGGTAGTAACTTTGTTATTGTTTAGAAATGCAGATTGCCCCTTTTTAACTGAACACCTCCATACGTTGTTGTTTGCTTGTCTGGTTGGAAAACCAGACTGATCGAAGCATGTTAACAAATCTAGTTTCCTCTGTTTATTTCAGTTTTTCACGTTTCAGCTGTTCCTCATCGCGTTTCTTCTCCTCCCCTCCAGCACATCCACCCTCGCCCCAAGAAGCCCCAGAGTTTACGGATCTACGAGTCCCACGTGGGCATCGCCTCACCTGACCCTAAAGTCGCCTCCTACACCAACTTCACAACCAATGTCCTGCCTCGAATAAAAGACTTGGGTAAGAGATTACATATCTGGGCAACAGATCACAGAGCTATCTAGACCTGGGCAACAGATCACAGAGCTATCTAGACCTGGGCAACAGATCACAGAGCTATCTAGACCTGGGCAACAGATCACAGAGCTATCTAGACCTGGGCAACAGATCACAGAGCTATCTAGACCTGGGCAACAGATCACAGAGCTATCTAGACCTGGGCAACAGATCACAGAGCTATCTAGACCTGGGCAACAGATCACAGAGCTATCTAGACCTGGGCAACAGATCACAGAGCTATCTAGACCTGGGCAACAGATCACAGAGCTATCTAGACCTGGGCCACAGATCAGAGCTATCTAGACCTGAGCAACATATTTTAGCGCTATCTTAGTTTACTACAGGCTATAACCAAATAAGTAGAATAACTATTCCCTATAGCTACCCATCATCACAGAACCGTTGACTTCAATGGGAAACCCGTTCTAGCAATTATATTTCTATGGCTATAATACATGTTGTCTGTGTCCCAAATAGCAGACCATCCCATATATAGTGCACTAGACTCTATCCCTATGGGCCCTGTTCAAAAAGAAGTACACTATATAGGGAATAGCATGTCATTTGGGATGCACACGTCCTGTCCGAACACATGCATTTCCTTCCCCTGCTTCCAGCCTTTAGCTACAGCAAATCGTTGAGCTGGTGTTTTGCTGTCTGCTACAGGTCTGATAAACACGAAAGTGCTAAAACATGGTTTCTCTTTCATCTAGTAGTGTGTAGGGCTGTACAGGGGATGGTCAGTCCTGAACATGGCAACATCTCCTCATTTGTCTTTCTACCATCCAAGAGACTGTTATAAAGTACACAGATGTAAGCTTTGAAAGACTTGTGTGTACACTCCTAACAAGACTAGACTTTGTTTAAAGTTTAGAAACTCATGAGGAAAGGGGAGTAGAGAAAGGAGAGTGGGTGGATGACGAGGGAGAGCAGCGAGGGTCGTAGAGCAGAGGGGGAGTGGAGAGGGGAAAGGGGAGTCGAGAAAGGAGAGTGGAGAGGGGAAAGGGGAGTAGGGAAAGGAGAGTGGAAAGGGGAGTAGGGAAAGGAGAGTGGAGAAGGGACAGGGGAGAAGAGAGGGGACAGGGGAGAAGAGAAAGGAGAGGGGACAGGGGAGAAGAGAAAGGAGAGGGGACAGGGGAGAAGAGAAAGGAGAGGGGACAGGGGAGTAGAGAAAGGAAAGTGGAGAGGGGACAGGGGAGTAGAGAAAGGAGAGTGGAGAGGGAACAGGGGAGTAGAGAAAGGAGAGTGGACAGGGGAGTAGAGAAAGGAGAGTGGACAGGGGAGTAGAGAAAGGAGAGTGGACAGGGGAGTAGAGAAAGGAGAGTGGACAGGGGAGTAGAGAAAGGAGAGTGGAGAGGGGACAGGGGTGTAGGGAAAGGAGAGTGGAGAGGGGACAGGAGAGTAGAGAAAGGAGAGTGGAGAGGGGACAGGGGAGTAGGGAAAGGGTATATGACGAGGGAGAGAAGTGAGGGTCGTAGAGCAGAGGGGGAGTGGAGAGGGGAAAGGGGAGTCGAGAAAGGAGAGTGGAGAGGGGAAAGGGGAGTAGGGAAAGGAGAGTGGAAAGGGGAGTAGGGAAAGGAGAGTGGAGAGGGGACAGGGGAGAAGAGAAAGGAGAGGGGACAGGGGAGAAGAGAAAGGAGAGGGGACAGGGGAGAAGAGAAAGGAGAGGGGACAGGGGGAGTAGAGAAAGGAAAGTGGAGAGGGGACAGGGGAGTAGAGAAAGGAGAGTGGAGAGGGGACAGGGGAGTAGAGAAAGGAGAGTGGAGAGTGGACAGGGGAGTAGAGAAAGGAGAGTGGACAGGGGAGTAGAGAAAGGAGAGTGGACAGGGGAGTAGAGAAAGGAGAGTGGACAGGGGAGTAGAGAAAGGAGAGTGGACAGGGGAGTAGAGAAAGGAGAGTGGACAGGGGAGTAGAGAAAGGAGAGTGGACAGGGGAGTAGAGAAAGGAGAGTGGACAGGGGAGTAGAGAAAGGAGAGTGGAGAGGGGACAGGGGTGTAGGGAAAGGAGAGTGGAGAGGGGACAGGAGAGTAGAGAAAGGAGAGTGGAGAGGGGACAGGGGAGTAGGGAAAGGGTATATGACGAGGGAGAGAAGTGAGGGTCGTAGAGCAGAGGGAGAGTGGAGAGGAGAGGGGAAAGGGGAGAGAAGCGAGGGTCGTAGAGCAGAGGGGGAGTGGAGAGTAGAGGGGAAAGGGGAGGAGGGGGAAAGGGGAGAGGAGAGGAGAGGAGAGGGGAAAGGGGAGGGAAGGAGAGGAGAGGTCATTCTCTGTCATTATGCTCCTCCATCAGAGCAGCAGTGGTCCTTGACCCTGCCTGGTGACCTGCTGTGCTACTGTCTGTCTGTCCCAAACACGAGCCAGCGCTGTTCAAGGGCCTCTTCAGACCCAGCCGTGTGTGTGTGTGTGTGTGTGTGTGTGTGTGTGTGTGTGTGTGTGTGTGTGTGTGTGTGTGTGTGTGTGTGTGTGTGGCAAGATGGCGCCGACAGACACGGTTTCCCTGCTCCTAGACAACTTTGCAGAATTATTTTTTAAATTTTTAAATACGTTATTTGCTGAGAACATTTCTTGTATTATTACCTACAACCAGAAATAACTTCTGGATATTAGATCGAAATTCGACCTGGATCCTTTTGTTTGATCTTCCTGCTCTCTTTATCCCTGGGCTGCACCAAAATACTGGAGAAGCGGTAGAAGGAGTAGGGCCCTAGTCAATGTCAGGAGGCGTGCATACCATCCACCGCTTCAGAGTATATTACTCACTAACGTTCAGTCCCTGGACTAATAAGTAGACGAGCTTAGGGCGAGGATCTCCTTCCAGAGAGATCAGGATCTGTAACATATACTGTTTTGTGGCTCTCTCTGGATATACACTGCTCCAAAAAATAAAGGGAACACTAAAATAACACATCCTAGATCTGAATGAATGAAATATTCTTCTGAAATAATTTTTTCTTTACATAGTTGAATGTGCTGACAACAAAATCACACAAAAATTATCAATGGAAATCAAATTTATCAACCCATGGAGGTCTGGATTTGGAGTCACACAAAATTAAAGTGGAAAACCACACTACAGGCTGATCCAACTTTGATGTAATGTCCTTAAAACAAGTCAAAATGAGGCTCAGTATTGTGTGTGGCCTCCACGTGCCTGTATGACCTCCCTACAACGCCTGGGCATGCTCCTGATGAGGTGGCGGATGGTCTCCTGAGGGATCTCCTCGCAGACCTGGACCAAAGCATCCGCAAACTCCTGGACAGTATGTGGTGCATCGTGGCATTGATGGATGGAGCGAGACATGATGTCCCAGATGTGCTCAATTGGATTCAGGTCTGGGGATCGGGCGGGCCAGTCCATAGCATCAATGCCTTCCTCTTGCAGGAACTGCTGACACACTCCAGCCACATGAGGTCTTGCATTAGGAGGAACCCAGGGCCAACCGCACCAGCATATGGTCTCACAAGGGGTCTGAGGATCTCATCTCGGTACCTAATGGCAGTCAGGCTACCTCTGGCGAGCACATGGAGGGCTGTGCGGCCCTCCAAAGAAATGCCACCCCACACCATGACTGACCCACCGCCAAACCAGTCATGCTGGAGGATGTTGCAGGCAGCAGAACGTTCTCCACGGCCTCTCCAGACTCTGTCACATCTGTCACGTGCTCAGTGTGAACCTGCATTCATCTGTGAAGAGCACAGGGCACCAGTGGCGAATTTGCCAATCTTGGTGTTCTCTGGCAAATGCCAAACATCCTGCACGGTGTTGGGCTGTAAGCACAACCCCCACCTGTGGACGTCGGGCCCTCATACCAACCGCATGGAGTCTGTTTCTGACCGTTTGAGCAGACACGTGCACATTTGTGGCCTGCTGGAGGTCATTTTGCAGGGCTCTGGCAGTGCTCCTCCTGCTCCTCCTTGCACAAAGGCGGAGGTAGCAGTCCTGCTGCTGGGTTGTTGCCCTCCTACGGCCTCCTCCACGTCTCCTGATGTACTGGCCTTTCTCCTGGTAGCGCCTCCATGCTCTGGACACTACGCTGACAGACACAGCAAACCTTCTTGCCACAGCTCGCATTGATGTTCCATCCTGGATGAGCTGCACTACCTGAGCCACTTGTGTGGGTTGTAGACTCCGTCTCATGCTACCACTAGAGTGAAAGCACCGCCAGCATTCAAAAGTGACCAATACATCAGCCAGGAAGCATAGGAACTGAGAAGTGGTCTGTGGTCCCCACCTGCAGAACCACTCCTTTATTGGGGGTGTCTTGCTAATTGCCTATAATTTACACCTGTTGTCTATTCCATTTCCACAACAGCATGTGAAATGTATTGTGTTGCTTAGGAAGCAACCCAGTGTTGCTTCCTAAGTGGACAGTTTGATTTCATTGAAGTGTGATTGACTTGGAGTTACATTGTGTTGTTTAAGTGTTCCCTTTATTTTTTTGAGCAGTGTATATTCTCCCAATCCATTGGACAGGAAGAACGAGCATTGTGATTAACAACTCATGGTGTGATTCGCGTCAAAATGAAGCACATTGAAACGTATTTTGCATTGGCAAGGTGACTGGGAACATGAAAATGTACAATCAGACCAGCTACGACCTCCATAAGGCAATCAAAGAGGCAAAACAACAGTTCAACAGCTCATAAACATATGTGGCAGAAACTCCAGACAATCACTGATTTATAAAGGAAAAGACAGCCATGTCACGGACAGCGATGCCTCGCTCCGGGATGAGCTAAGCACCTTTGCATGCTTTGAGGAAAACAACATTGAGCCGCCGACGTGGGCCCCTGCTGTTCATGAGGACTGTGTGCTCTCGTTCTGTGGCCGACGTGAGTACGTCATTTTAAGTCTGCCGGCCCAGACGTCATCCCAAGCCGCGTCCCCAGAGCATGTGCAGACCAGCTGGCTGGAGTGTTTACGGACATATTCAAACTCTCCATATCCCAGTCTGTTGTCCACACTTGCTTCAAGATGTCCACCATTGTTCCTGTACCCAAGAAAGCGACAGTAACTAAATTACTATCGCCCAGTAGCAATTGACTTCTGTCATCATGAAGTGCTTTGAGGCTAGTTAAGGATCATTTCAGCTCGACACCCTAGACCCACTACAATTTGCTTACCGCCCCAATAGATCCACAGACGATGCAATCACCATTGCACTGAACACTGCCCTATGTACGAATGCTGTTCATTGACTACAGCTCAGTCTTCAACACCAGAGTGCTCATCACTAAGCTCAGGACCCTGGCTCTGAACCCCTCCTTGTGCAACTGGGTCCTGGACTTCCTGATGGGTCGACCCCAAGTAGTTAAGGTAAGGAACAACACGTCACTGATCCTCAACACAGTGGTCCCACAAGGGTGCGTGGTCAGCTCCCACCTGTATACTCCCTGTTGACCCATGACTGCGTGCCCACGCACTTCTCCAATTCAATCAAGTTTGCTGACGACACAACAGTGTTAGGCCTGATTACCAACAAATATGAGACGGCCTACAGAAAGGAGGTGAGAGCCCTGGCAGAGTGGTGCCGGGAAAATAACCTCTCCCTCAATGTCAACAAAACAAAGGAGCTGATCGTAGAAACAGCAGAGAAAGCGCGCCCCGTCCACATAGACGGCACCGCGGTGGAGAGGGTCAAGTTCCTCGGCGTTACTGATGACCAGAAATGGTCCGCTCACACAGACCGCATGGTGAAGAAGGCACAACACAGCCTCTTCAAACTCAGGAGGCTGAAGATGTTCAGATTGGCCCAGTTAGACCCTCCTATCTATATCTATATATATTATACATATATATATATATATATATAATAGTATATATATGATATTCCTGTCTCTGACATTGATTTTTCTGGATTACGTGTGTGTTTATTTTTTATTGCTAGGTATTACAGCACTTTGGAACAAACAAAAATAAACTATCATCTTGCTGCACCTGCGATAACATCTGCAAATATCTGTACGAGATCAATAAAATGTGATTTGTGTGTATGGGAACCCTAGCCAGACTGTCAGTTTGCTGCGGAACAAAGCAACCTCTGCAGTCAACATCCTGTTTGCAGTCTTCTGCCAGATCCATCCAGACACCTGAAGTGGCCATTACCACTGAACAGAAAAGGGGGAAGGGGGGGGGGCTGCAGTGCTCAGACCAGTGTCCCAAACAACACCCTATTTTGTTCACTATGTTTGACCAGATTCCTATGTGCCCTGGTCAAAGGCTGTGCACTACAAAGGGAGAATGGGGTTCTGTTTGGGACTGGACTCAGCTGGCTGTCTGTCTGCTTCCGTCTGATGTCCCTCTGAACCATTCATCACTATTAACACCAGTCTCTGGTTCCCCCTGTGTCCTGCGTACGCACACACACACACACACACACACACCTGGATACATCAAATCACAGATCTACTAAAAATCCTGCTGGAGATTCTTGATCTGCTTTACTCAATGTTTTATTAGATATAAAATGAAACACTGAATAGAGTCCTAGACTATTATAGTTTGTCTACTTCGAATGTAATGTGATGGTTGCCTCTCTCACTCTCTGTAGTACTACTGGAAGTGCTATTTAAATACCAGTTGAATAAAGACGTGCCAAACTGAGCTCCTTCTCTGTGTCCCAGAGGTCCTACAGAATTTTAAAGGCTTCATCCCAACCAGCACTCTAGTCCCTAATATAGTGCATTAATCTCTGACCAGAGCCCATTGACAAGCCCATAGGGCTCTATGTAGGCAAGAAGGTGACATTTTTGGGACACTACCTTACTGTAATTCTTCTGCATTTCAAGTAGGATCTGCGCTATTGACGGTATTAAAAGGGGGCAGATACTGTGGAGTGCCTCTGATATGAACGACGTCTCCTCGGCTTAACGTTTCCTTGTCCTTCCTTTTTGGATTGGATTGGGAAGCACAGCAGCACTCTTTCTGCCGATGCAAATTCACTCATGTGCGTCCCAAATTGCAACCTATCCTCTATGTAGTGCACTACTTTTGATCAAGACCAATGGAAGTAGTGGTTAAAAGTAGTGCACTACGTAGGGAATATGGTGTCACCTGCAGCAGTTCAAGGAATATGTACAGTACGATTGTCTTTTTTTTTTTACACGAGGAGAAATGTTACTGTCCTCGTTTCCAGAGACAGACATCTGTCTGTTCCACAGCTGCCTCACCGGTACCCCCCCCACCCACCACCCCCCCCCCACACCCATCCCCTGCCTCAGCTCATTTCCAGAGAGAGCGGGACTGAAAAGGAAAACTTCCTCTCACCCCTCCGTTCTGTCACACCTCGTCAGAAGCCGTCAATGTTTTTCCTCTTGTCTGAAAGAAGCCGAGACAATAGTTATTTATTTATATAGCTTTATCTCAAAACAACTATAACAAGCACAGAGCCTTCCTGTGGAGCAAGAGCCTACTGTTAAAAGGCCTGTCAGAGCTGCTCGAGTGAGGTTGGCGTTTCCCCATGGCCACAGCATGTCTGGAGCACCTGAGGTTGGTGTTTCCCCATGGCCACAGCTTGTCTGGAGGAAAGTGTCAACAACAAAGACCAGTGTCTCACATTTAATGAAATATTTGTGGGAGCGCGCACTTGTCAAGCCTCGTATTTGGAAAATAAACACGACGATGAGGGATGCCGGCAGAAGTGACAATTGTTGTGCTATCAATTGTGCGTCCCAAATGTGATTCTATAGTGCACTGGATCGTGGTCTAAAGTAGTGCACTAAATAGGGAATAGGATGCCATGTAGGATTCTGCCCATGTACCCCAAGTTCCAGCGGGTGATGAAATGTTGTAAATAAAGTTTTTATTTATACAGTTGAAGTCGGAAGTTTACATACACTTAGGTTGGAGTCATTAAAACTAGTTTACATACACTTAGGTTGGAGTCATTAAAACTAGTTTACATACACTTAGGTTGGAGTCATTCAAACTAGTTTACATACACTCAGGTTGGAGTCATTCAAACTAGTTTACATACACTTAGGTTGGAGTCATTCAAACTAGTTTATATACACTTAGGTTGGAGTCATTCAAACTAGTTTACATACACTTAGGTTGGAGTCATTACAACTAGTTTACATACACTTAGGATGGAGTCATTAAAACTTGTTTTTCAACCCCTCCACAAATTTCTTGTTAACTTCTTGGTGACTGGGGGGCAGTATTGAGTAGCTTGGATGAATAAGGTGCCCCGAGTAAACTACCTGCTACTCAGCCATAAAAGCTAGAGTATGCATATATAATATGCATATGTGTATATAGAGAACACTCTGAAGTTTCTAAAACTGTTTGAATGATGTCTGTGAGTATAACAGAACTCATATGGCAGGTGAAAACATGAGAAAAAATCCAACCAGGAAGTGGGAAATTTGAGGTTTGTAGTTTTTCAACTCATTTCCATTCCAATATACAGTGTCTATGGGGTCATTTTAAAGACGAAGTTACAGGTCTGTGAGAGGTCTGTACAAATAAATTCATAAAAAATCCTACAATGTGATTTTCTGGATTTTTTTTCCTCATTTTGTCTGTCATAGTTGAAGTGTACATATGATGAAAATTACAGGCCTCATCTTTTTAAGTGGGAGAACTTGCACAATTGGTGGCTGACTAAATACTTTTTTGCCCCACTGTGTGTGTGTGTGTGTGTGTGTGTATATATACACACACACACACACACACACAGTGGGGCAAAAAAGTATTTAGTCAGCCACCTATATATATATATATTGATATTGCATGCACGTATGTATGTAATGTAATTAGAACGTTAGTGGTCTTAGTACAGAGCCTTGAGGAGCACAAATTTACCTTAGATTTGTCTGAGAAATTTCCATTTTGTTCATCACTAATACCGTCAATAGCAAGCACGTCAGAAATTAATGCTGGAGAATAATTGTGTGTTTACCACTGAATAAAACACTATAGGTTTGCACACCTACAGATTCTAACAGACACCGTTCTCAGATCTAACATGAGACAGAACATTGTACCGAATAAATAAATAAATTCGCGTTAAACGGGTTTCCATCGCATTTTCAACTCTAAAATGTTTTTATGTTTATATAGCGAATGTACCCACTCTGGTCTTGGTATGTCTGCTTTAGCTTGCAGATACTGTGCCGAGATTATTATGGACAAAGATAATTTTTTATTTGTCAAACGGCAGCCAATCCGCATCGGTCGTCATGTCACCAGAATATGACCCTCCATATCTATTGAAAAGGAGCATCGAGATCGCTGTCCACATTCACCACCCTGTGAAGCTCATCAATTATTTTATCTGCAGCCTAATAAACTGCCCGTTGTCCTGAGTCATAGTGTGAGAGGACCACACAACATATCGCTTAACTCTGTTTACTTTCGATATGACAGTTTTTGTAATTATAATTACGCATCGTGGCGTTTCCATTTCTCACATAATTCGTTTTAGCAACACAAAAAAGATCACACCCTGTTTTCTAGTGTAAAGTCTACTACCAAATTTGCTGTTTTACATCAGGCCTGTCGTGACGCCGTATTTTTTAATCCAACATGTACTTTACTCACCCCAAGAAAAAGATTGAAACCTGTTCTAATGTTTGTCACACACATTTGTTCAAATCATTTTCTCTGTTTTCTGTCTTTCATTAGATTTTTTGTTTAAACCTAATAATTGGTTGATTTTTCTTTTCAGGGTACAACTGTATTCAGCTGATGGCTGTCATGGAGCATGCATACTATGCCAGCTTTGGTTATCAAGTCACAAGCTTCTTTGCTGCATCCAGGTACAACATTTATATTATATTAACATACACTGCTCAAAAAAATAAAGGAAACACCTAAACAACACAATGTAACTCCAAGTCCATCACACTTCTGTGAAATCAAACTGTCCACATTCATTCAGGTCTAGGATGTGTTATTTTAGTGTTCCCTTTATTTTTTTGAGCAGTGTCGTTCTGAGTTTGTCACTACAGCAGAGCTAAGTGACATCATGTAGACTAGTTTGATATTTCATGTGTATACCAGGGGTCACCGGGCTGGTTTCCCAGACACAGATTAAACCTTGGATGATAGTGAGGTGCTACACACACACACGCACATGCAGTATTTTACAGCTAACCTTGTGAGGACACACAATTCAGTCCCATTCAAAATCCTATTTTCCCTAACTTTATTCCGTACTCGTGCCCTTACTCTAACCTTAAACCTAACCTTAAACCTAATCCTATCTCCTAACCCTAGCTCTTTAACCTAATCCTAGCTCCTAACCCAAGCTCTTTAACCTAATCCTAGCTCCTAACCCTAGCTCTTTAACGTAATCCTAGCTCCTAACCCTAGCTCTTTAACGTAATCCTAGCTCTTTAACGTAATCCTAGCTCCTAACCCTAGCTCTTAAACCTAATCCTAGCTCCTAACCCTAGCTCTTAAACCTACTCCTAGCTCCTAACCCTAGCTCTTAAACCTAATCCTAGCTCCTAACCCTAGCTCTTTAACCTAATCCTAGCTCCTAACTCTAGCTCTTTAACCTAACCCTAGCTCTTTAACCTAATCCTAGCTCCTAACCCTAGCTCTTTAACCTAACCCTAGCTCTTTAACCTAATCCTAGCTCCTAACCCTAGCTCTTTAACCTAATCCTAGCTCCTAACCCTAGCTCTTAAAACTAATCCTAGCTCCTAACCCTAGCTCTTAAACCTAATCCTAGCTCCTAACCCTAGCTCTTAAACCTAATCCTAGCTCCTAACCCTAGCTCTTAAACCTAATCCTAGCTCCTAACCCTAGCTCTTAAACCTAATCCTAGCTCCTAACCCTAGCTCTTAAACCTAATCCTAGCTCCTAACCCTAGCTCTTAAACCTAATCCTAGCTCCTAACCCTAGCTCTTAAACCTAATCCTAGCTCCTAACCCTAGCTCTTAAACCTAATCCTAGCTCCTAACCCTAGCTCTTAAACCTAATCCTAGCTCCTAACCCTAGCTCTTAAACCTAATCCTAGCTCCTAACCCTAGCTCTTAAACCTAATCCTAGCTCCTAACCCTAGCTCTTAAACCTAATCCTAGCTCCTAACCCTAGCTCTTAAACCTAATCCTAGCTCCTAACCCTAGCTCTTAAACCTAATCCTAGCTCCTAACCCTTTAAAGTCATTCTAACACTAATTCTAACCTTAACCCTAAACCCCCTAGACAAAGACCTCGTGGGGACTAACAAAATGTCTTCAGAGGAACTTCAGAGGAATAGTTAAACAAACACACACACACACACACACACACACACACACACACACACACACACCTTACCTATCCTCCTGTCCTCATCTCCTTGGAGGAGCATATAGGCCCTGTATAGTGTCATGCATACAAAGTCATTCCACCCATGATTGATTCTCCGTAGTCATTAGAAACCCCAGTCTGTGTTCCTGAACCCAAGCCGAGACACAGCCAGGCCAGATCGGGCTGTGTTCCTGAACCCAAGCCGAGGCCCAGGCCAGATCGGGCTCTATTCTTGAACACAAGCCGAGGCCCGGCCAGGCCAGATCGGATTGTGTTCCTGAACCCAAACCGAGGACCATATCGGGCTGTGTTCCTGAACCCAAGCCGAGGACCATATCGGGCTGTGTTCCTGAACCCAAGCCGAGGGCCATATCGGGCTGTGTTTCTGAACCCAAACCGAGGGCCATATCGGGCTGTGTTCCTGAACCCAAGCCGAGGCCCAGCCAGGCCAGATCAGATTGTTCCTGAACCCAAGCCGAGGCCCGGCCAGGCCAGATCAGATTGTGTTCCTGAAGCCGAGCCCCGGCCAGGCCAAATCAGTCTGAATTCCTGGCAGCATCAGCAGGGTAATGTGTAATTATATTGTTGCAATATTCGCTATGGAACTGAAACAATACCCTGAGTCGGTATTCATGTCATTAGAAGGAATTCCCCTCTACCATGCCAACAAATTGGGGAAAACAAACATTCATTCCCATTGACACCCCATTGTAAAAGAGCCAACAAATTGGGCAAAACAAACATTCATTCCCATTGACACCCCATTGTAAAAGAGCCCACAAATTGGGCAAAACAAACATTCATTCCCATTGACACCCCATTGTAAAAGAGCCCACAAATTGGGCAAAACAAACATTCATTCCCATTGACACCCCATCGTAAAAGGGACAACTTCGCCGTCAATTTGTTTTGTTATACAGAAACAACAAAACATCCCTGAAAAAGCTGCTGAGTTGTTCAATGTACCATGTCAAATAAATCCCTCAAGGCTCCAACGTAGGGAAATAGAGCCCTGTGGCTTCAGGCTATGTACATGTCAAATAAATCCCTCAAGGCTCCAACGTAGGGAAATAGAGCCCTGTGGCTTCAGGCTATGTACATGTAAAATAAATCCCTCAAGGCTCCAACGTAGGGAAATAGAGCCCTGTGGCTTCAGGCTATTCGGTGTGGAAGAAATGTGGGGTCCAAGTGAGCTACACATCATACATTTAACTTGTTTAGAAAAGTCAGTTTGTAACTCATCAGTACTTGTATCTGTATTAGTTAGTTTGTTTTTGTTTGTTTGTTTGTTGGTCTTGGCTAGCCTATTATTCTGGTTGGTAGCAAGCTAGCACTCACCCCTGTGGCTAATGTTAGCACCGTCAGGAAATGGGACATGAGGTAAAGCCCAACAATTACATTTTTATAGTAGCATTTAGTAAGGGACTGATACAATGATAGTATTTAGTAGGGGACTGATACAATGATAGTATTTAGTAGGGGACTGATACTATGATAGTATTGTAGTATTTAGAAGGGACTGATAGTGTTGTAGTGTTTTGTAGGGGACTGATATTATATTAGTATTTCGTAGGGGACTGATACTATGATAGTATTTCGTAAGGGACTGATACTATGATAGTATTTCGTAGGGGACTGATACTATGATCGTGTTGTAGTATTTAGTAGGGGACTGATACTATGATAGTGTTGTAGTATTTAATAGGGGACTGATACTATGATAGTGTTGTAGTATTTAGTAGGGGACTGATACTATGATATTATTTAGTAGGGGACTGATACTATGATCGTGTTGTAGTATTTAGTAGGGGACTGATACTATGATAGTGTTGTAGTATTTAATAGGGGACTGATACTATGATAGTGTTGTAGTATTTAGTAGGGGACTGATACAATGATAGTATTTAGTAGGGGACTGATACTATGATATTATTTAGTAGGGGACTGATACTATGATAGTATTGTAGTATTTAGAAGGGACTGATAGTGTTGTAGTGTTTTGTAGGGGACTGATATTATATTAGTATTTAGTAGGGGACTGATACTATGATAGTATTTCGTAGGGGACTGATACTATGATAGTATTTCGTAGGGGACTGATACTATGATAGTATTTCGTAGGGGACTGATACTATGATAGTATTTAGTAGGGGACCGATAGTATGATTGTGTTGTAGTATTTAGTAGGGGACTGATACTATGATAGTATCAGTCCCCTGCTAAATACTACAACACTATGATATTATTTAGTAGGGGACTGATACTATGATAGTATTTCGTAGGGGACTGATACTATGATAGTATTTCGTAGGGGACTGATACTATGATAGTATTTCGTAGGGGACTGATACTATGATAGTATTTCGTAGGGGACTGATACTATGATATTATTTAGTAGGGGACTGATACTATGATATTATTTAGTAGGGGACTGATACTATGATAGTATTTCGTAGGGGACTGATACTATGATAGTATTTCGTAGGGGACTGATACTATGATAGTATTTCGTAGGGGACTGATACTATGATAGTGTGTAGTAGGGGACTATTACTATGAAAAGACAGATGGGACGTCAGAGGGACACATTACACGGGCAGTATGTGTGTGTGTGTCTCTAGTCATAGTCTCTCTAGTCCGTGTGGTGTCTGTAGTCACAGTCTGTGGTCTCTGCAGTTATAGTCAGTCTGTGGTCTCTGTAGTCAGTCTGTGGTCTCTGCAGTTATAGTCAGTCTGTGGTCTCTGTAGTCAGTCTGTGGTCTCTGCAGTCATAGTCTCTTTGGTCTCTGTAGTCAGTCTGTGGTCTCTGTAGTCAGTCTGTGTGGTCTCTGCAGTCTGTGTGGTCTCTGTAGTCAGTCTGTGGTCTCTGCAGTCAGCATGTGGTCTCTGTGGTCAGCTTGTGGTCTCTGTGGTCATCCTGTGGTCTCTGTGGTCATCCTGTGGTCTCTGTAGTCAGTCTGTGGTCTCTGCAGTCAGCATGTGGTCTCTGCGGTCAGCCTGTGGTCTCTGCGGTCAGCCTGTGGTCTCTGTGGTCAGCCTGTGGTCTCTGTGGTCAGCCTGTGGTCTCTGTGGTCAGCCTGTGGTCTCTGTGGTCAGCCTGTGGTCTCTGTGGTCATCCTGTGGTCTCTGTAGTCAGTCTGTGGTCTCTGCAGTCAGCATGTGGTCTCTGCGGTCAGCCTGTGGTCTCTGTGGTCAGCCTGTGGTCTCTGTGGTCAGCCTGTGGTCTCTGTGGTCATCCTGTGGTCTCTGTAGTCAGTCTGTGGTCTCTGTAGTCAGTCTGTGGTCTCTGTAGTCACAGTCTGTGGTCTCTGCAGTCAGCATGTGGTCTCTGCAGTCAGCATGTGGTCAGCCTGTGGTCTCTGTGGTCATCCTGTGGTCTCTGTAGTCAGTCTGTGGTCTCTGTAGTCAGTCTGTGGTCTCTGTAGTCAGTCTGTAGTCTCTGTAGTCACAGTCTGTGGTCTCTGTAGTCACAGTCGGTGGTCTCTGTAGTCACAGTCTGTGGTCTCTGCAGTCAGTCTGTGGTCTCTGCAGTCAGTCTGTGGTCTCTGTGGTCACAGTCTGTGGTCTCTGTGGTCACAGTCTGTGGTCTCTGTAGTCACAGTCTGTGGTCAGTCTGTGGTCTCTGTGGTCACAGCCTGTAGTCTCTGTGGTCACAGTTCACCGATCAGGATTGTTTCTGTTTCGTTCTCGTTGTTTTGTTTTGTGTTCACGATAATAAATGTTCAATACGGACACTTACCACGCTGCGCGTTGGTCCTCCTCTTCTTCCACCAACAACGGCCGTTACCCTGTGCTCATTTATGATCAATGAGATTGTGTTTATTTGTGTATTCAAAATGTGTTCCTGTTGTGTAGTGAGCCAGAATCATCTTTAGAGAAATATGAGCACATCATTCTGTGGTGCCTGTCATCATTTCACCTGCATTCCCTTGTGAGATTTAGATGGCTTTGGATACTGCTAATAGTAGCTACTCTGCACATAAGGATTCAGTACGATATTGACATATACTGTATGTGTGTGTATGCATGCGCCTGCGTGTATGTGTCTTTCTGTGCGTCTCTGTCTCTCTGCGTGACTGTATGGGCCTATCTCTCTCTCTGTCTCTCTCTCTCTGTCTCTCTCTCTCTGTCTCTCTCTCTCTGTCTCTCTCTCTCTGTCTCTCTCTCTGTCTCTCTCTCTCTGTCTCTCTCTCTCTGTCTCGCTCTCTCTCTCTCTCCCGTCGTTAATGGACACCAGAGGCATTGAAGCAACTTTGTCTCCCTCTCTCTCCCCCTCTCTCCAGTCGTTACGGGACACCAGAGGAGTTGAAGCAGCTGATTGACACCGCCCACTCCCTGGACATCGTCGTCCTATTGGACGTGGTCCATAGCCACGCCTCCCAGAACACGGAGGATGGGCTAAACTCTTTTGATGGCTCCGACTCCTGCTTCTTCCACTCCCCTCCACGCGGGGAGCATGCTCTCTGGGGCAGCCGCCTCTTCAACTACTCCAGGTAGGCATATATCGAACTGTCCGTCAGTCAATCAATCAATTGAATTACCCTAGGTACTAAAGTGTATAACTACACCAAGTACTATTCACCTACACAGTTACTATTTTTAAATATTTTTCAACTTCTTCAAGCACTGTTCAGCTACCTCAGGTCCTATACTGTCCTGACCATTAACAAACTCTATCCCAGATGTAGATGGTCGCAGATGTAGCCTGTCGCAAATGTAGCCTGTCGCAGATGTAGCCTGTCGCAGATGTAGCCTGTCGCAGATGTAGCCTGTCGCAGATGTAGCCTGTCGCAGATGTAGCCTGTCGCAGATGTAGCCTGTCGCAGATGTAGCCTGTCGCAGATGTAGCCTGTCGCAGATGTAGCCTGTCCCAGATGTAGCTCTTGTGTATTTACTCATCTGCTGGGGTATGTAGAATGTTTATCTTCAAGGGAAAATTCCTTACTGAATATGTCCTTGTACAGTATGTTAGATGTTGAATTCAAGTAATTAATGATATATTCATTCCAAACATATCATTGGTTATAAAACATGGTTATATAACACGCTGGAAAGTATTTTTTATAAGAAACAATACTGTATGTGGTGTTGAAAAACATGAACAATTAAAAGCTTTTAGTTAAAATAACACATTATACAATGACTGGCTAATGTACTGTACGTTAATCTACATAATGTGTATGTGACTGTCTCCCAAATGGCACCCTATTCCCTAAACATAGCATTACTTTAACCAGAGCCCTGGTGGAAAGTAGTGAACTATGTAGGGAATAGGGTACCGTGTGGGACGGAGCCCTTGTATGTATTCTATGATCCTTTCCTCACAGTAGGATGAATCACCCACTAGAGCTAGATGTTTTTAAATAATGTTGACTGGAGAAAATCAAACGCTATCAGATTATAAGAAGGGAACTTTTTAGCTAATTGGAGTAACCTTAATGTCAAGTCTGTCTACTAGACTCCTACACACAGTGGGTTGAATAGGCTCAGTCTATTAAATGAGTGCGGTTCTTATTTTATATAGGGGGTGCGTCATAAATGGCACACTTTTCCCTCATAGGCCCTGGTCAAAACTAGTGCACTATAAAGGGAATAGGGTGCCATTTGGGACACAGTGTTGTATTTCTCTGACTGTACTGTACCCTAGGCAGGATAGAAGTCGGAGCTAGCTCATATGGCAGGATAGGAGTCGGAGCCAGGAGCTGTAGTAATGATCACCTTCCTCTAGGAGCTGTAGTAATGATCACCTTCCTCTAGGAGCTGAAGTAATGATCACCTTCCTCTAGGAGCTGTAGTAATGATCACATTCCTCTAGGAGCTGTAGTAATGATCACTTTCCTCTAGGAGCTGTAGTAATGATCACCTTCCTCTAGGAGCTGTAGTAATGATCACCTTCCTCTAGGAGCTGTAGTAATGATCACCTTCCTCTAGGAGCAGTAGTAATGATCACCTTCCTCTAGGAGCTGTAGTAATGATGACCTTCCTCTAGGAGCTGTAGTAATGATGACCTTCCTCTAGGAGCTGTAGTAATGATGACCTTCCTCTAGGAGCTGTAGTAATGATCACCTTCCTCTAGGAGCTGTAGTAATGATGACCTTCCTCTAGGAGCTGTAGTAATGATGACCTTCCTCTAGGAGCTGCAGTAATGATCACCTTCCTCTAGGAGCTGTAGTAATGATCACCTTCTTCTAGGAGCTGTAGTAATGATGACCTTCCTCTAGGAGCTGTAGTAATGATCACCTTCTTCTAGGAGCAGTAGTAATGATCACCTTCCTCTAGGAGCTGTAGTAATGATGACCTTCCTCTAGCGGCTGTAGTAATGATCACCTTCCTCTAGGAGCTGTAGTAATGATCACCTTCCTCTAGGAGCTGTAGTAATGAACACCTTCCTCTAGGAGCTGTAGTAATGATCACCTTCTTCCAGGAGCAGTAGTAATGATCACCTTCCTCTAGGAGCTGTAGTAATGATGACCTTCCTCTAGCGTCTGTAGTAATGATCACCTTCCTCTAGGAGCTGTAGTAATGATGACCTTCCTCTAGCGGCTGTAGTAATGAACACCTTCCCCTAGGAGCTGTAGTAATGATCACCTTCCTCTAGGAGCTGTAGTAATGATCACCTTCCTCTAGGAGCTGTAGTAATGATCACCTTCCTCCAGGAGCTGTAGTAATGATCACCTTCCTCTAGGAGCTGTAGTAATGATCACCTTCCTCTAGGAGCTGTAGTAATGATCACCTTCCTCTAGGAGCTGTAGTAATGATCACCTTCCTCTAGGAGCTGT
>NC_034188.2:89075348-89077848 GCF_002021735.2 Oncorhynchus kisutch | reverse complement strand
GCCTCTACACTCTAACCACTAGGCTACCCTGCCGCCTCTACGCTCTAACCACTAGGCTACCCTGCCACCTCTACGCTGGAACCACTAGGCTACCCTGCCGCCTCTACACTCTAACCACTAGGCTACCCTGACGCCTCTACGCTCTAACCACTAGGCTACCCTGCCGCCTCTACACTCTAACCACTAGGCTACCTGCCACCTCTACACTCTAACCTCTAGGCTACCCTACCGCCTCTACACTCTAACCTCTAGGCTACCCTGCCGCCTCTACACTCTAACCTCTAGGCTACCCTACCACCTCTACACTCTAACCTCTAGGCTACCCTGCCGCCTCTACACTCTAACCACTAGGCTACCCTGCCTCCTCTACACTCTAACCACTAGGCTACCCTGACGCCTCTACGCTCTAACCACTAGGCTACCCTGCCGCCTCTACACTCTAACCACTAGGCTACCTACCACCTCTACACTCTAACCACTAGGCTACCTACCACCTCTACACTCTAACCACTAGGCTACCTACCACCTCTACACTCTAACCACTAGGCTACTTACCACCTCTACACTCTAACCACTAGGCTACCTACCACCTCTACACTCTAACCACTAGGCTACCTACCACCTCTACACTCTAACCACTAGGCTACCTACCACCTCTACACTCTAACCACTAGGCTACCTACCACCTCTACACTCTAACCACTAGGCTACCTACCACCTCTACACTCTAACCACTAGGCTACCTACCACCTCTACACTCTAACCACTAGGCTACCTACCACCTCTACACTCTAACCACTAGGCTACCTACCACCTCTACACTCTAACCACTAGGCTACCTACCACCTCTACACTCTAACCACTAGGCTACCTACCACCTCTACACTCTAACCACTAGGCTACCTACCACCTCTACACTCTAACCACTAGGCTACCTACCACCTCTACACTCTAACCTCTAGGCTACCCTTATTTGCTGTAAACTAAAGTTTTACTCCAAATCCGTCTCTCCAAATGGAGATTTCAGATCACGGCCTGTGCCTAGATTTAAAAGGAAACACTGTAGATTTCAGATCACGGCCTGTGCCTAGATTTAAAAGGAAACACTGTAGATTTCAGATCACGGCCTGTGCCTAGATTTAAAAGGAAACACTGTAGATTTCAGATCACGGCCTGTGCCTAGATTTAAAAGGAAACACTGTAGATTTCGGATCACGGCCTGTGCCTAGATTTAAAAGGAAACACTGTAGATTTCGGATCACGGCCTTTGCCTAGATTTAAAAGGAAACACTGTAGCTGTGAAACTGAAGGCCTGGTTGAGAAGAATCTCTAATTAGATGAATAGAATTCAGTTGAACAGCAGTTGACATTTTTTTAAATGATAGATACAAAACAGAAAATATAAGGATGTGAACACAAAGAAAAAGCACTGGTTGAGAGAGTTTTGAATTGTTAGTTAGATTACTTGTTGGTTATTACTGCATGGTCGGAACTAGAAGCACAAGCATTTCGCTACCCTCGCATTAACATCTGCTAACCAAATCAAATCAAATCAAATCAAATTTATTTATATAGCCCTTCGTACATCAGCTGATATCTCAAAGTGCTGTACAGAAACCCAGCCTAAAACCCCAAACAGCAAGCAATGCAGGTGGAGAAGCACGTGTGTATGTCACTAACCATGTGTATGTCACAAATAAAATTTGATTTGATTTGGTATAGGGAATAGGGTACACTTTGGGATGCATTGGGATGCATCCTTCTGATTCTTCATTGATAGCAGAGGCCTGGTTGATAAAAAAAAAACTGTTATTGTGACCAGGGCCTCGCGGCAACCTAATGTCATTCATCTTCAGAAAGTGAAGAAGTAGGATCGCCTTGGCACACACACACACACACACACACACACACAGAGACACACACACACACACACACAGAGACACACACACACACACACACAGAGACATACACACACACACACACACAGAGAGACATACACACACACACACACACACACACAGAGAGACACACACACACACACAGAGACATACACACACACACACACACACACACAGAGACATACACACACACACACACACCAGAGACATACACACACACACACAACACACCACACAGAGACATACACACACACACACACACAGAGACATACACACACCACACACACACAGAGACATACACCACACACACACACACAGAGACACACACACACACACACAGAGAGACATACACACACACACACACACACAGAGAGACACACACACACACACAGAGACATACACACACACACACACACACACAGAGACATACACACACACACAGAGACATACACACACACACACACACCACACAGAGACATACACACACACACACACACACAGAGACATACACACACACACACACACAGAGACATACACACACACCACACAGAGACATACACACACACACACACACACAGAGAGACACACACACACACACACAC
>NC_034188.2:89037848-89072848 GCF_002021735.2 Oncorhynchus kisutch | reverse complement strand
CTGCCTGAGAAGTAAAGGCAAAGGAAGGTGGTGGCGTGTGTGTGTGTGTGTGTGTGTCTGTGCTTTGTAAGTGCAACAGCAGCATCGGCAGCTCTGTTTGGCTCATACATAGCCATGGTTAGCATACTGACTCACCTGAGGTGAATACACTGCTAGAAGCTAAACGGTATAGCAGACAAAGAACATCTGTATGTGTACTATCCAGGGTGCGTTCCAAATGGCACTACTTTTGACCGGGGCCCATAGGGAAATAAGGGTGCCAACTCAGAACGCAGGAGAATACTAAGGTGGATAAAGATCGAGGTGGAATTTAAAAAAAAATCTACATCTCAGCTTCTTTTAAATCCTCTTAGATATCTACTTAAAAAAATAAAATAAACATTTTAGACATTTATCCAGAGTGACTAACAGGAGCAATTAGGGTTAAGTGCCTTGCTCAAGGGCACATCGACAGATTTTTCACCTTGTCGGCTAGGGGATTCGAACCAGTGACCTATGTTACTGGCCTAAAGCTCTTAACCACTAGGCTACCTGCCACCTTATGTGTGTATATATGTATATCTGTGTGTATATATCTGTGTGTGTATATATATATATATATATATACACATGTACACATATATATACACACAGATATATATATATATATACACACAGATATATACATATATATATACATATTTCTCTAGCTGACAAGTGTCTGAGACCGGAGCAGAAGACTGAGGGCAAAACCACGAGCCTGAGATTAAAATACATCTTTTATTCAAATAGACCATCAGTCTAGCTGTTCTGTTTACCTAATACCAACAGTCTCTTACTTTAGTTATGGAGGCCAATTTAAGGTTCCTCCTTGTTTCTCTTTGATCCTACCATTAGGTGTCTAGCCTTCGGGACGAGACGGTTGTATCAATTATTCATAAATAACGATGACGATAATCCACTGTTTGCTGCTCGGAGATCTCTGCTATACTCTGCGGTTTGTTTTCATGTAATTACAGGGACATGAAGGAAACTGTCTGTGGGTAAAATCCACTGCGACTGACCCTAATGATCCTCACTAAGGCTGCATCCCAAGTGGGACCCTATACCTTATGTAGTGCACTACTTTTGACCAGAACCGTATGGGACCCTATACCCTATGTAGTGCACTACTTTTGACCAGAACCGTATGGGACCCTATACCCTATGTAGTGCACTACTTTTGACCAGAACCGTATGGGACCCTATACCCTATGTAGTGCACTACTTTAGACCAGAACCGTATGGGACCTTATCCCCTATGTAGTGCACTACTTTAGACCAGGGCCCTATAGAGAATAGGATGTCATTTTGGACATACTCTAACTATATTGATTTGGTGTTGTTGTAGGATCTGGTATTAAACTGTCTCTTTCTCTTCTCTAATCTTCCTTTCATTCTGTCTCTGTGAAATCATCCCCATTCACACATTATAGACTCTGGACACTCAGTCTTCTGTTGTCTATTAAATGAGGTACCAGGCTCAGTCTTCTGTTGTCTATTAAATGAGATACCAGACTCAGGACACTCAGTCTTCTGTTGTCTATTAAATGAGGTACCAGACTCTGGACACTGTCTTCTGTTGTCTATTAAATGAGGTACCAGACTCTGGACACTGTCTTCTGTTGTCTATTAAATGAGGTACCAGACTCTGGACACTGTCTTCTGTTGTCTATTAAACGAGGTACCAGACTCAGTCCTCTGTTGTCTATTAAATGAGGTACCAGACTCAGTCCTCTGTTGTCTATTAAATGAGGTACCAGACTCAGTCCTCTGTTGTCTATTAAATGAGGTACCAGACTCAGTCCTCTGTTGTCTATTAAATGAGGTACCAGACTCAGTCCTCTGTTCTCTATTAAATGAGGTACCAGACTCAGTCCTCTGTTGTCTATTAAATGAGGTACCAGACTCAGTCCTCTGTTGTCTATTAAAGGCCTTTTTGAGCTCACATTTGATATGCACGCCATCGGAGCCCGTTTGGTCTCATCACAGCTCGCGCCGCTCTCTTACAATACATTATAGTGATGTTTAGAGTCCGCCTTGGAGGCTATTATAACACTATAACAAGACAGAGCGAGAACAGGGCTGCTTCTTTCATTACTTATTGAACTCTCCTGGTATCACAAGGACTCATTAGAGACGGAGGGAGAGAGAGAGACTAAGGGAGCAGACATATGTCACTGCTGGGAGGCTTCTGATGAGCCATTAGATAAAGCCCAGAGGAGTGTTGCCTGTGTTCCATGTGGCTGAGTGTGTATGTATCAGAATGCTGCTATTGGAAATTCCCACCTTCGCTGGTAAGGTGAGGCTTCAGGTTCTGCCAACAAAAGGAAACCTAGCAGTGTGTGTGTGTGTTTGTTCTATAATTGTTATTTGTAAAGAAAATCCTTCCTTTTGTTCCTGCCCTCAAACCAGCAGCGTGAGCTCTTCAACCTTATGGGTCCCAAATGGCACCCTATTCCCTATCTTTATAGGGCACTAGATTTTTACCAGGGCCCATAGCACCATATATTTGTATTTTATTTATTTCACTAGGTCAAGTCAGTTAAGAACAAATCCTTATTTACAATGACGGCCTAGGAACAGTGGGTTAACTGGTCTAGGAACAGTGGGTTAACTCATCTAGGAACAGTGGGTTAACTCATCTAGGAACAGTGGGTTAACTGGTCTAGGAACAGTGGGTTAACTGGTCTAGGAACAGTGGGTTAACTGGTCTAGGAACAGTGGGTTAACTGATCTAGGAACAGTGGGTTAACTGCCTGTTCAGGGGCAGAACAACCTAGGAACAGTGGGTTAACTGGTCTAGGAACAGTGGGTTAACTGGTCTAGGAACAGTGTGTTAACTCATCTAGGAACAGTGGGTTAACTGGTCTAGGAACAGTGGGTTAACTGGTCTAGGAACAGTGGGTTAACTGGTCTAGGAACAGTGGGTTAACTGGTCTAGGAACGGTGGGTTAACTGCCTGTTCAGGGGCAGAACAATCTAGGAACAGTGGGTTAACTGGTCTAGGAACAGTGGGTTAACTGGCCTAGGAACAGTGGGTTAACTGGCCTAGGAACAGTGGGTTAACTGGTCTAGGAACAGTGGGTTAACTGGTCTAGGAACAGTGGGTTAACTGGTCTAGGAACAGTGGGTTAACTGGTCTAGGAACAGTGGGTTAACTGGTCTAGGAACAGTGGGTTAACTGGCCTAGGAACAGTGGGTGCCTTGTTCAGCTCGGGGTTTCGATTTTGCAGCCTTTCGGTTACTAATCCAACGCTCTAACCGCTGTGCTACCTGCCGCCCCATATAGGGCACTACTATTGACCGGGGCCCATAGGGAGTAGGGTGTCATTTGGGAACAGATCAAAACTGTCTGGAATATTTGAACGCGTCTACAGTAATAGAATCAGCGATAAACACGTCCGCTAATGTTGTCCTGTTGGATGAAAAACACAATAAATAGAAAGGAACACGGAAGGCTTATTTTTCACACGTTTCTATTAATATTTATAACCGTTTATCAATGAACCTGTAGTCTTGCCTGGCGACCCATCCACAAGGGCTCTGGCCAAACTTCTTTTCCATAATGGATTCTTCTCCCCACCTCATGTTGAAGTCACACAGACGACTTCTAGGATGGCAGATTCGGGAACGGGAATGTATGAAGCGAAATCGATAGAGCAGCGGAATTTAATTCAAGGTGAGTTGTCCAGGCGAACAGTAGCTAGCCAGAGAAGCAGACATGTAGCTACAGGAGCCCTCCTGCCCTAGCTGCTTCCTGTATTAGGGCCTAGCTGCTTCCTGTATTAGGCCCTAGCTGCTTCCTGTATTAGGCCCTAGCTGCTTCCTGTATTAGGCCCTAGCTGCTTCCTGTATTAGGCCCTAGCTGCTTCCTGTATTAGGCCCTAGCTGCTTCCTGTATTAGGCCCTAGCTGCTTCCTGTATTAGGCCCTAGCTGCTTCCTGTATTAGGCCCTAGCTGCTCCCTGTATTAGGCCCTAGCTGCTTCCTGTATTAGGCCCTAGCTGCTTCCTGTATTAGGCCCTAGCTGCTTCCTGTATTAGGCCCTAGCTGCTTCCTGTATTAGGCCCTAGCTGCTGCCTGTATTAGGCCCTGGCTGCTTCCTGTATTAGGCCCTAGCTGCTTCCTGTATTAGGCCCTAGCTGCTTCCTGTATTAGGCCATAGCTGCTCCCTGTATTAGGCCCTAGCTGCTTCCTGTATTAGGCCTAGCTGCTCCCTGTATTAGGCCCTAGCTGCTTCCTGTATTATGCCCTAGCTGCTTCCTGTATTAGGCCCTAGCTGCTTCCTGTATTAGGCCCTAGCTGCTTCCTGTATTAGGCCCTAGCTGCTTCCTGTATTAGGCCCTAGCTGCTTCCTGTATTAGGCCCTAGCTGCTTCCTGTATTACTCCCTAGCTGCTTCCTGTATTACTCCCTAGCTGCTTCCTGTATTACTACCTAGCTGCTCCCTGTATTACTCCCTAGCTGCTCCCTGTATTAGGCCCTAGCTGCGTCCTGTATTAGGCCCTAGCTGCTTCCTGTATTAGGCCCTAGCTGCGTCCTGTATTAGGCCCTAGCTGCGTCCTGTATTAGGCCCGAGCTGCTTCCTGTATTAGGCCCTAGCTGCGTCCTGTATTAGGCCCGAGCTGCTTCCTGTATTAGGCCCTAGCTGCTTCCTGTATTAGGCCCTGGCTGCTTCCTGTATTAGGCCCTAGCTGCTCCCTGTATTAGGCCCTAGCTGCTTCCTGTATTAGGCCCTAGCTGCTTCCTGTATTAGGCCCTAGCTGCTTCCTGTATTAGGCCCTAGCTGCTTCCTGTATTAGGCCCTAGCTGCTTCCTGTATTAGGCCCTAGCTGCTCCCTGTATTAGGCCCTAGCTGCTTCCTGTATTAGGCCCTAGCTGCTTCCTGTATTAGGCCCTAGCTGCTTCCTGTATTAGGCCCTAGCTGCTCCCTGTATTAGGCCCTAGCTGCTCCCTGTATTAGGCCCTAGCTGCTCCCTGTATTAGGCCCTAGCTGCTTCCTGTATTAGGCCCTAGTTGCTTCCTGTATTAGGCCCTAGCTGCTTCCTGTATTAGGCCCTAGCTGCTCCCTGTATTAGGCCCTAGCTGCTCCCTGTATTAGGCCCTAGCTGCTCCCTGTATTAGGCCCTAGCTGCTCCCTGTATTAGGCCCTAGCTGCTGCCTGTATTAGGCCCTAGCTGCTTCCTGTATTAGGCCCTAGCTGCATCCTGTATTAGGCCCTAGCTGCTTCCTGTATTAGGCCCTAGCTGCTTCCTGTATTAGGCCCTAGCTGCTTCCTGTATTAGGCTCTAGCTGCTTCCTGTATTAGGCCCTAGCTGCATCCTGTATTAGGCCCTAGCTGCTTCCTGTATTAGGCCCTAGCTGCTTCCTGTATTAGGCCCTAGCTGCTTCCTGTATTAGGCCCTAGCTGCTTCCTGTATTAGGCCCTAGCTGCTTCCTGTATTAGGCCCTAGCTGCTTCCTGTATTAGGCCCTAGCTGCTTCCTGTATTAGGCCCTAGCTGCTTCCTGTATTAGGCCCTAGCTGCTTCCTGTATTAGGCCCTAGCTGCTTCCTGTATTAGGCCCTAGCTGCTTCCTGTATTAGGCCCTAGCTGCTTCCTGTATTAGGCCCTAGCTGCTTCCTGTATTAGGCCCTAGCTGCTTCCTGTATTAGGCCCTAGCTGCTTCCTGTATTAGGCCCTAGCTGCGTCCCACTGCTGCTTTAATGGACCTTTTTCAAACAAGACCAAGGACACCTTGGCTGTGTGTCCCAAATGACACTCTATTCCCTATCTAGTGCAATACTCTTGGCCAGGAACAATGCACTATATAGGGAACAGGGTGCCATTTCAGACGCAGACATTGTGACAAATAGAGAATAAATGAACGAGGACTGTAAGTTACATGGCTCAGGGCGTGGCAAGACTTCCTGTCCGGCAGTTACTGAAGCTACCTATTACCTTGAACAGCTCAGGGCGTGGCAAGACTTCCTGTCAGGCAGTTAATGAAGCTACCTATTACCTTGAACAGGGGTCTTCAGATGTGATACTTCTATTAGGTTTGATCCAGGCGTCCCTCAGTAATGCTCTCTCTCTGTTCCCCCCCTCCCTTTCTCTCTCTCTCCTGTCTCTCCCTCTCTCTGTTCCCCCCCTCCCTTTCTCACTCTCTTACATTCAGCCTATATTGTGGATCATTTGCATCCATCTCTGTATGAAGTTTTACATGTGAAAAGAGAGAGGCCGGAGGCCAGGGCTTTGTGGTCTGAAATATAATTGGTCTCTTCCATGCTGTTATGGTCTGTCCAGAACGATCTTCCGTCTCTTCCATTATGTTCTGGTCTGTCCAGAATGATCTTCAGTCTCTTCCATGATGTTCTGGTCTGTCCAGAACGATCTTCCGTCTCTTCCATTATGTTCTGGTCTGTCCAGAACGATCTTCCGTCTCTTCCATGATGTTCTGGTCTGTCCAGAACGATCTTCCGTCTCTTCCATGATGTTCTGGTCTGTCCAGAACGATCTTCCGTCTCTTCCATGATGTTCTGGTCTGTCCAGAACGATCTTCCGTCTCTTCCATGATGTTCTGGTCTGTCCAGAACGATCTTCCGTCTCTTCCATGATGTTCTGGTCTGTCCAGAACGATCTTCCGTCTCTTCCATGATGTTCTGGTCTGTCCAGAACGATCTTCTGTCTCTTCCATGATGTTCTGGTCTGTCCAGAACGATCTTCTGTCTCTTCCATGATGTTCTGGTCTGTCCAGAACGATCGTCCGTCTCTTCCATGCTGTTCTGGTCTGTCCAGAACGATCGTCAGTCTCTTCCATGCTGTTCTGGTCTGTCCAGAACGATCGTCAGTCTCTTCCATGATGTTATGGTCTGTCCAGAACGATCGTCGATCTCTTCCATGATGTTCTGGTCTGTCCAGAACGATCGTCGATCTCTTCCATGATGTTCTGGTCTGTCCAGAACGATCGTCGATCTCTTCCATGATGTTCTGGTCTGTCCAGAACTATCGTCGATCTCTTCCATGATGTTCTGGTCTGTCCAGAACTATCGTCGATCTCTTCCATGATGTTCTGGTCTGTCCAGAACTATCGTCGATCTCTTCCATGATGTTCTGGTCTGTCCAGAACTATCGTCGATCTCTTCCATGATGTTCTGGTCTGTCCAGAAGGATCATGATTGCTTCGGACCATTGACACAATGTGGTCCTTCACACGTGTAGCTGGCGTGTAGCCTCAGCTAGTGTATATAAATGGGTTCATATGACGTGTGTGTGTGTGTGTGTGCTGGATTGACACGGCAGTACTATGCATCATTACGTAGCGTTTTGTTTATCGTCCCTATGTTCAAATGAACCGCTTCCTGTCAGACACCTTCTACATCCACGTCTCCAAAAAACGGTTCCAAGAAAAGGCTGCATTTATTTGTCCATGTTTCTCACACAGTTCCTTTTGAGGGCGAGTGACCCAGACAGCTGGTTTCCAGGTAAGTATAGACGGATTCCAATTTTACAACAAACTCAAAAAGGAAAACAAAATGACGCGAGGGGATAACAGGGACATACATAGTAACCTGTCCTTTCTAACCAGGCTCCTATCGCCTGTCCTTTCTGACCAGGCTCCTATCGCCTGTCCTTTCTGACCAGGCTCCTATCGCCTGTCCTTTCTGACCAGGCTCCTATCGCCTGTCCTTTCTGACCAGGCTCCTATCGCCTGTCCTTTCTGACCAGGCTCCTATCGCCTGTCCTTTCTGACCAGGCTCCTATCGCCTGTCCTTTCTGACCAGGCTCCTATCGCCTGTCCTTTCTGACCAGGCTCTTATCGCCTGTCCTTTCTGACCAGGCTCCTATCGCCTGTCCTTTCTGACCAGGCTCCTATCGCCTGTCCTTTCTGACCAGGCTCCTATCGCCTGTCCTTTCTGACCAGGCTCCTATCGCCTGTCCTTTCTGACCAGGCTCCTATCGCCTGTCCTTTCTGACCAGGCTCCTATCGCCTGTCCTTTCTGACCAGGCTCTTATCGCCTGTCCTTTCTGACCAGGCTCCTATCGCCTGTCCTTTCTGACCAGGCTCCTATCGCCTGTCCTTTCTGACCAGGCTCCTATCGCCTGTCCTTTCTGACCAGGCTCTTATCGCCTGTCCTTTCTGACCAGGCTCCTATCGCCTGTCCTTTCTGACCAGGCTCCTATCGCCTGTCCTTTCTGACCAGGCTCCTATCGCCTGTCCTTTCTGACCAGGCTCCTAACGCCTGTCCTTTCTGACCAGGCTCCTATCGCCTGTCCTTTCTGACCAGGCTCCTATCGCCTGTCCTTTCTGACCAGGCTCCTATCGCTTGTCCTTTCTGACCAGGCTCCTATAGGCTCCTTGTCGACTCCACGGTGTGGATAAGGGCGTCGACACCCCGGTGTGGATAAGGGCGTCGACACCCCGGTGTGGATAAGGGCGTCGACACCACCGTGTGGATAATGGCGTCGACACCACGGTGGGGATAAGGGCGTCGACACCACGGTGGGGATAAGGGCGTCGACACCACGGTGGGGATAAGGGCGTCGACACCACGGTGGGGATAAGGGCGTCGACACCACGGTGGGGATAAGGGCGTCGACACCACGGTGGGGATAAGGGCGTCGACACCACGGTGGGGATAAGGGCGTCGACACCACGGTGGGGATAAGGGCGTCGACACCCCGGTGGGGATAAGGGCGTCGACACCCCGGTGGGGATAATGGCGTCGACACCGCGGTGTGGATAATGGGGTCGACACCGCGGTGTGGATAATGGGGTCGACACCGCGGTGTGGATAATGGGGTCGACACCGCGGTGTGGATAAGGGCGTCGACACCACGGTGTGGATAATGGGGTCTACACCACGGTGTGGATAATGGGGTCGACACCGCTGTGTGGATAATGGCGTCGACACCACGGTGTGGATAAGGGCGTCGACACCCCGGTGTGGATAATGCATTGGAGGCATTCAATCTGTGTCCCTTAAGAATATGTTCCATAGATCTGTTATGCAGTAGTTGTCAATGGTGCCTGTGTCGGGTGCTATTTTTTGCCGATGGCATTTCAAGTAATGCAATATTTCAGTTCCATCTAAATAAATACCTGGCTTTTGAATATTGGTTTTAAGAAATTGTCTTCCATTGAGTGTGAACTCTGCTCACCCGTCTTCACTGTTATAATTAAAGCCTTGGTTTCTAGAAAGAGCACAGCTGAAGGCACATAAAAAATGACTTCTTTTTTTTCAGACCTGACTGATGTCTCGTAATGTCCATGGCCTCTACAATCTCCATGGTCTCAGTGATGACCTCCACAATCTCCATGGTCTCAGTGATGACCTCCATAATCTCCATGTTCTCGGCGATGACCTCCACAATGTCCTTGGTCTCGGCGATGACCTCTACAATCTCCATGGTCTCAGTGATGACCTCCACAATCTCCGTGGTCTCAGTGATGACCTCCATAATCTCCATGTTCTCGGCGATGACCTCCACAATGTCCTTGGTCTCGGCGATGACCTCTACAATCTCCATGGTCTCAGTGATGACCTCCACAATCTCCGTGGTCTCAGTGATGACCTCCACAATCTCCATGGTCTCGGTGATGACCTCCATAATCTCCATGTTCTCGGCGATGACCTCCACAATGTCCTTGGTCTCGGCGATGACCTCCACAATCTCCATGGTCTCGGCGATGACCTCCACAATCTCCTTGGTCTCGGCGATGACCTCCACAATCTCCTTGGTCTCGGCAATGACCTCCACAATCTCCTTGGTCTCGGCGATGACCTCCACAATCTCCTTGGTCTCGGCCGATGATCTCCACAATTTCCATGGTCTCGGCGATGACCTCCACAATCTCCATGGTCTCGGCGATGACCTCCACAATCTCCTTGGTCTCGGCGATGACCTCCACAATCTCCTTGGTCTCGGGCGATGACCTCCACAATCTCCTTGGTCTCGGGCGATGACCTCCACAATCTCCATGGTCTCAGTGATGACCTCCACAATGTCCTTGGTCTCAGTGATGACCTCCACAATCTCCATGGTCTCGGCGATGACCTCCACAATCTCCATGGTCTCGGCGATGACCTCCACAATCTCCATGGTCTCGGCGATGACCTCCACAATGTCCATGGCCTGCACAGCTGCACACAGATAGTGTTCATTACACAATGAGGCTACACAACAGGCCAGCCACCAGCTAGCTCAATGAGGCGCTACATAGCAGGCCAGCCACCAGCTAGCTCAATGAGGCTCTACACAGCAGGCCAGCCACCAGCTAGCTCAATGAGGCGCTACACAGCAGGCCAGCCACCAGCTAGCTCAATGAGGCTCTACATAGCAGGACAGCCACCAGATAGCTCAATGAGGCACTACACAGCAGGCCAGCCACCAGCTAGCTCAATGAGGCTCTACACAGCAGGACAGCCACCAGATAGCTCAATGAGGCGCTACACATCAGGCCAGCCACCAGCTAGCTCAATGAGGCTCTACACAGCAGGAAAGCCACCAGCTAGCTCAATGAGGCTCTACACAGCAGGAAAGCCACCAGCTAGCTCTGCCATGTTAAGTTTCTATGGCAACGTGCCCTTGCTGAGGGAGAAGTGAGCACAGAGAGAGACTTGGAGCTTTAAGAGCCTGCTTACTTCAGGAGCACTCTCAGATCCTTGAGCCTCCCCAGGATACAATACTATTTTAAGGATAGAATCAGCATTTTCTAATCCCTCCTCATCGCCACGGTAAACGAGGGAGGAAGAGTACAGGATGTTTCCTAATAATATCTCCTTTTTCCTGAAGTGTACACTCGTTCACTACTTCCCACACATCTGCAAGCATTTGATTGGTGGAGGCATGGGCTAGCTTGGCTATCATATTTCTTATACCAGTCCGTTCTCTTTCAAATGCACACTTTGGGATGAAGGAGAGGTAATTGGGGCCAGTGTCTCTCTGCATAATCATGATGTCCTATATTTTGTTTCATCTAACACTTTGCTCAGTATCTTTGCGTGTCTGACTTGGGTTCGAACCTGGGTCTCCTGCGTGCCGCTAAACTAGATTGTACTCCCCTGCTGAGCTAACGCCCAGGTATTAACTTGATGGGGCCGTGGTTCACCTTGACTGTATCACCTCAATTACACTTTCTCTGTCCAGTCCTCCTGAAGTTGTTGAAGTAGTTTTGATATTGCAGTGCTTTAAAAGGACCTTGGCTCTGTCTTTCTTTTCCTGTGTTTATTCTGAGTATTGGTTTGCTATGTTGGATGGAGGAGGGAGTCACGTTGTGCGTCTCTCAAATGGCACCCTATATCCCTATATATAGTGCACTACTTTTGACCAGAACCCTATGAGCCGTGGTCAAAAGTAGTGCACTAAAATAGGAAACGGTGTGCCATTTGGGACGTGGTACGTTAGAAGGAGAGAGGCCACAAAGCACGTTAGAGAGTATCGCTGATCTCATTCTCAGGAGTAGGAACTCAATTCCCTCGCTTGGTGTTTGTTTACCCAAGTGTTACATGGAATCCTATCAGACTGAGACACAGTGAGACGGTGACCATACTAAACACTTAGCCAGTGGCCATGCGCTCTGATAGAGATCAGGCCTCCATCCCAAATAGCACCCTATTCCCTATTTGGCACTAGTTTTGACCAGATCCCTATGGTCCCTGGTCAAAAGTAGTGCACTAAAATAGGGAATAGGGTGCTATTTGGGATGTAGACCAGGAGGAGTGCTCAGTTACCTACTGTAAGACATTGATTTACTCAGCCAGATAGAGAGCCAGAGAGAACTGGACACTGTGGCCCAATGTGTGTGTGTCTGTGTCTGTGTGTGTGTCTGTGTGCGCATGCGTCTATCACACACACACACACACACACACACACACACACACACACACACACACACACACACACACACACCTGTGCCTAAGCATCAACATCAGATGGGAATGACCTGTAGCGCTGTAGAACAAACCTCCAACCAGCAACATCACACGTTTCAATTATTAAATACTTCTTGTTTTCCTGACCTTGCTCTTGTGTGTGTGTGTGTGTGTGTCTCTGTCTGTCTGTCCGTCTGTGCCTGTCCGTGCATGCGTCAGCTGGGAGGTGCTGAGGTTCCTGCTGTCTAACCTGCGTTGGTGGATGGAGGAGTATCGTTTTGATGGCTTCAGGTTCGATGGGGTGACGTCCATGATGTACCACCACCATGGCATTGGTAAGGGCTATAGGGATTCATATTGGGCATCATCATGGCATTGGTAAGGGCTATAGGGGTTCATATTGGGCATCATCATGGCATTGGTAAGGGCTATAGGGATTCATATTGGGCATCACCATGGCATTGGTAAGGGCTATAGGGATTCATATTGGGCATCACCATGGCATTGGTAAGGGCTATAGGGATTCATATTGGGCATCACCATGGTATTGGTAAGGGCTATAGGGATTCATATTGGGCATCACCATGGCATTGGTAAGGGCTATAGGGATTCATATTGGGCATCATCATGGCATTGGTAAGGGCTATAGGGGTTCATATTGGGCATCATCATGGCATTGGTAAGGGCTACAGGGGTTCATATTGGGCATCATCATGGCATTGGTAAGGGCTACAGGGGTTCATATTGGGCATCCTAAGACTCCTGTTCAAACTGGAAATGAATTATAGTGCTTTCATAATCACTTCATATTCTTTACACTAGCAGCAGTGTAGAGTTTCTGGTATTGTTAAGCGAAAATCCCACACACTGATATTGCTCATATCACTTTGTTTATTCAAGCTTATGCGTCGACCTCTTGGCCTTCGTCAGAGCTTTTTAAATGGAGGCTGACACAACTTGTATAAACATGCCAGAGCAGTGTTCCCAAGCACCTGGAACGTCATGGCTTATGTGCTTTTAAATAAAACCCAATGGTTTAATGTTATTTTCACTATGTACAGAGCGTACATAACGTATTTCATACGAAGTGCACTAACAACAGTAGAGTTTTTGGTTATATTGTCTGTGTATTCAGTGTGGGTTATAGTTATGTATTCAGTGTGGGTTATAGTTTACATTGTCTATGTATTCAGTGTGGGTTATAGTTTACATTGTCTGTGTATTCAGTGTGGGTTATAGTTAAGTATTCAGTGTGGGTTATAGTTTACATTGTCTGTGTATTCAGTGTGGGTTATAGTTATATATTCAGTGTGGGTTATCATTTACATTGTCTATGTATTCAGTGTGGGTTATTTTTACATTGTCTGTGTATTCAGTGTGGGTTATAGTTATGTATTCAGTGTGGGTTATAGTTTACATTGTCTATGTATTCAGTGTGGGTTATAGTTTACATTGTCTGTGTATTCAGTGTGGGTTATAGTTGACATTGTCTGTGTATCCAGTGTGGGTTATAGTTATGTATTCATTGTGGGTTATAGTTTACATTGTCTATGTATTCAGTGTGGGTTATAGTTTACATTGTCTGTGTATTCAGTGTGGGTTATAGTTTACATTGTCTGTGTATTCAGTGTGGGTTAGTTTACATTGTCTGTGTATTCAGTGTGGGTTATGGTTATATATTGTCTATGTATTCAGTGTGGGTTATAGTTTACATTGTCTGTGTATTCAGTGTGGGTTATAGTTATATATTCAGTGTGGGTTATCATTTACATTGTCTATGTATCCAGTGTGGGTTATAGTTTACATTGTCTGTGTATTCAGTGTGGGTTATAGTTATGTATTCAGTGTGGGTTATAGTTTACATTGTCTGTGTATTCAGTGTGGGTTATAGTTATGTATTCAGTGTGGGTTATTTTTACATTGTCTGTGTATTCAGTGTGGGTTATAGTTATGTATTCAGTGTGGGTTATCATTTACATTGTCTGTGTATTCAGTGTGGGTTATAGTTTACATTGTCTATGTATTCAGTGTGGGTTATAGTTTACATTGTCTGTGTATCCAGTGTGGGTTATAGTTTACATTGTCTGTGTATTCAGTGTGGGTTATAGTTATGTATTCAGTGTGGGTTATAGTTTACATTGTCTGTGTATTCAGTGTGGGTTATGGTTATATATTGTCTGTGTATTCAGTGTGGGTTATAGTTATGTATTCAGTGTGGGTTATAGTTTACATTGTCTATGTATTCAGTGTGGGTTATAGTTTACATTGTCTGTGTATTCAGTGTGGGTTATGGTTATGTATTCAGTGTGGGTTATAGTTACATATTGGTTATGTATTCAGTGTGGGTTATAGTTATGTAGTCAGTGTGGGTTATAGTTATACATTGGTTATGTATTCAGTGTGGGTTATGGTTATATATTGGTTATGTATTCAGTGTGGGTTATAGTTATAAATTGGTTATGTATTCAGTGTGGGTTATGGTTATAAATTGGTTATGTGTAGTGTGGGTTATTTTTGTATATTGATTACATATCAGGGTGGGTTATGGTTATATATTCAGTGTGGGTTATGGTTATACATTGGTTATGTATTCAGTGTGGGTTATGGTTATAAATTGGTTATGTATTCAGTGTGGGTTATGGTTATAAATTGGTTATGTATTCAGTGTGGGTTATTTTTGTATATTGATTACGTATCAGGGTGGGTTATAGTTATATATTCAGTGTGGGTTATGGTTATAAATTGGTTATATATTCAGTGTGGGTTATGGTTATAAATTGGTTATATATTCAGTGTGGGTTATAGTTATATATTGGTTATGTATTCAGTGTGGGTTATAGTTATAAATTGGTTATGTATTCAGTGTGGGTTATAGTTATAAATTGGTTATGTATTCAGTGTGGGTTATAGTTATAAATTGGTTATGTATTCAGTGTGGGTTATAGTTATAAATTGGTTATGTATTCAGTGTGGGTTATAGTTATAAATTGGTTATGTATTCAGTGTGGGTGTTGTACCTCTGTCCTCAGGTAGTATATTTTATCTTACTGTACCTCTTAACCCCTACACCCTAGCTCCCTTTCTCCTACGCCCTAGCTCCCTAACACTTACCCCCCTACCCGTTAACCCTTACCCCCTGACTCCTACCCCCTAGCTCCCTAGGTGATAGCCTTGCTCTTTCTCTGTCCTCAGGCAGTATGTTTTCAGGAGACTACTCTGAGTACTTTGGTCTTCAGGTGGATGAAGATTCCCTGGTCTATCTGATGACAGCTAATCATGTCCTGCACACCCTGTATCCTGACTGCATCACCATCGCAGAGGTAACACTGGTCCTTAGGCACTTCAATATGTACCAAAATGGTTGATATTTAAAATCGGTATGCTGTCCTGAATGTCATGGCAACAATGGTGAGAGGAATTAGTAGTATTAAATCACATCTCGATCCGGGTCCAGGCTATAGCTTCAGACCACCCCACAGTGAACAACACTGACTCTGTAGGACTCTACTAAAACAGTACAACACACACTGGAGGAGTCCTGACTCTATATCCAAAACACACACTGGAGGAGTCCTGACTCTACATCCAAAACACACACACTGGAGGAGTCCTGACTCTACATCCAAAACACACACTGGAGGAGTCCTGACTCTACATCCAAAACACACACACTGGAGGAGTCCTGACTCTACATCCAAAACACACACACTGGAGGAGTCCTGACTCTACATCCAAAACACACACACTGGAGGAGTCCTGACTCTACATCCAAAACACACACACTGGAGGAGTCCTGACTCTACATCCAAAACACACACACTGGAGGAGTCCTGACTCTACATCCAAAACACACACACTGGAGGAGTCCTGACTCTACATCCAAAACACACACACTGGAGGAGTCCTGACTCTACATCCAAAACACACACTGGAGGAGTCCTGACTCTACATCCAAAACACACACACAAACACATTACATTAAATAAGTTGTGGATGACACCCCCCCCCCCACCCCTCCCTGGTCATGATTAATGAAAGCACTTATTATTGTCTCACATCTTTGATCATCTCTGTAATTAAGGAATAATGTCGTCAGTAAACGGAAGCCGCTGCTTTGTGTTTGGCTCTAATTCATTCAATTAAACTGGATTTTTCTAGGATCCTCTCCGTGTTGTTCCTGGAACAGTGTCAGTGTTTTGGGAGTTGTATTAGTCGTATGTACAGCGTAGTATAAATCTTCCAACAACGTGTTGGCAGGTTCCTTCTCCGCAACGCAATAACAATTTAGAACTAGTAAAACCAGTTGAATTTAAAACGAAATATATAAAGTCAAATGCTCAGTATAATATAATAAACATTTTATCATTAGTATAGTACAGGAAGGCACAGTTTATAGTCCCAATATTTACACCTGTATCAGGGAAAGGGGGGAATTGAGTGGCAAGTGTTTTTAATTGAGCATTATAATTATATATATACAAATAATATTGTAATAAGAGTCTGGTAGCAGCAGGTGTGTGTGTGTGTAGCATGAGTGTTGGTGTGTGTGTGTGTTCTAAGGTGTGGAGAATCAGATCAGGTGCTCAGTCCAGATCAGGTGCTCAGTCCAGTTCAGGTGTTCAGCAGTCTGATGGTTTTACATTCACATTTGAGTCATTTAGCAGACGCTCTTATCCAGGCTTGTTCATAGAAACTGTCTCTGAGCCTGTTGGTATCAGCCATCATGCTCCGATACTGTCTGCAAGGGAGAAAACAGCTTGTGGCTGGTCCTTGATGATGCTGCGGGCCTTCCTCAGGCACCGTTTCAAGTAGATGTCTTCACCGCCCGTCGGTGGGCCTTTCAGTCGTAGACGGATCAATTCCCGTACCAGGCCGTGTTGCAACCGGTCAGGAAGCTCTTGATGGTGCAGAGGTAGTATTTGGAGAGTGTGTGTTGCTCATTGAGTTTTCTCAGTATGTGTTGGAGTAGTATCAGTATGTGTTGGAGTATTCTCAATATGTGTTGCTGTTGGAGTAGTCTCAGTATGTGTTGGAGTAGTCTCAATATGTGTTGCTGTTGGAGTAGTCTCAATATGTGTTGCTGTTGGAGTAGTCTCAATATGTCTTGCTGTTGGAGTAGTATCAGTATATATTGGAGTATTATGTGTATATATTGGAGTAGTAGCAGTATGGGTTGGAGTAGTAGCAGTATGGGTTGGAGTAGTAGCAGTATGGGTTGGAGTAGTAGCAGTATGGGTTGGAGTAGTAGCAGTATGGGTTGGAGTAGTCTCAGTATGTGTTGGAGTAGTCTCAGTATGTCTTGGAGTAGTGTCGGTATGTGTTGGAGTAGTCTCGGTATGTGTTGGAGTAGTCTCGGTATGTGTTGGAGTAGTCTCGGTATGTGTTGGAGTAGTCTCGGTATGTGTTGGAGTAGTCTCGGTATGTGTTGGAGTAGTCTCGGTATGGGTTGCAGTAGTCTCAGTGTGTGTTGCTCATGGAGTAGTCTCAGTATGTGTTGGAGTAGTCTCAGTATGTGTTGGAGTAGTCTCGGTATGGGTTGCAGTAGTCTCAGTATGTGTTGCTCATGGAGTAGTCTCAGTATGTCTTGGAGTAGTCTCAGTATGTGTTGGAGTAGTCTCGGGATGGGTTGCAGTAGTCTCAGTATGTGTTGCTCATGGAGTAGTCTCAGTATGTCTTGGAGTAGTCTCAGTATGTGTTGGAGTAGTCTCGGTATGTCTTGGAGTAGTCTCAGTATGTCTTGGAGTAGTCTCAGTATGTCATGGAGTAGTCTCAGTATGTCATGGAGTAGTCTCAGTATGTGTTGGAGTAGTCTCAGTATGTGTTGGAGTAGTCTCAGTATGTGTTGGAGTAGTCTCAGTATGTCATGGAGTAGTCTCAGTATGTCTTGGAGTAGTCTCAGTATGTGTTGCTCATGGAGTAGTCTCAGTATGTCTTGGAGTAGTCTCAGTATGTCATGGAGTAGTCTCAGTATGTCATGGAGTAGTCTCAGTATGTCTTGGAGTAGTCTCAGTATGTCTTGGAGTAGTCTCAGTATGTCTTGGAGTAGTCTCAGTATGTGTTGGAGTAGTCTCAGTATGTCTTGGAGTAGTCTCAGTATGTCATGGAGTAGTCTCAGTATGTCTTGGAGTAGTCTCAGTATGTCATGGAGTAGTCTCAGTATGTCTTGGAGTAGTCTCAGTATGTCATGGAGTAGTCTCAGTATGTGTTGGAGTAGTCTCAGTATGTGTTGGAGTAGTCTCAGTATGTGTTGGAGTAGTCTCAGTATGTCTTGGAGTAGTCTCAGTATGTCTTGGAGTAGTCTCAGTATGTCTTGGAGTAGTCTCAGTATGTGTTGGAGTAGTCTCAGTATGTCTTGGAGTAGTCTCAGTATGTCATGGAGTAGTCTCAGTATGTCTTGGAGTAGTCTCAGTATGTGTTGGAGTAGTCTCAGTATGTCTTGGAGTAGTCTCAGTATGTCTTGGAGTAGTATCAGTATGGGTTGCAGTAGTCTCAGTAGTGATGAAATCTGTGTCATAGTGCAGCTTTTGCGGATTCAAAAACTGGACAATGTGCTCATCAATGTTTCCCAATGTGGACACACACGCTAGAGTCCTGCATCGGGTCATATACCTGCGGTCCCCACGGTTGACCAGCAAAAGAATCAGCTGACGGGTGGAATGAAAACAATCTTTCATCCCGCGGGTCGGCTCAGAATGATGTTATTGCTGGTCGTAAACATTTTACCCCAGGAATTGTGTTGAGTTGTGTTTCAAATTCCATACTGGCTAAGTGAGTGGTGAGGCAGACATAGCCTAGGCTACCAGCCATGCAACGAGAGAGTGGAGCAGGGAACTGTCCTTCTGTTTGTGTGGTGCTGAAACGTCCCTTATTTGTCCGTGCACGTGCAGAGTCTATGTTCCCTTCCATCACGTGTACAATTGTTTATTTTACCTTTATTTAACTAGGGAAGTCAGTTAAGAACAAATTCTTATTTTCAATGACGGCCTAGGAACAGTGGGTTAACTGCCTGTTCAGGGGCAGAACCACAGATTTGTACCTTGTCAGCTCGGGGATTTGAACTTGCAACCTTCTGGCTACTAGTCCAACGCTCTAACCACTAGGCTACCAAGTTTATTTTCCCTGACTCCTAGCTCACGTGGGGTCTGATGAGCGTCGGCATCGGGCGCCTTAATCCGGCGCAAATTTTGCACGCCCAATTTTTCAGTTTTTTATTTGTTAAAAAAGTTTGAAATATCCAATAAATGTCGTTCCACTTCATGATTGTGTCCCACTTGTTGTTGATTCTTCACAAAAAAATACAGTTTTATATCTTTATGTTTGAAGCCTGAAATGTGTCAAAAGGTCGCAAAGTTCAAGGGGGCCGAATACTTTCGCAAGGCACTGTGTATATATATATACATACACACACACACACACACACACACACACACATGTGTATGTATACACACACATACATACATTCACACACATACATACACACATACATACATACACACATACATACATACATACATACATACATACATACATACATACATACATACATACATACATACATACACACACACACACACACACACACACACACACACACACACACACACACACACACACACACACACACACACACACACACACACATATATATATATATACCTGTTTCTCGTTGTGTCTCCTATAGGATGTATCAGGGATGCCAGCTGTGTGCCGGTCCGTGGCAGAGGGAGGGTTGGGCTTCGACTACCGTCTTGCCATGGCCATTCCAGATAAATGGATCCAGGTGAGAATCTCTCTCTTCTTATTGTCATACGTGACCTGGGTTTGAAACCTAGTCTCCTGCCAACCACAAAACTTTCTTAAAAACCGGGTTTAAACAATAGTCCAGCTCGGACACATCCAGAGTTTTTTCGCCTGCAGTTGATAGCGGTGTGATTCTCGGGAAAGAAATGCATCCGACCAAACAGTCAGATCGCCCCAAACTCTAATTAGACCGATAAGTGGCGGTACTTTAGTCCCGCAGTAAATCCGTCATGTAAACCACCTTGACCACACTGTGTTATAGCCTAGGCATTATACCTTGTGAACTCGTATCTAATCACTCGAGCATCGTTTCACCCTCTGTTACATCAGCTACCTTTCCTGGTTTGTAATGAACTAATTATGGGTTCAAGCAGTGAAACCATACTATGTTTCTTCTGGTTCATCATTATTATACCGGTTGTTCCCGCTGAGGAACATTAACGTGCAAATTCCCGTGAGATGGTAAAACAGAGGAGGTCCCTTCTCACAAGGAACACGTTTGCCTCAAGGACCCATAAGGTCCGCCATTTTGGATTTTTGTGAAAAACACTTCAATTACATCTCCGGAACCATTGGGCCGATCTCGATGAACCTTGACCTATGGAATCTATGGATGCAGGTCTCTCAACGCAATACTTTCCAGACAGGTATGTTAAACAACATGACCGATAGACATTCATGTAGATGTGGTCTGGCACATTAACGCATTTTCAATCAGACACAGATATTAGTCGACAGCTTTGATGGAAACAGGAAATACCTGTAATAATTTAATAAATGTAGAAAAAACTATTTGTTAGTTAGACAGATCTTTTTTGTGTCGATGAAATTAATAATTTGCAAGAAGTGGCAATAAAAACACCTTTTATGCACAAATATTGATGCAATAGCCATCATATGGAAGTAAACTTGGAGTCACGTGATGATATGATACTACTACTATTATGACGTGGGAAAAGCTAAGAGTTTATAGGCAGATACTTTTGTAAATATAGTGTATGTGGACACCTCTTCAAATGAGTGGATTCTGCTATTTCAGTCACACCTGTTGCTTACGGGTGTATAAAAATCGAGCACACTGCCATGCAATCTCCATAGCCAAACATTGGCAGTAGAATGGCCTTACTTGAAGAGGTCAGTGACTTTCAACGTGGCACCGTCATAGGATGCCACCTTTCAACGTGGCACCATCATAGGATGCCACCTTTTCAACAAGTGGAGGCTGTTATAGCAGCAATGTTCCAACATCCATAGACAAACATTGGCAGTAGAATGACTTTCAACGTGGCACCGTCATAGGATGCCACCTTTCCAACAAGTCAGTTAGTCAAATGTCTGCCCTGCTAGAGATGCCCCCAGTCAACTGTAAGTGCAGTTCCTGTGAAGTGGAAACGTCTAGGAGCAACAACGGCTCAGCCTCTTAGTGGTAGGCCACACAAGCTCACAGAACGGGACCGCGGAGTGCTGAAGAGCGTTAAAAATCATCTGTCCTCAGTTGCAACACTCACTAGCGAGTTCCAAACTGCCTCAACGTCACCACAAGAATTGCTCTTCATGAGTTTCACAAAATGGGTTTCCATGGCAGCCAAGCCTAAGAACACCATGTGCAATGCCAAGCAACAGCTGGAGTGGTGTAAAATAAGTTCTGATGAGTTTCACTGTGATGGATGGTGATGAGCTTCACGGTGATGGACGGTGATGAGCTTCACGGTGCTGGACAGTGATGAGCTTCATGGTGATGGATGGTGATGGAAGGTGATGAGCTTCACGGTGATGGACGGTGATGAGCTTCACGGTGCTGGACAGTGATGAGCTTCACGGTGCTGGACAGTGATGAGCTTCACGGTGATGGATGGTGATGGAAGGTGATGAGCTTCATGGTGATGGACGGTGATGGATGGTGATGAGCTTCACGGTGATGGACGGTGCTGGACGGTGATGAGCTTCACGGTGCTGGATGGTGATGGACAGTGATGAGCTTCACGGTGATGGACGGTGATGAGCTTCACGATGATGGACGGTGATGAGCTTCACGGTCATGGACGGTGATGAGCTTCACGGTCATGGACGGTGATGAGCTTCACGGTGATGGACAGTGAAGCGCTTCACGGTGATGGATGGTGATGGACAGTGATGAGCTTCACGATGATGGACGGTGATGGACAGTGATGAGGTTCACGGTGATGGACGTTGATGAGCTTCACGGTGATGACCTTCATGATGATGAGCTTGGTATTATGGTATTATTTGAATGCTGTTGAAAATGATGATCGATGCTTTAGCTGCCAATTATAAAATGTAATTCTATTAATCTTATCTATATCCTATCATATAACCCACCCTGCCCACTTTATCAGTGAACTATTGTCTAGAGATCATGAGCCAAAAGCAGATTGGTCACAGTTTTTGTGACAAAACCATCCACAGAGTTGAAAATACGACGGAAACCCATTTAACTTGTGTTTTTTATTCGGTACAGGGGAACCGAAACCACTAAAGTGTTTTATATGTGCCCTATGTCACCACACAAAGCCTTTTATCTGCAACAAGTCTGTTTGATGGAAGCACACCTTTTGTGGGAAAGATTTTAGAATATTCACATGAAAATCTATTGCCAATTGGATGGAAACCAAAAGCTAAAGAGAAAGAAAAAGACATTGAAAGATCTGAGCTTTTGGATCTTAATGATTAAGGGTTCAGCGTTAGGCTAGTTAGGCTTAGCAGTGTGATTTAATGACTTTGTAGCTGGGCCAGATAGTGACCATTCTGCAGAGCTGCTTCCAGCGCCTGCCCTACTTCTTATATAGTGCACAACTGTTGACCAGAGATCAAGAGGCACGGGTCAACAGACCCATAGGCCCGGGTCAACAGACCCAGAGGCCCGGGTCAACAGACCCAGAGGCCCGGGTCAACAGACCCAGAGGCCCGGGTCAACAGACCCATAGGCCCGGGTCAACAGACCCAGAGACCCAGGTCAACAGACCCATAGGCCCGGGTCAACAGACCCAGAGGCCCGGGTCAACAGGCCCGGGTCAACAGTAGTCCACCTTTAAGAGAATATGGTTCCATTTGAGACGATGTCTTAGTCTCCAGTTAATAAATGAAGTCAACGTACTCTGTATCTTAAATAAAATATATATATATATCACTCCGTTTTCAAACAAACAAGTTAACAGCTGCTGAATAAATAAACATGTTGAGAAATCAATTTGGCAAATTCACTCTTGATGTTTCAACGGTCAGTATAAGGTGAGTTGTATACTGAACCAAAATGTAAACACAACATGCAACAATTTCAAAATGTTCATAGGAAGGAAACCAGTCAATTGAAATAAATGAATTCATTATCTAGATTTCACATGACTGTGCAGGGGCGTAGCCATGGGTGGACATAGGCCCACCCACTTGGGAGCCAGGTCCACCCACTGGGGAGTCAAGCCCACCCAATCAGAAATAGTTTTCCCCCACAAAGGGCTTTATTACAGACTGAAATAGAAATATATCTCAGAACCCCCCCCCCCCCGCCCCTCCTCAGACGATCCCGCAGGTGTTGAAGCGTCCAGGGCTGGCGTGGTTACACGTGGTCTGCGGTTGTGTGGCTGGTTGGAAGTACTGCCAAATTCTCTAAAATGACTTGGGGGGAGCTAATGGTAGAGAAATTAACATTTAATGTTCTGTCAACAGCTCTGTTGGACATTCCTGCAGTCAGCATGCAAATTGCACGCTCCCTCAACTTGAGACATCTGTGGCATTTAGAGTGGCCTTTTATTGTCCCCAGCACAAGGTTCACCTGTGTAACGATCGTGCTGTTTAATCAGCTTCTTGATATGCCACATCTGTCAATCTTTTTGTGCATATGAAACATTTCTGGGATCTTTTATTCCAGCTCATGAAAAATGGGACCAACACTTTAAATGTTGCGTTTTATATTTTTGTTCAGAAAAAGTTTTCAGAGCGAGAGCTGAGCATTTGTAAATCAAAATAAAAAGTTTGGCCATGAGGTGTCCAAGGATGAAGGATCAAAGGATTAAAGGAAGTAGAAGGTGAGAATGTTTATTTTTTATTTGTATTAATTCATACTAATTTCCAAAATGAACTGAGACATTTGTGAGTCACTAAACCATTGTAATTCCGCTTATGTACAGCTTTCATGCTGTGAAAGTTAATGAATGAATCAAGTAGGATATAGAAAGTGTATGGGGCTTTGCTCTCGGTGTGTGATAAGTGAAGGTGGTTATTATTGAGATGAGAGCAGAGATACTTTACTGTGTGTGCTGCGAGCTATGAATGTTACATTAATGAAGGTCTTTGTACGTCTCAGTCAGGGCGCTTTATTTTCTACTATTGCGCATAATTGCACTCCAGTAGGGGAGGGAGGGAGGGTGAGAGGGAGGGAGGGTGAGAGGGAGGGAGGGTGAGAGGGAGGGAGGGAGGGAGATATTTTTTTTCTTAAGTCTTTGTGTTCCAAATGACACACTCTTCCCTATATAAAGTGCACTACTTTTTGACCAGAGCCCATAGAGCCCTGGTAAACAGTAGTGTACTATGTAGGAAAAAGTTTGCAATTAGGAATGCACAACAAGCATTTCGCTACACTCAAAAAAAATCTGCTTACCGTGTGTATGTGACAGATACGATTTGATTAGATTTTTTTAAAATGTGTAATTATGAAAACTGTCAAAGCAGTGTGACTGTAAATGAAAGGTACAGGTTCCCTCAGGTGAAAGGTACAGGTTCCCTCAGGTGAAAGGTACAGGTTCCCTCAGGTGAAAGGTACAGGTTCCCTCAGGTGAAAGGTACAGGTTCCCTCAGGTGAAAGGTACAGGTTCCCCCAGGTGAAAGGTACAGGTTCCCTCAGGTGAAAGGTGCAGGTTCCCTCAGATCAGCGGGGGAGAACATGAGTCTTACAGGACCTTACATAAAGGTTGTCTCGTGCCACGGAGTCATTATTCAGGATCTACACTACCTTTTGTCATGCTTTCTTAATAAAGTGGAGGCCAATTCAACTGAGACACATTATGTTTCTGCCTATATAACTTTAAAAACACCTTGTCCTCTTCCTGACAGACTATATAGTGCACTACTAGGGCTCCAGTATAGCACAATACTGGGAAAAACACTAAAGGACCAGGATTCAATTCATTCTGCATGGTATCTGGTTCTAGAAGCATGATTTCTGGTTCTAGAAGCATGATTTCTGGTTCTAGAAGCATGATTTCTGGTTCTAGATGGTTCTAGAAGTTCAGAAAGCAAGTGGAGTAGTGAACATACACATTTGATATCTCATTCTCTCTCTTTCTCTTCCCCCACATTTGAAAAACTAAAACTATAATGAAACTATTATCTTTGAATCCCAAATAAAATAATAAACATTATGAATTAGTTTTTTTGTTTTCTAAACTTTGGGCAACAATGAGATTTTTATTTATTTATTTTACCTTTATTTAACCAGGTAGGCAAGTTGAGAACAAGTTCTCATTTACAATTCCTGACAGACTATATAGGTGAGGTTTTCAACCGTATCTTTCTAATGGGGTTTTCAAGCTGTTCTTTCTAATGTGGTTTTCAAGCTTTTATTTCTTATGGGGACATCACTATCTACCTAGTCTAGACAGACATCACCATCACGGTCTACCTAGTCTAGACAGACATCACCATCACGGTCTACCTAGTCTAGACAGACAGACATCACTCTAGTCTAGATAGACATCACTATCTACCTAGTCTAGGCAGACATCACCATCACGATCTACCTAGTCTAGACAGACATCATTATCTAACTAGTCTAGACAGACATCACGGTCTAGACAGACATCACCATCACGATCTACCTAGTCTAGACAGACATCACTATCTAACTAGTCTAGACAGACATCACCATCACGTTCTAACTAGTCTAGACAGACATCACGATCTACCTAGTCTAGACAGACATCACGATCTACCTAGTCTAGACAGACATCACTATCTAACTAGTCTAGACAGACATCACGATCTAACTAGTCTAGGCAGACATCACCATCACGTTCTAACTAGTCTAGACAGACATCACAATCTACCTAGTCTAGACAGACATCACAATCTACCTAGTCTAGACAGACATAACAATCTACCTAGTCTAGACAGACATCACAATCTACCTAGTCTAGACAGACATCACAATCTACCTAGTCTAGACAGACATCACAATCTACCTAGTCTAGACAGACATCACAATCTACCTAGTCTAGACAGACATCACAATCTACCTAGTCTAGACAGACATCACAATCTACCTAGTCTAGACAGACATCACAATCTACCTAGTCTAGACAGACATCACAATCTACCTAGTCTAGACAGACAGACATTTCACAATGTCTTCTAATGGTGCATCACAATCTACCTAGTCTAGACAGACAGCCATTTCACAATGTCTTCTAATGGTTCACCACAGAAATAATTCCCCGGAACACAAGGTAGTAGGAACATATCGCCACAGAGTTTCTGAACTACTAAAACACATTTGACATTGCCGTTCATGCTAATACAGTGGCAAGAAAAAGTATGTGAACTATTTGGAATGACCTGGATTTCTGCATAAACTGGTCATACAATTTGATCTGCTCTTCGTCTAAGTCACAACAGACCACCACAGTCTGCTTAAACTAATAATACACAAATTATTTTATTTTTCTTGTCTATATTGAATACATCATTTAAACATTCACAGTGTAGGTTGGAAAAAGTATGTGAACCCCCCCCCTTAGGCTAATGACTAAATATTCTGTGGACAGATGAAACTACAGTTGAGTTGTTTGGAAGGAACACACAACACTATGTGTGTAAAAAAAAAGGCACGGCACAGCACACCAACATCAAAACCTCATCCCAACTGTAAAGTCTGGTGGAGGGAGCATCATGGTTTGGGGCTGCTTTGCTGCCTCAGGGCCTGGACAGCTTGCTATCATCGACAGAAAAATGAATTCCCAAGTTTATCAAGACATTTTGCAGGAGAATGTAAGGCAATCTGTCCGCCAATTGAAGCTCAACAGAAGTTGGGTGATGCAACAGAACAACGACTCAAAACACAGAAGCAAATCAACAACAGAATGGCTTCAACAGAAGAAAATATGCCTTCTGGAGTGGCCCAGTCAGAGTCCTGACCTCAACCCCATTGAGATGCTGTGGTATGACCTCGAGAAAGCAGTTCACACCAGACATCCCAAGAATATTGCTGAACTGAAACAGTTTGGTAAAGAGAAACGGTCAAAAATTCCTCCTGACCGTTGTGCAGGTCTGATTCACAACTACAGAAAACGTTTGGATTCACATACTTTTCCCACCCTGCACTGTGAATGTTTGTTCAATAAAGACACGAAAACGTATAATTTGTTTGTGTGTTATTAGTTTAAGCAGTCTGTGTTTGTCTATTGTTGTGACCTAGATTACCTACATTTTATGAACCAAATCAATGCAGAAGACAAAAACTGAAGAACATTACGCATTACTCCTATATATATATATATAGGAGCAGTACTCAGTGACATCACCTCCTGAAACAGGAGGTAATGTTTTTATTTTTACAACGTAGTTTCACAATATCAATGTATTAAAATATATGATCATTCACAGGGAATGTGACAGTAATATACATACAATATTCAATTAGGACTTATTTAAAAAAATATATATATATTTTTTAGACATTGAAATTATGAAAACTGTTTCAAGTCAAACTCTTCGTTAAGGCCAAGAGGAGACAGTGTGTTCAGCCTGTGAATCCATAAAGATTCCCTTTGAAGAAGTCTCCTCTCAATGACCCCTCCCCTGCGTGACTGACGTCTTGACTATTTCTATTCCAATGTATCTCAGAGAACTAATAGAATGTCAGGCTGGTACAAAATGAGCAGCAATCAGATGTTTTTGTCTCACCTGTCCGTATGTTGCTGCGGTGCTCACTGATCCGTGTCTTAAGGCTTAAGAAGCTTAAGGCTTCTCCTTCCCATTTGTAATGTAAGATAATTTATGCAGAAGTCCAGATAATTCCAAAGGGTTCACATACGTTTTCTTACCATTTTAGCGTAATGACTTTAACCATCATCTAACACGATGTGTCTTCATATAGAAAAGGTAAAGACACGCCCTGAAAGGCAGAGTGATGTATGTCGTGGATGTGCAGAACACACTCCCGGTTAAAACTAGACTTTTCCGTATCGATCTATAAAAAAAAATGGTCAGATGAAGCAGATGCTATACTACAGGACTGTTTTGCTAGAACAGACTGGAACATGTTCCGGGATTCTTCCGATGGCATTGAGGAGTACACCACATCAGTCACTGGCTTCATCAATAAGTGCATTGAGGACGTCGTCCCCACAGTGACTGTACGTACATACCCCAACCAGAAGCCATGGATTACAAGCAACATTCGCACTGAGCTAAAGGGTAGAGGTACCGCTTTCAAGGTGCGGGACTCTAACCCGGAAGCTTACAAGAAATCCCTATGCCCTGCGACGAACCATCAAACAGGCAAAGCGTCAATACAGGGCTAAGATTGAATCATACTACACCGGCTCCGACGCTCGTCGGATGTGGAAGGGCTTGCAAACTATTACAGACTACAAAGGGAAGCACAGCTGTGAACTGCCCAGTGACACGAGTCTACCAGACGAGCTAAACCACTTCTATGCTCACGCTCTCTGTAGCCGACGTGAGTAAGACCTTTAAACAGGTCAACATTCACAAGGCCGCGGGGCCAGATGGATTACCAGGACGTGTGCTCCGGGCATGTGCTGACCAACCGGCAGGTGTCTTCACTGACATTTTCAACATGTCCCTGATTGAGTCTGTAATACCAACATGCTTCAAGCAGACCACCATAGTCCCTGTGCCCAAGAACACAAAGGCAACCTGCCAAAATAACTACAGAACCGTGGCACTCACGTCCGTAGCCATGAAGTGCTTTGAAAGGCTGGTAATGGCTCACATCAACACCATTATCCCAGATACCCTAGAACCACTCCAATTTGCATACCGCCCAAACAGATCCACAGATGATGCAATCTCTATTTCACTCCACACTGCCCTTTCCCACCTGGACAAAATGAACACCTATGTGAGAATTCTATTAATTGACTACAGCCCAGCGTTCAACACCATAGTACCCTCAAAGCTCATCACTAAGCTAAGGACCCTGGGACTAAACACCTCCCTCGTATCCTCCCTCCTTCAGCATCCTCCCAGCCTCCTTTCCTCCCAGCCTACCCATGCTGCCTCCCCAACGTCCTTTCCTCCCACCCTACCCATGCTGCCTCCCCAACGTCCTTTCCTCCCACCCTACACATGCTGCCTCCCCAACATCCTTTCCTCCCACCCTACCCATGCTGCCTCCCCAACGTCCTTTCCTCCCAGCCTACCCATGCTGCCTCCCCAGCCTCCTTTCCTCCCACCCTACCCATGCTGCCTCCCCAACGTCCTTTCCTCCCATCCTACCCATGCTGCCTCCCCAGCCTCCTTTCCTCCCATCCTACCCATGCTGTCTCCCCAACGTCCTTTCCTCCCACCCTACCCATGCTGCCTCCCCAACGTCCTTTCCTCCCAACCTACCCATGCTGCCTCCCCAATGTCCTTTCCTCCCAGCCTACCCATGCTGCCTCCCCAACGTCCTTTCCTCCCAGCCTACCCATGCTGCCTCCCCAACATCCTTTCCTCCCAGCCTACCCATGCTGCCTCCCCAACGTCCTTTCCTCCCAGCCTACCCATGCTGCCTCCCCAACGTCCTTTCCTCCCAGCCTACCCATGCTGCCTCCCCAACGTCCTTTCCTCCCATCCTACCCATGCTGCCTCCCCAACGTCCTTTCCTCCCAGCCTACCCATGCTGCCTCCCCAACGTCCTTTCCTCACCCCATCAGCATCCTCCCAGCCTCCTTTCCTCCCAGCCTACCTTCCACTTTCCTTCCTCCCTACCTCTCCAGCGTACCCCTCTCCTCTCTCTCTCTCTCCACTTTGCCTTTGTGTTCTGACTGGCCACTTAATCAATGGTAATGAGCGGCTCGCACATCTTCCTCTACAGGCCATGTGTCAGGAGACAACCAGGACATTTCCCTCTTTAATTAGGCAGAACCAACATAATAGCACTGTTCAGGAGGAGAGGTCACAGAGCTATAGGGAGGGACAGAGATGGGGGGGGGGACCAGTATAATAGTAATGTTCAGGAGGAGAGGTCACAGAGCTATAGGGAGGGACAGAGACGGGGGGGGGGGGGGCAGTATAATAGTAATGTTCAGGAGGAGAGGTCACAGAGCTATAGGGAGGGACAGAGACGGGGGGGGGGCAGTATAATAGTAATGTTCAGGAGGAGAGGTCACAGAGCTATAGGGAGGGACAGAGACGGGGGGGGGGCAGTATAATAGTAATGTTCAGGAGGAGAGGTCACAGAGCTATAGGGAGGGACAGAGATGGGGGGGGGGGGGGGACCAGTATAATAGTACTGTTCAGGAGGAGAGGTCACAGAGCTAGAGGGAGTGTTTTTAAAATCCTCCCTGACCCATTGGTTCCTCAATTGATCTGTGTGTCAGAATCCCTCTTGTGGAACACTAATTCACAGACAGACTTCAGCTCAGCCAGATAATTACTGTAGACCTCCTACAGGGAGAAGAGGAAACATAAGTATCACACTCCATCCCCCAGATACTGCAAAATACCTTCCTCCTTCCTTTTCTGTGTTCTCTCTCACTCTTCTGCAGATTAATGAACTTTCTGCCCACGCAAATTCTCTTGCTCGGTCTCTCACTGCTTCTCTCTCTCTCTCTCTCTGTGTCTCTCTCTCTGTGTCTCTCTCTCTCTCTCTCTCTCTCTCTCTCTCTCTCTCTCTCTCTCTCCCTCTCTCTCTCTCTCTCTCTCTCTCTCCCTCTCTCTGTCTCTCTCTCTGTCTCTCTCTCTGTCTCTCTCTCTCTCCCTCTCTCTCTTTCTCTCTCTGTCTCTCTCTCTGTTTCTCTCTCTCTGTCTAGCTCTCTCTCTCTCTCTCTCTCTCTCTAGTTCTCTCTCTCTCTCTCTCTCTCTCTCTACGCTTCTTTTTTCACTCGTTCTCTCTCTCACTTTGCTTCTCTCTGTCTCTGCCTTTCTCTCTCACTGCATCTCACTCTCACTGCTTCTCTCTCTCCCCCACTACCTCTCTCTCTCTCTCACTACCTCTCTCTATCGCTACCTCTCTCTATCGCTCTCTATCTCTCTCTCTCACTACCTCTCTCTATCGCTCTCTATCTCTATCGCTCTCTATCTCTTTCTCTCTCACTACCTCTCTCTCTCTCTCTCTCTCTCTCTCTCTCTCTCTCTCTCTCTCTCTCTCTCTATGTCTCTCTCTCTCTCCCTCTCTCTCTAGCTCTCTCTCTGTCTCTCTCTCTGTCTCTCTCTGTCTCTCTCTCTGTTTCTCTCTCTGTTTCTCTCTCTCTGTCTATCTGTCTGTCTGTCTGTCTCTCTCTCTCTGTCTCTGTCTCTCTCTCTCTCTCTCTCTCTCTCTACGCTTCTTTTTCACTCGTTCTCTCTCTCACTTTGCTTCTCTCTGTCTCTGCCTTTCTCTCTCACTGCATCTCACTCTCACTGCTTCTCTCTCTCTCTCACTACCTCTCTCTCACTACCTCTCTCTATCGCTCTCTCTCTATCTCTCTCTACCTCTCTACCTCTCTCTCTCTCTCTCTCTACCTCTCTCTCTCTATCTCTCTCTACCTCTCTCTCTCTCTATCTCTCTCTCTCTCACTATCTCTCTCTCTCACTATCTCTCTCTACCTCTCTCTCTCTCTCTCTCACTACCTCTCTCTCTCTCTCACTACCTCTCTCTCTATCTCTCTCTACCTCTCTCTCTCTCTCTCACTATCTCTCTCTACCTCTCTATCTCTCTCTCTCTCACTACCTCTCTCTCTCTCTCTCTCACTACCTCTCTCTCTATCTCTCTCTACCTCTCTCTACCTATCTCTCTCTCTATCTCTCTCTATCTCTCTCTACCTCTCTATCTCTCTCTCTCTCTCACTACATCTCTCTACCTCTCTATCTCTCTCTCTCTCACTACCTCTCTCTCTCTCTCTCTCTCACTACCTCTCTCTCTCTCTCACTACCTCTCTCTCTATCTCTCTCTACCTCTCTCTACCTCTCACTATCTCTCTCTACCTCTCTCTACCTCTCACTATCTCTCTCTATCTCTCTCTACCTCTCTATCTCTCTGCCTCGGGCTTTACTAGCTCCTGTAAAGTTGTGCACTGTTCTCTCACCTCACAGTGTAATCATCCTTGCAGAAGGAGCGCGGGGGAGAGAAGAGACAGGGGGAGAGCGTTGTCTAACTCTGCCACCTCCGGTTCCCTCTATACAGGCAGGCAGACCCGGGGAGGGCAATTAGCTAATAGAATCACCCTGGATGAGACTGAACACTGCAGTTAGTGAGGCCAAGTGCGAGGTGAACAAGGGGTGAGAGGTGAAACAAAGGGAGTGTTGTGGGCAGCTACACACGTATGCACGCGTACAAACACACACACCCATGGTTCAGTAAGCAAAGCATTCTCCACCTTCACAGGCAGACGGTCATTAGTCCACATTAATGTCCGCTACTTTAATAGTTAATATAAAATAAAAATGTTATTGGTCACATACACATTGTTAGCAGATGTTAATGTGAGTGTAGCGAAATGCTTGTGCTTCTAGTTCCGACAGTAATATGCAGTAATATCTAACAAGTAATCTAACAATTTCCACAACAACTACCTAATACACACAAATGTGAATGAGGTGGGGTGAATGAGAATATGAACATATAAATACACAGCTCAAAAAAATAAAGGGAACACTTAAACAAACACAATGTAACTCCCAGTCAATCACACTTCTGTGAAATCAAACTGTCCACTTAGGAAACAACACTGATTGACAATACATTTCACATGCTGTTGTGCAAATGGAATAGACAACAGGTGGAAATTATAGGCAATTAGCAAGACACCCCCAATAAAGGACTGATTCTGCAGGTGGGGACCACAGACCTCTTCTCAGTTTCCCATGCTTCCTGGCTGATGTTTGGGCACTTTTGAATGCTGGGGGTGCTTTCAATCTAGTGGTAGCATGAGACTGAGTCTACAACCCACACAAGTGGCTCAGGTAGTGCAGCTCATCCAGGATGGCACATCAATGAGAGCTGTGGCAAGAAGGTTTGCTGTGTCTGTCAGTGTAGTGTCCAGAGCATGGAGGCGCTACCAGGAGACCAGTACATCAGGAGATGTGGAGGAGGCCGTAGGAGGGCAACAACCCAGCAGCAGGACTGCTACCTCCGCCTTTGTGCAAGGAGGAGCAGGAGGAGCACTGCCAGAGCCTTGCAAAATGACCTACAGCAGGCCACAAATGTGCATGTGTCTGCTCAAACGGTCAGAAACAGACTCCATGAGGGTGGTATGAGGGCCCGACGTCCACAGGTGGGGGTTGTGCTTACAGCCCAACACTGTGCAGGACGTTTGGCATTTGCCAGAGAACACCAAGATTGGCAAATTCGCCACTGGTGCCCTGTGCTCTTCACAGATGAAAGCAGGTTCACACTGAGCACATGTGACAGACGTGACAGAGTCTGGAGACGCCGTGGAGAACGTTCGGCTGCCTGCAACATCCTCCAGCATGACCGGTTTGGCGGTGGGTCAGTCATGGTGTGGAGTGGCATTTCTTTGGGGGGCCGCCATGTGCTCGCCAGAGGTAGCCTGACTGCCTTAAGGTACCGAGATGAGATCCTCAGACCCCTTGTGAGACCATATGCTGGTTGCGGTTGGCCCTGGGTTCCTCCTAATGCAAGACAATGCTAGACCTCATGTGGCTGGAGCGTCGTCAGCAGTTCCTGCAAGAGGAAGGGCATTGATGCTATGGACTGGCCCACCCGTTCCCCAGACCTGAATCCAATTGAGCACATCTGGGACATCATGTCTCGCTCCATCCACCAAAGCCATGTTGCACCACAGACTGTCCAGGAGTTGGCGGATGCTTTAGTCCAGGTCTGGGAGGAGATCCCTCAGGAGACCATCCGCCACCTCATCAGGAGCATGCCCAGGCGTTGTAGGGACGTTCATACAGGCACGTGGAGGCCACACACACTACTGAGTCTCATTTTTGACTTGTTTTAAGGACATTACATCAAAGTTGGATCAGCCTGTAGTGTGGTTTTCCACTTTAATTTTGAGTGTGACTCCAAATCCAGACCTCCATGGGTTGATAAATTTGATTTCCATTGATAATTTTTGTGTGATTTTGTTGTCAGCACATTCAATTATGTAAAGAAAAAAGTATTTAATAAGAATATTTCATTCATTCAGATCTAGGATGTGTTATTTTAGTGTTCCCTTTATTTTTTTGAGCAGTGTATATGGATGAGTGATGCCTGAGCGACATAGGCAGATTGCAATAGATGGTATAGAGGTACAGTATATACATATGAGATGAGTAATGTAAGATATGTAAACATTATTAAAGTGCCATTGTTTAAAGTGACTAGTGATACATTTATTAAAGTGGCCAGTGATTTGGCCTCCCATGTAGGCAGCAGCCTCTCTGAGTTACTGATTGTTTTTTAGCAATCTGATGACCTTGAGATAGACGTGTTTTCACCTCGCCTTCTGGATGATAGCGGCGGTGGAACAGGCAGTGGCTCGGGTGGTTGCTGTCCTTGATGATCTTTGTGGCATTCCTGTGACATCGGGGGGTGGTGTAGGTGTCCTGGAGGGCAGGTAGTTTGCCCCCGGGATGGGTTCTGCAACTCGACCACCCCTCTGGAGAGCCTTACGGTTGAGGGCGGTTGCAGTTGCCCGTACCAGGCGGTGAATACAGCCCGACAGGATGCTCTCGATTGTGCATCCTGTAAAAAAGTTTTGTGTGTTTTTTGGTGACAAGCCAAATTTCTTCAGCCTCCTGAGGTTGAAGAGGCGCTGCTGCGCCTTCTTCACCAAGCTGTCTGTGTGGTGGGACCATTTCAGTTTGTTCGTGATGTGTACGCCAAGGAACTTAAAACTTACTACCTCTCACTACTGTGTCCGTCAATGTGGGTAGGGGGCTGCTCCCTCTGCTGTTTCCTGAAGTCCACGATCATCTCCTTGTTTTGTGACATTGAGTGAGAGAGTTATTTTCCTGACCACACTCCGAGGGCCTCACCTCCTCCCTGTAGGCCGTCTCGTGTTGTTGGTAATCAAGCTTACCACTGTAGTGTCGTCTGCAAACTTGATGATTGAGTTGGAGGCTGCATGGCCACACAGTCATGGGTAAACAGGGAGTACAGGAGGGGACTGAGCACGCACCCTTGTGGGCCCCAGTGTTGAGGGTCAGCAGAGTGGA
>NC_034188.2:88954512-89037748 GCF_002021735.2 Oncorhynchus kisutch | reverse complement strand
CCCTCTCCTTCTCTCCTCCTCCCCTCTCCTCTTCTCTCCTCCCCTCTCATCTCCTCTCCTCTTCCTCCCCTCTCCTCCTTCCCTCTCCTCTTCTCTCCTCCTCCCCTCTCCTCTTCTCTCCTCCTCTCCTCTTCTCTCCTCCTCCCCCTCCTCTTCTCCTCCTCTCCTCCTCCCCTCTCATCTCCTCCTCCCCTCTCCTTCTCTCCTCCTCCCCTCTCCTCTTCTCCTCCTCTCCTCCTCCCCTCTCATCTCCTCTCCTCCTCCCCTCTCCTCCTCTCCTCTTCTCTCCTCCTCCCCTCTCCTCTTCTCCTCCTCTCCTCCTCCCCTCTCCTCTTCTCCTCCTCTCCTCCTCCCCTCTCATCTCCTCTCCTCCTCCCCTCTCCAATCCTTCAGCTCTTAATTGTTTCCATTACATATCAATCTGTTGTAGCTGCAGGGAAGGTTGTCTGTTAAATGTGAGGGTTTTTGTAAAATGATCCATTAGGAGTGACAGGGTTCTAATCAGATCCAATCACCAACTTAGACTGCCACCGTATCTGCTGCATTAGGAAAGCTTCATTTTTCACAGCCTGTTGGTTGGTGCCAACACACAGATACACACAGCCTGTTGGTTGGTGCCAACACACAGATACACACAGCCTGTTGGTCGGTGCCAACACACAGATACACACAGCCTGTTGGTTGGTGCCAACACACAGATACACACAGCCTGTTGGTCGGTGCCAACACACAGATACACACAACCTGTTGGTCGGTGCCAACACACAGATACATACAGCCTGTTGGTTGGTGCCAACACACATATACACACAGATACACACAGCATGTTGGTTGGTGCCAACACACAGATACACACAGCCTGTTGGTTGGTGCCAACACACAGATACACACAGCCTGTTGGTTGGTGCCAACACACAGATACACACAGCCTGTTGGTTGGTGCCAACACACAGATACACACAGCCTGTTGGTTGGTGCCAACACACAGATATCAAATCAAATCAAATTTATTTATATAGCCCTTCGTACATCAGCTGATATCTCAAAGTGCTGTACAGAAACCCAGCCTAAAACCCCAAACAGCAAGCAATGCAGGTGGAGAAGCACGGTGGCTAGGAAAAACTCCCTAGAAAGGCCAATACCTAGGAAGAAACCTAGAGAGGAACCAGGCTATGTGGGGTGGCCAGTCCTCTTCTGGCTGTGCCGGGTGGAGATTATAACAGAACATGGTCAAGATGTTCAATGTTCATAAATGACCAGCATGGTCGAATAATAATAAGGCAGAACAGTTGAAACTAGAGCAGCAGCACAGTCAGGTGGAAGTTGAAACTGGAGCAGCAGCATGGCCAGGTAGACTGGGGACAGCAAGGAGTCATCATGTCAGGTAGTCCTGGGGCATGGTCCTAGGGCTCAGGTCAGTTGAAACTGGAACAGCAGCATGGCCAGGTAGACTGGGGACAGCAAGGAGTCATCATGTCAGGTAGACCTGGGGCATGGTCCTAGGGCTCAGGTCCTCCGAGAGAGAGAAAGAAAGAGAGAAGGAGAGAATTAGAGAACGCACACTTAGATTCACACAGGACACCGAATAGGACAGGAGAAGTACTCCAGATATAACAAACTGACCCCAGCCCCCCGACACATAAACTACTGCAGCATAAATACTGGAGGCTGAGACAGGAGGGGTCAGGAGACACTGTGGCCCCATCCGAGGACACCCCCGGACAGGGCCAAACAGGAAGGATATAACCCCACCCACTTTGCCAAAGCACAGCCCCCACACCACTAGAGGGATATCTTCAACCACCAACTTACCATCCTGAGACAAGGCTGAGTATAGCCCACAAAGATCTCCGCCACGGCACAACCCAAGGGGGGGGGGGGGCGCCAACCCAGACAGGATGACCACAACAGTGAATCAACCCACTCAGGTGACGCACCCCCTCCAGGGACGGCATGAGAGAGCCCCAGCAAGCCAGTGACTCAGCCCCTGTAATAGGGTTAGAGGCAGAGAATCCCAGTGGAAAGAGGGGAACCGGCCAGGCAGAGACAGCAAGGGCGGTTCGTTGCTCCAGAGCCTTTCCGTTCACCTTCCCACTCCTGGGCCAGACTACACTCAATCATATGACCCACTGAAGAGATGAGTCTTCAGTAAAGACTTAAAGGTTGAGACCGAGTTTGCGTCTCTGACATGGGTAGGCAGACCGTTCCATAAAAATGGAGCTCTATAGGAGAAAGCCCTGCCTCCAGCTGTTTGCTTAGAAATTCTAGGGACAATTAGGAGGCCTGCGTCTTGTGACCGTAGCGTACGTATAGGTATGTACGGCAGGACCAAATCAGAGAGATAGGTAGGAGCAAGCCCATGTAATGCTTTGTAGGTTAGCAGTAAAACCTTGAAATCAGCCCTTGCTTTGACAGGAAGCCAGTGTAGAGAGGCTAGCACTGGAGTAATATGATCAAATTTTTGGGTTCTAGTCAGGATTCTAGCAGCCGTATTTAGCACTAACTGAAGTTTATTTAGTGCTTTATCCGGGTAGCCGGAAAATAGAGCATTGCAGTAGTCTAACCTAGAAGTGACAAAAGCATGGATTAATTTTTCTGCATCATTTTTGGACAGAAAGTTTCTGATTTTTGCAATGTTACGTAGATGGAAAAAAGCTGTCCTCGAAATGGTCTTGATATGTTCTTCAAAAGAGAGATCAGGGTCCAGAGTAACGCCGAGGTCCTTCACAGTTTTATTTGAGACGACTGTACAACCATTAAGATTAATTGTCAGATTCAACAGAAGATCTCTTTGTTTCTTGGGACCTAGAACAAGCATCTCTGTTTTGTCCGAGTTTAATAGTAGAAAGTTTGCAGCCATCCACTTCCTTATGTCTGAAACACATGCTTCTAGCGAGGGCAATTTTGGGGCTTCACCATGTTTCATTGAAATGTACAGCTGTGTGTCATCCGCATAGCAGTGAAAGTTTACATTATGTTTTCGAATAACATCCCCAAGAGGTAAAATATATAGTGAAAACAATAGTGGTCCTAAAACGGAACCTTGAGGAACACCGAAATTTACAGTTGATTTGTCAGAGGACAAACCATTCACAGAGACAAACTGATATCTTTCCGACAGATAAGATCTAAACCAGGCCAGAACATGTCCGTGTAGACCAATTTGGGTTTCCAATCTCTCCAAAAGAATGTGGTGATCGATGGTATCAAAAGCAGCACTAAGGTCTAGGAGCACGAGGACAGATGCAGAGCCTCGGTCCGATGCCATTAAAATGTCATTTACCACCTTCACAAGTGCCGTCTCAGTGCTATGATGGGGTCTAAAACCAGACTGAAGCATTTCGTATACATTGTTTGTCTTCAGGAAGGCAGTGAGTTGCTGCGCAATACACACAGCCTGTTGGTTGGTGCCAACACACAGATACACCCAGCCTGTTGGTTGGTGCCAACACACAGATACACACAGCCTGTTGGTTGGTGCCAACACACAGATACACACAGCCTGTTGGTTGGTGCCAACACACAGATACACACAGCTGTTGGTTGGTGCCAACACACAGATACACACAGCCTGTTGGTTGGTGCCAACACACAGATACACACAGCCTGTTGGTTGGTGCCAACACACAGATACACACAGCCTGTTGGTTGGTGCCAACACACAGATACACACAGATACACACAGCCCGTTGGTGCTAACACACAGATACACACAGCCTGTTGGTGCTAACACACAGATACACACAGCCTGTTGGTGCTAACACACAGATACACACAGCCTGTTGGTGCTAACACACAGATACACACAGCCTGTTGGTGCTAACACACAGATACACACAGCCTGTTGGTTGGTGCCAACACACAGATACACACAGCGTGTTGGTTGGTGCTAACACACAGATACACACAGATACGCATAGCCTGTTGGTTGGTGCTAACACACAGATACACACAGCCTGTTGGTTGGTGCTAACATACAGATACACACAGCCTGTTGGTTGGTGCCAACACACAGATACACACAGCCTGTTGGTGGTGCCAACACACAGATACACACAGCCTGTTGGTTGGTGCTAACACACAGATACACACAGCCTGTTGGTTGGTTCCAACACACAGATACACACAGCCTGTTGGTTGGTGCCAACACACAGATACACACAGCCTGTTGGTTGGTGCCAACACACATATACACACAGATACACCCAGCCTGTTGGTTGGTGCCAACACACAGATACACACAGCCTGTTGGTTGGTGCCAACACACAGATACACACAGCCTGTTGGTTGGTGCCAACACACAGATACACACAGCCTGTTGGTTGGTGCCAACACACAGATACACACAGCCTGTTGGTTGGTGCCAACACACAGATACACACAGCCTGTTGGTTGGTGCCAACACACAGATACACACAGATACACACAGCCTGTTGGTTGGTTCCAACACACAGATACACACAGCGTGTTGGTTGGTGCTAACACACAGATACACACAGATACGCATAGCCTGTTCGTTGGTGCTAACACACAGATACACACAGCCTGTTGGTTGGTGCTAACATACAGATACACACAGCCTGTTGGTTGGTGCCAACACACAGATACACACAGCCTGTTGGTTGGTGCCAACACACAGATACACACAGCCTGTTGGTTGGTGCCAACACACAGATACACACAGCCTGTTGGTTGGTTCCAACACACAGATACACACAGCCTGTTGGTTGGTGCCAACACACAGATACACACAGCCTGTTGGTTGGTGCCAACACACAGATACACACAGCCTGTTGGTTGGTGCTAACACACAGATACACACAGCCTGTTGGTTGGTTCCAACACACAGATACACACAGCGTGTTGGTTGGTGCTAACACACAGATACACACAGATACGCATAGCCTGTTCGTTGGTGCTAACACACAGATACACACAGCCTGTTGGTTGGTGCTAACATACAGATACACACAGCCTGTTGGTTGGTGCCAACACACAGATACACACAGCCTGTTGGTTGGTGCCAACACACAGATACACACAGCCTGTTGGTTGGTGCCAACACACAGATACACACAGCCTGTTGGTTGGTTCCAACACACAGATACACACAGCCTGTTGGTTGGTGCCAACACACAGATACACACAGCCTGTTGGTTGGTGCCAACACACAGATACACACAGCCTGTTGGTTGGTGCTAACACACAGATACACACAGCCTGTTGGTTGGTTCCAACACACAGATACACACAGCGTGTTGGTTGGTGCTAACACACAGATACACACAGATACGCATAGCCTGTTGGTTGGTGCTAACACACAGATACACACAGCCTGTTGGTTGGTGCTAACACACAGATACACACAGCCTGTTGGTTGGTGCCAACACACAGATACACACAGCCTGTTGGTTGGTGCCAACACACAGATACACACAGCCTGTTGGTTGGTGCTATCACACAGATACACACAGCCTGTTGGTTGGTGCTAACACACAGATACACACAGATACACACAGCCTGTTGGTGCTAACACACAGATACACACAGCCTGTTGGTTGGTGCTAACACACAGATACACACAGCCTGTTGGTTGGTGCTAACACACAGATACACACAGATACACACAGCCTGTTGGTTGGTTCCAACACACAGATACACACAGCGTGTTGGTTGGTGCTAACACACAGATACACACAGATACGCATAGCCTGTTGGTTGGTGCTAACACACAGATACACACAGCCTGTTGGTTGGTGCTAACACACATATACACACAGCCTGTTGGTTGGTGCCAACACACAGATACACACAGCCTGTTGGTTGGTGCCAACACACAGATACACACAGCCTGTTGGTTGGTGCCAACACACAGATACACACAGCCTGTTGGTTGGTGCCAACACACAGATACACACAGATACACACAGCCTGTTGGTTGGTGCCAACACACAGATACACACAGATACACACAGCATGTTGGTTGGTGCCAACACACAGATACACACAGATACACACAGCCTGTTGGTTGGTGCCAACACACAGATACACACAGATACACACAGCCTGTTGGTTGGTGCCAACACACAGATACACACAGATACACACAGCCTGTTGGTTGGTGCCAACACACAGATACACACAGATACACACAGTCTGTTGGTTGGTGCCAACACACAGATACACACAGATACACACAGCCTGTTGGTTGGTGCCTACACACAGATACACACGGCCTGTTGGTTGGTGCCAACACACAGATACACACAGATACACACAGCCTGTTGGTTGGTGCCAACACACAGATACACACAGATACACACAGCCTGTTGGTTGGTGCCAACACACAGATACACACAGATACACACAGCCTGTTGGTTGGTGCCAACACACAGATACACACAGATACACACAGCCTGTTGGTTGGTGCCAACACACAGATACACACAGATACACACAGCATGTTGGTTGGTGCCAACACACAGATACACACAGATACACACAGCCTGTTGGTTGGTGCCAACACACAGATACACACAGATACACACAGCCTGTTGGTTGGTGCCAACACACAGATACACACAGATACACACAGCCTGTTGGTTGGTGCCAACACACAGATACACACAGATACACACAGCCTGTTGGTTGGTGCCAACACACAGATACACACAGATACACACATCCTGTTGGTTGGTGCCAACACACATATACACACAGATACACACAGCCTGTTGGTTGGTGCCAACACACAGATACACACAGCTAATTGGTTGGTGCCAACACACAGATACACACAGCCTGTTGGTTGGTGCCAACACACAGATACACACAGCCACTTGGTTGGTGCCAACACACAGATACACACAGCCTGTTGGTTGGTGCCAACACACAGATACACACAGTCTGTTGGTTGGTGCCAACACACAGATACACACAGCCTGTTGGTTGGTGCCAACACACAGATACACACAGATACACACAGCCTGTTGGTTGGTGCCAACACACAGATACACACAGATACACACAGCCTGTTGGTTGGTGCCAACACACAGATACACACAGATACACACAGCCTGTTGGTTGGTGCCAACACACAGATACACACAGCCTGTTGGTTGGTGCCAACACACAGATACACACAGATACACACAGCCTGTTGGTTGGTGCCAACACACAGATACACACAGATACACACAGCCTGTTGGTTGGTGCCAACACACAGATACACACAGATACACACAGCCTGTTGGTTGGTGCCAACACACAGATACACACAGATACACACAGCATGTTGGTTGGTGCCAACACACAGATACACACAGATACACACAGCCTGTTGGTTGGTGCCAACACACAGATACACACAGATACACACAGCCTGTTGGTTGGTGCCAACACACAGATACACACAGATACACACGGCCTGTTGGTTGGTGCCAACACACAGATACACACAGATACACACATCCTGTTGGTTGGTGCCAACACACATATACACACAGATACACACAGCCTGTTGGTTGGTGCCAACACACAGATACACACAGCTAATTGGTTGGTGCCAACACACAGATACACACAGCCTGTTGGTTGGTGCCAACACACAGATACACACAGCCAATTGGTTGGTGCCAACACACAGCTACACACAGCCTGTTGGTTGGTGCCAACACACAGATACACACAGTCTGTTGGTTGGTGCCAACACACAGATACACACAGCCTGTTGGTTGGTGCCAACACACAGATACACACAGATACACACAGCCTGTTGGTTGGTGCCAACACACAGATACACACAGATACACACAGCCTGTTGGTTGGTGCCAACACACAGATACACACAGATACACACAGCCTGTTGGTTGGTGCCTACACACAGATACACACAGCATGTTGGTTGGTGCCAACACACAGATACACACAGATACACACAGCCTGTTGGTTGGTGCCAACACACAGATACACACAGATACACACAGCCTGTTGGTTGGTGCCAACACACAGATACACACAGATACACACGGCCTGTTGGTTGGTGCCAACACACAGATACACACAGATACACACATCCTGTTGGTTGGTGCCAACACACAGATACACACAGATACACACAGCCTGTTGGTTGGTGCCAACACACAGATACACACAGCCAATTGGTTGGTGCCAACACACAGATACACACAGCCTGTTGGTTGGTGCCAACACACAGATACACACAGCCAATTGGTTGGTGCCAACACACAGATACACACAGCCTGTTGGTTGGTGCCAACACACAGATACACACAGCCTGTTGGTTGGTGCCAACACACAGATACACACAGCCTGTTGGTTGGTGCCAACACACAGATACACACAGATACACACAGCATGTTGGTTGGTGCCAACACACAGATACACACAGATACACACAGCCTGTTGGTTGGTGCCAACACACAGATACACACAGATACACACAGCCTGTTGGTTGGTGCCAACACACAGATACACACAGATACACACGGCCTGTTGGTTGGTGCCAACACACAGATACACACAGATACACACATCCTGTTGGTTGGTGCCAACACACAGATACACACAGATACACACAGCCTGTTGGTTGGTGCCAACACACAGATACACACAGCCAATTGGTTGGTGCCAACACACAGATACACACAGCCTGTTGGTTGGTGCCAACACACAGATACACACAGCCAATTGGTTGGTGCCAACACACAGATACACACAGCCAATTGGTTGGTGCCAACACACAGATACACACAGCCTGTTGGTTGGTGCCAACACACAGATACACACAGCCTGTTGGTTGGTGCCAACACACAGATACACACAGCCTGTTGGTTGGTGCCAACACACAGATACACACAGCCTGTTGGTTGGTGCCAACACACAGATACACACAGCCTGTTGGTTGGTGCCAACACACAGATACACACAGATACACACAGCCTGTTGGTTGGTGCCAACACACAGATACACACAGCCTGTTGGTTGGTGCCAACACACAGATACACACAGCCTGTTGGTTGATGCTAACACACAGATACACACAGCCTGTTGGTTGATGCTAACACACAGATACACACAGCCTGTTGATTGGTGCCAAAACACAGATGCACACAGCTTGTTGGTTGGTGCTTACACACAGATACACACAGCCTGTTGATTGGTGCTTACACACAGATACACACAGCCTGTTGGTTGGTGCTTACACACAGATACACACAGCCTGTTGGTTGGTGCTTACACACAGATACACACAGCCTGTTGGTTGATGCTACCACACTACCCCTGCCCATTCATTTCACTGAGGGGCCTCTACCCCTGCCCATTCATTTCACTGAGGGGTCTCTACCCCTGCCCATTTGTATCACTGAGGGGCCTCTACCTAAAATGACCTCTATCTACATTCAGCTGGCCTCACAGGACATCTATCTACATTCAGCTGGCCTCACAGGACATCTATCTACATTCAGCTGGCCTCACAGGACATCTATCTACATTCAGCTGGCCTCACAGGACATCTATCTACATTCAGCTGGCCTCATTGCACCTCTATCTACATTCAGCTGGCCTCATTGCACCTCTATATACATTCAGCTGGCCTCATTGCACCTCTATCTACATTCAGCTGGCCTCATTGCACCTCTATATACATTCAGCTGGCCTCATTGCACCTCTATCTACATTCAGCTGGCCTCACAGGACATCTATCTATATTCAGAAATAGAACACACACATCCTGTATCTGCGTTCAGAAACACATGACCGCTTCCCAGCACTGATAAAATGCATGAATTAACACGGTGCGCTTTACTCGCTTTCCTCTAGCGGCCCCTCCTCGGGGGGGTGGGGGGGGGGGGGGTTCCAAATCAAAATTATTCTGGAAAAAATTGCAACCAGAAAGAAATCCCTCTCCAGATGAATATTGAACTAGCGAGTCCATGTTGTTTGAAGCAGTGGCGTCTCCAGCGGCAGGCAGGGCCTCTGACTAATCCAGCAGAACGTTAAGGTTAGCGGACCGATGGACACGCAGGGCTGGGTCTCACTGGTAGCTAGCCTAGTGGTACACAGCATGCTGACTAACTGACACACACACACAAACACACACAACTGACTGACTGGTCAGCTAGCCAAGCATTACTAAGGAAGGTCAGAGTAGGCTGAGAGCAGTTGGTTGTGTGTGTGTGTGTGTGTGTGTGTGTGTGTGAGGGGTAAACCCACTGCTGAGAGAGGCAGAGCACATTAACAATGTGTGAGAGGATACAGACACACACAGCATGTAAGAGGCTACACGCAGTTTCTATGTCAACTTCTATGTCTACTTTCTTTACTGTAGTTGAGTCTACTTTCTTTACTGGAGTTTATGCTACCTTCTTTACTGTAGTTTAGTCTACTTTCTTTACTGTAGTTTAGTCTACTTCCGTTACTGTTGTCTACTTTCTTTACTGTAGTTGAGTCTACTTTCTTTACTGTAGTTGAGTCTACTTTCTTTACTGTAGTTAGTCTACTTTCTTTACTGTAGTTTAGTCTACTTTCTTTACTGTAGTTGAGGCTACTTTCTTTACTGTAGTTGTCTACTTTCTTTACTGTAGTTTAGTCTACTTTCTTTACTGTAGTTGAGTCTACTTTCTTTACTGTAGTTGAGCCTACTTTCTTTACTGTAGTTTAGTCTACTTTCTTTACTGTAGTTGAGTCTACTTTCTTTACTGTAGTTGAGTCTACTTTCTTTACTGTAGTTGAGTCTACTTCCGTTACTGTTGTCTACTTTCTTTACTGTAGTTGAGTCTACTTTCTTTACTGTAGTTGAGTCTACTTTCTTTACTGTAGTTGAGTCTACTTCCGTTACTGTAGTTGTCTACTTTCTTTACTGTAGTTTAGTCTACTTCCGTTACTGTTGTCTACTTTCTTTACTGTAGTTTAGTCTACTTTCTTTACTGTAGTTGTCTACTTTCTTTACTGTAGTTGAGTCTACTTTCTTTACTGTAGTTGAGTCTACTTTCTTTACTGTAGTTGAGTCTACTTTCTTTACTGTAGTTGAGTCTACTTTCTTTACTGTAGTTTAGTCTACTTTCTTTACTGGAGTTGAGTCTACTTTCTTTACTGTAGTTTAGTCTACTTTCTTTACTGTAGTTGAGTCTACTTTCTTTACTGTAGTTGAGTCTACTTCCGTTACTGTAGTTGTCTACTTTCTTTACTGTAGTTTAGTCTACTTCCGTTACTGTTGTCTACTTTCTTTACTGTAGTTTAGTCTACTTTCTTTACTGTAGTTGTATACTTTCTTTACTGTAGTTGTCTACTTTCTTTACTGTAGTTGAGTCTACTTTCTTTACTGTAGTTGAGTCTACTTTCTTTACTGTAGTTGAGTCTACTTTCTTTACTGTAGTTGAGTCTACTTTCTTTACTGTAGTTTAGTCTACTTTCTTTACTGGAGTTGAGTCTACTTTCTTTACTGGAGTTTATTCTACCTTCTTTACTGTAGTTTAGTCTACTTTCTTTACTGTAGTTTAGTCTACTTTCTTTACTGGAGTTGAGTCCACTTCCGTTACTGTTGTCTACTTTCTTTACTGTAGTTGTCTACTTTCTTTACTGTAGTTTAGTCTACTTTCTTTACTGTAGTTTAGTCTACTTTCTTTACTGTAATTGAGTCTACTTTCGTTACTGTAGTTGTCTACTTTCTTTACTGTAGTTTAGTCTACTTTCTTTACTGTAGTTGAGGCTACTTTCTTTACTGGAGTTGTCTTCTTTCTTTACTGTAGTTTAGTCTACTTTCTTTACTGTAGTTGAGTCTACTTTCTTTACTGTAGTTGAGCCTACTTTCTTTACTGTAGTTTAGTCTACTTTCTTTACTGTAGTTGAGTCTACTTTCTTTACTGTAGTTTAGTCTACTTTCTTTACTGTAGTTGTCTACTTTCTCTACTGTAGTTGAGTCTACTTCCGTTACTGTTGTCTACTTTCTTTACTGTAGTTGAGTCTAAATTCTTTACTGCAGTTGATTATACTTTACTGCAGTTGTTTAGTTATTTTACTGTAGTTGAATCTACGTACTTTACTGCAGTTGAGTTTAATTTACTGTAGTTGAGTACTTTACTGCTAGTTAATCTACTTACTTTACTGCAGTTGAATCTACTTAATTCTCTCAAATGTTTTGTACAAATATGTTTACATCCCTGTTAGTGAGCATTTCTCCTTTGCCAAGATAATCCATCCACCTGACATGTGTGGCATATCAAGAAGCTGATTAAACAGCACGATCAATACACAGGTGCACCTTGTGCTGGGGACAATAAGAGGCCACTCTAAAATGTGCACTTTTGTCACACAACACCACAGATGTCTCAAGTTTTGACGGAGCGTGAAATTGGCATGGTGACTGAAGGATTGTCCAGCAGAACTGTTGCCAGAGAATTTAATGTTCATTTCTCTACCATAAACCGCCTCCATCATTTTAGAGAATTTGGCAGTATGTCCAACCGTCATCACAACCCGAGACCACGTGTAACCACTCCAGCTCAGGACCTCAGGACCTTCTTCAACTGGACAGCTGATGAAACTGAGGAGTATTTATGTCTGTAATAAAGCCCTTTTGTTGGTGGAAAAATGACCAGTCATGTGTAATCCATAGATAAGGGTCGAATTAATTAATTTCAATTGACTGATTTCCTTATATGAACTCAAACTCAGTAAAATCTTTGAAATTGTTGCATGTTGTGTTTTATATTTTTTGTTCAGAATAAATCTAGAGAGGGACATGGAAAAATAGACTCTTATAAAACAGGTTGTTTTCAAGTCGTGCTGTGGAGACTCTACCACCACCTCCCCTGGAGCCTCTACCACCATCTCCCCTGGATCCTCTACCACCATCTCCCCTGGATCCTCTACCACCATCTCCCCTGGATCCTCTACCACCATCTCCCCTGGAGACTCTACCACCATCTCCCCTGGAGACTCTACCACCACCTCCCCTGGAGACTCTACCACCACCTCCCCTGGAGACTCTACCACCACCTCCCCTGGAGACTCTACCACCACCTCCCCTGGAGACTCTACCACCACCTCCCCTGGAGACTCTACCACCACCTCCCCTGGAGACTCTACCACCACCTCCCCTGGAGCCTCTACCACCACCTCCCCTGGAGCCTCTACCACCACCTCCCCTGGAGCCTCTACCACCACCTCCCCTGGAGACTCTACCACCACCTCCCCTGGAGACTCTACCACCACCTCCCCTGGAGACTCTACCACCACCTCCCCTGGAGACTCTACCACCACCTCCCCTGGAGACTCTACCACCACCTCCCCTGGAGCCTCTACCACCACCTCCCCTGGAGACTCTACCACTGTCTCAACTCTCTCTTACCTGTGACTGTTTTCATTATAGAGCAGTGCTTCTCTGACCTTATTGCTTTTACGCTACAGCATCACAGTAGACAGAGACACACAGCCTCAACACAAATCATGCCACAAGGGCCACTGAAATAAAAATAACGTGAGAATGTGATGAAGCAAGCTGGTGTTGTGTGGACAGACCGTTGAGCTCTCTGGTGAACAGTAACCCTCCAAAGTCAATGGAGGGTTAGAGATGAAGCTACTCCACTCAGGTGGTACTTCTACTCTGAGAGAGAGAGAGAGAGAGAGAGAGAGAGAGAGAGAGAGAGATCCCAGTCTTCACCCTTCCTACTGTAGACCTATTGTAATCTTTGTGTATTACGAAGCTGTATTCAGTAATTCATCTTGTCTTATGTTGACGTCTAGATTCTGAAGGAGTTAGCAGACGAGGCCTGGGACATGGGTAACATTGTCTACACTCTGACAAACAGACGATACGGAGAGAACTGCATCGCGTACGCAGAGAGCCACGACCAGGTAACGCAACCAGCCCATCATCACAACTCTTTTCATTCATTTAACACGGTTCTAGGTCTCTCTCTGGTGAACCGGACCGCATATGGCACCCTGGAGACAGTGGTTCCATCCTCCGTCTCTCCACTTCCTTTCTGTACTGTCCCTCTAGTCCAGGGGTGGTTAACCCCCTCTTTAATATGATTGGTGTCACACTTTTCTCCAATCCCTAACAAACACAGCTGATTTAATCAAATGTCATTCTGAACTGAAGATTATGATTAGGTGATTATTGGAGTCAGGGGTGTTAGCTGAGGCCTGGTGCAAAACTGTGACACCTGTCAGGCCCTGGAGGACTGGAGTTGCCCTATCTACACATCTAGATTAAGGGTTGGGGGGCTAGTACAGTTCTATCTCTACATCTACATTAAGGGTTAGGGGGCTAGGACAGTTCTATCTCTACATCTACATTAAGGGTTGGGGGGCTAGGACAGTTCTATCTCTACATCTACATTAAGGGTTAGGGGGCTAGGACAGTTCTATCTCTACATTAAGGGTTAGGGGGCTAGGACAGTTCTATCTCTACATCTACATTAAGGGTTGGGGGGCTAGGACAGTTCTATCTTTACATCTACATTAAGGGTTGGGGGGCTAGGACAGTTCTATCTCTACATCTACATTAAGGGTTAGGGGCTAGGACAGTTCTATCTCTACATCTACATTAAGGGTTAGGGGCTAGGACAGTTCTATCTCTACATCTACATTAAGGGTTAGGGGGCTAGGACAGTTCTATCTCTACATTAAGGGTTAGGGGCTAGGACAGTTCTATCTCTACATCTACATTAAGGGTTGGGGGGCTAGTACAGTTCTATCTCCACATCTACATTAAGGGTTAGGGGCTAGGACAGTTCTATCTCTACATCTACATTAAGGGTTGGGGGGCTAGTACAGTTCTATCTCCACATCAAGGGTTGGGGGGCTAGGACAGTTCTATCTGCATTTTTGTCCACATTGAGTTCCTTACATGGCCTTGTTCTGTTCAATGTGCTCTAGCTAATAAAGTCCTGTAAATGACACAGTTCAAACCATTGGTTTAAAGCCAATTTATATCCGAATAATTTGTATGTAAATAGAGCCTTTATAGTCCCAAGCTCTCGATTTGTAACTGTGTTTGTCAATAAAATGTGCATGTACCTCCTAATAGGCATATGTGTCTAGTTCGTGGTAGGTGATAAGTCCCTGTCCTTCTGGTTAATGGATAAAGAGATGTACACCAACATGAGTTCTCCTATCTGTTTCTCGATCTCTCTCGCTACACTATGGGAGGCAAAAGTATGTGGACACACCTGCAAATTAGTGGATTCTGCTATTTCAGCCACACTCCTTGTCGACGGGTGTATAAAATCGAGCACTCCTCCATGCAATCTCCATAGACAAACATTGGCAGTAGAATTTGCCTTACTGAAAAGCTCAGTGACTTTCAACGTGGCACTGCCATAGGATGCCACCTTTTCAACAAGTCAGTTCGCCAAATTGCAGCCCTGATAGAGCTGCCCCGGTCAACTGTAAGTGCTGTTATTGTGAAGTGGAAACATCTAAGAGCAACAACGGCTCAGCCCCGAAGTGGTAGGCCACACAATCTCACGGAACGGGACCATCGAGTGCTGAAGCATTTAGCGCAAAAAAATTATCTGTCCTCGGTTGCAACACTCACTACCGAGTTTCAAACTGCCTCTGGAAGCAATGTCAGCGCAATAACTGTTAGTTGGGAGCTTCATGAAATGGGTTTCCATGGCCGAGCAACCGCACACAAGCCTAAGATCACCAAGCGTCGGCTGGAGTGGTGTAAAGCTCGCCGACATTGGACTCTGGAGCAGTGGAAACGCGTTCTCTGGAGTGATGAACCACGCTTCACCATCTGGCAGTCTGACTGACCAATCTGGGGTTTGGCGGATGCCAGGAGAACAGTACCTGCCTGAATGCGTAGTGCCAACTGTAAAGTTTGGTGGATGAGAAACTGTGGTCTGGGGCTGTTTTTCATGGTTCGGTCCCTTCGTTCCAGTGAAGGGATATCTTAACGCTACAGCATACAGCATTCTAGAAAATTCTGTGCTTCCAACTTTGTGGCAACAGTTTGGGGAAGGCCCTTTCCTGTTTCAGCATGACAATGCCACTGTGCACAAAGCAATGTTCGTACAGAAATGGTTTGTTGAGATCAGTGTGGAAGAACTTGACTGGCTTGCTCAGAGCCCTGACCTCAACCGGCTGGATGTGATACGGCCTGGATTCGAACCAGGGACTGTAGTGACACCTCTTGCACTGACAATGCAGTGCCTTAGACCGCTGCACCACTCGGGAGCACTGTTACCAACCGTTAGTGAAGTTTTGGGGAAAATTGTGTTTGACCAGATACAATGCTATTTTACAGTAAACAAATTTACAACAAACTTTCAGCATGCTTCTAGGGAAGGACATTCAACAAGCACAGCACTTACACAAATGACTGATGATTGGCTGAGAGAAATTGTTGATAAAATGATTATAGGGGCTGGTTTGTTAGACTTCAGTGCGGCTTTTGACATTATCGATCATAGTCTGCTGCTAGGAAAACATTTGTTTAATGGCACACATGTGTTCTGGCTTTACACCCCCTGCTATAATGTGGATGAAGAGTTACCTGTCTAACAGAACACAGAGAGTGTTATAGCTTTACACCCCCTGCTATAATGTGGATGAAGAGTTACCTGTCTAACAGAACACAGAGGGTGTTCTGGCTTTACACCCCCTGCTATAATGTGGATACAGAGTTACCTGTCTAACAGAACACAGAGGGTGTTCTGGCTTTACACCCCCTGCTATAATGTGGATACAGAGTTACCTGTCTAACAGAACACAGAGGGTGTTATTTAATGGAAGCCTATCCAACATAATCCATGTAGAATCAGGAATTCCCCAGGACAGCTGTGTTTTCAATCTTTACCAACGACAGGCCTCTGGCTTAGAATAAAGACAGTGTGTCTATGTATGTGGATGACTCAACACTATACACGTCAGCTACTACTGTGACTGAAATGACTGCAACACTTAACAGAGAGCTGCAGTTAGTTTCATAATGGGTGGCAAGGAATAAATTAGTCCTAAATATTTCAAAAACTAAAATCTATGTATTTGGGACAAATCATTCACGTAACCTGAACTAAATCTTTTAATAAATCATGTTGAAATTGAGCAAGTTGAGATGACTAAACAGCCCTAGTTTCTACCTTCTTAACAACACTGTCAACAAGGCAGATCTTACAGGCCCTAGTTTCTACCTTCTTAACAACACTATCAACAAGGCAGGTCCTACAGGCCCTAGTTTCTACCTTCTTCACAACACTATCAACAAGGCAGGTCCTACAGGCTCTAGTTTCTACCTTCTTAACAACACTATCAACAAGGCAGATCCTACAGGCTCTAGTTTTGTTGCACCTTGACTACTGTTCAGTCGTGTGGTCAGGTGCCACAAAAAGGGACTCGGAAAAATTGCAATTGTCTCAGAACAGAACAGCACAGCTGGCCCTCAGAACAGGGCAGCACGACTGGCCCTTGGATGTACACAGAGAGCTAACATTAATAATATGCATGTCAATCTCTCCTGGTTGAAAGTGGAGGAGAGAATGATTTCATCACTAATTGTGTTTGTGAGAGGTTTTGACATGTTGAATGAACCGAGCTGTCTGTTTGAACTACTGGCACACAGCTCGGACCACCCCATGCATACCCCACAAGACATGCCACCAGAAGTCTCTTCACAGTCCCCAAGTCCAGAACAGACTATGGGAGGCGCACAGTACTACATAGAGACATGACTACATGGAACTCTATTCCACAGTACTACATAGAGCCATAACTACATGGAACTCTATTCCACAGTACTACATAGAGCCATGACTACATGGAACTCTATTCCACAGTACTACATAGAGCCATGACCACATGGAACTCTATTCCACAGTACTACATAGAGACATGACTACATGGAACTCTATTCCACAGTAGTACATAGAGACATGACTACATGGAACTCTATTCCACAGTACTACATAGAGCCATGACTACATGGAACTCTATTCCACAGTACTACATAGAGCCATGACTACATGGAACTCTATTCCACAGTACTACATAGAGCCATGACTACATGGAACTCTATTCCACAGTACTACATAGAGCCATGACTACATGGAACTCTATTCCACAGTACTACATAGAGCCATGACTACATGGAACTCTATTCCACAGTACTACATAGAGCCATGACTACATGGAACTCTATTCCACAGTACTACATAGAGCCATGACTACATGGAACTCTATTCCACAGTACTACATAGAGCCATGACTACATGGAACTCTATTCCACAGTACTACATAGAGCCATGACTACATGGAACTCTATTCCACAGTACTACATAGAGCCATGACTACATGGAACTCTATTCCACAGTACTACATAGAGCCATGACTACATGGAACTCTATTCCACAGTACTACATAGAGCCATGACTACATGGAACTCTATTCCACAGTACTACATAGAGCCATGACTACATGGAACTCTATTCCACAGTACTACATAGAGCCATGACTACATGGAACTCTATTCCACAGTACTACATAGAGCCATGACTACATGGAACTCTATTCCACAGTACTACATAGAGCCATGACTACATGGAACTCTATTCCACAGTACTACATAGAGCCATGACTACATGGAACTCTATCCAGTACTACATAGAGCCATGACTACATGGAACTCTATTCCACAGTACTACATAGAGCCATGACTACATGGAACTCTATTCCACAGTCCTACATAGAGCCATGACTACATGGAACTCTATTCCACAGTACTACATAGAGCCATGACTACATGGAACTCTATTCCACAGTACTACATAGAGCCATGACTACATGGAACTCTATTCCACAGTACTACATAGAGACATGACTACATGGAACTCTATTCCACAGTACTACATAGAGACATGACTACATGGAACTCTATTCCACAGTACTACATAGAGACATGACTACATGGAACTCTATTCCACAGTACTACATAGAGCCATGACTACATGGAACTCTATTCCACAGTACTACATATAGCCATGACTACATGGAACTCTATTCCACAGTACTACATAGAGCCATGACTACATGGAACTCTATTCCACAGTACTACATAGAGCCATGACTACATGGAACTCTATTCCACAGTACTACATAGAGCCATGACTACATGGAACTCTATTCCACAGTACTACATAGAGCCATGACTACATGGAACTCTATTCCACAGTACTACATAGAGCCATGACTACATGGAACTCTATTCCACATCAGGAATAGGGTCAAGATGCAAGCAGTAGAATCAGATTTTTAAAAAACCGATACAAATACAGTGGGGACAGTGGGGGCTGTGAAGAGAAACACACAGGCGCATACACGTACACATGATAACATACTCACAATACACACTCGTGTACACGTGTATTTTGTGTTGTAGAGATATGTGGTAGTGGAGTATGGGCCTGAGGGAACACACTTAGTGTGTTGTGAATTCTGGAATGAATGTTTTGTGATTGTATAACTGCCTGAATTCCTCCGGACCCCAGGAAGGTTAGCTGGCAGACGATTTATGAGGATCCATCATAAATACAAAATACATCATTTTGGCCATGTGTGTATCTCTCGCTCTCTACATCTCTCTCTCGCTCTCTACATCTCTCTCAATTCAATTCAAAGGGCTTTATTGGCAAGGGAGACATATGTTTACATTAAAAAAGCAAGTGAAATAGATCATAAACGAAAGTTACATAAATATTACACTCACAAATGGGGTTTCTCTCTCTCCATCTCTCTCTCTCTCTCTCTCTCTCCATCTCTCTCTCTCTCTCTCTCTCTCTCTCCATCTCTCTCTCTCTCTCTCTCTCTCTCTCTCTCTCTCTCTCTCTCTCCATCTCTCTCTCTCTCCATCTCTCTCTCTCTCCATCTCTCTCTATCTCTCTCTCATCTCTCTCTCTCTCTCTCTCTCCTCTCTTCTCTCTCTCTCTCTCCATCTCTCTCTCTCTCTCTCTCCTCTCTCCATCTCTCTCTCTCATCTCTCTCTCTTCATCTCTCTCTCTTCATCTCTCTCTCTCTCAATCTCTCTCTCGCTCTTCATCTCTCTCTCGCTCTTCATCTCTCTCTCCATCTCTCTCTCGCTCTTCATCTCTCTCGCTACATCTCTCGCTCTTCATCTCTCTCTCTACATCTCTCTCTCTACATCTCTCTCTTCATCTCTTCTTCATCTCTCTCTCTTCATCTCTCTCTCCATCTCTCTCTCTCTTCATTCTCTTCATCTCCTCTACATCTCTCTCTTCATCTCTCTCTTCATCTCTCTCTTCATCTCTCTCTCTTCATACTCTCTCTCTTCATCTCTCTCTCTTCCTTTCTCTCTCCATCTCTCTCTCTCCATCTCTCTCCATCTCTCTCTCTTCATCTCTCCATCTCTCTCTCTTCATCTCTCTCTTCATCTCTCTCTTCATCTCTCTCTTCATCTCTCCATCTCTCTCTCTTCATCTCTCTCTTCATCTCTCTCTCTTCATCTCTCTCTCTTCATCTCTCTCTTCATCTCTCTCTCTTCATCTCTCTCTTCATCTCTCTCTCTTCATCTCTCTCTCTTCATCTCTCTCTCTCCATCTCTCTCTTCATCTCTCTCTTCATCTCTCTCTTCATCTCTCTCGCTACATCTGTCTCTCCATCTCCCTCTTTTCATTTCTCTCGCTACATCTCTCTCTCTCTCCATCTCTCTCTCCATCTGTCTCTCCATCTGTCTCTCCATCTCTCTCTCTCTTCATCTCTGTCTCTAGTCTCTGGTAGGTGATAAGTCCCTGGCCTTCTGGCTGATGGATAAAGAGATGTACACCAACATGAGTTCCCTGATCCCCATGACTCCCGTCATCGACCGAGGCATCCAGCTACATAAGATGATCCGCCTCCTCACACACGCTCTGGGGGGAGAAGGCTACCTCAACTTCATGGGTGAGTTGGGGAGAGGGCTACCTCAACTTCATGAGTGAGTTGGGGAGAGGGCTACCTCAACTTCATGGGTGAGTTGGGGAGAGGGCTACCTCAACTTCATGGGTGAGTTGTGGAGAGGGCTACCTCAACTTCATGGGTGAGTCAGGGGGGGAGAGGGCTACCTCAACTTCATGGGTGAGTCAGGGGGGGAAGAGGGCTACCTCCTCTTCATGGGTGAGTTGGGGGGAGTGGGGAGTACCTCATCTTCATGGGTGAGTGGGGGGAGAGGGGAGTACCTCAAGCTCATGGGTGAGTTGAGGGGAGTACCTCAAGCTCATGGGTGAGTTGAGGGGAGTACCTCAAGCTCATGGGTGAGTTGAAGGGAGTACCTCAACCTCATGGGTGAGTTGAGGGGAGTACCTCAACCTCATGGGTGAGTCAGGGGAAGGATGTGCTTGTGGCTGTAAAAGATGGCTACCTCTCTAACTTCGTGTGTGTTGCCAGGGAAAAGTTCGGCCCAACCGCGCAATCAGAAGAGTGCGCGGTTGGGCCAATCAGAAGAGTGTGCGGTTGGACCAATCAGAAGAGCGCTGTTGTGCCAATCGGAAGAGAGTTTGGTTGTGCCAATCAGAAGAGAGTTTGGTTGTGCCAATCGGAAGAGAGTTTGGTTGTGCCAATCGGAAGAGTGCGCGGTTGGGCCAATCGGAAGAGTGCGCGGTTGGGCCAATCGGAAGAGTGCGCGGTTGGGCCAATCGGAAGAGTGCGCGGTTGGACGTATTGTATTAAGCTGATAGTAAGAAGTCATTGACACATTTTGATTGAGAAATAACATATTATTGTTGTTATTATTACGTTGATTTGAACAGGGACAAAGTACAACAAAACATCATTCTCAGGACACTTGAGAAAAAATGTACCAGATTTAGACAACTAATTTCCAACTGCATTCCCTGGGCAGGTTTACATATAAACAAGAACAACAATATATACGAACAGACAACATACAAACATTAACTAAATATAATGGGAAAATTGTAATAAAAAAATTAGCTGAGCTAAGAAACCAAACAAAAACAAACAGCAACAAGAAAGGTTCCCAGTATGTAACCCTGTAGACTGCTCTCTAGTATGTAACACTGTAGACTGCTCTCTAGTATGTAACACTGTAGACTGCTCTCTAGTATGTAACCCTGTAGACTGCTCCCCAGTATGTAACCCTGTAGACTGCTCCCCAGTATGTAACACTGTAGACTGCTCTCTAGTATGTAACACTGTAGACTGCTCTCTAGTATGTAACCCTGTAGACTGCTCCCCAGTATGTAACCCTGTAGACTGCTCCCCAGTATGTAACCCTGTAGACTGCTCCCCAGTATGTAACCCTGTAGACTACTCCCCAGTATGTAACCCTGTAGACTGCTCCATGGTATGTAACCCTGTAGACTGCTCCCCAGTATGTAACCCTGTAGACTGCTCCCCAGTATGTAACCCTGTAGACTGCTCCATGGTATGTAACCCTGTAGACTGCTCCCCAGTATGTAACCCTGTAGACTGCTCCCCGGTATGTAACCCTGTAGACTGCTCCCCAGTATGTAACCCTGTAGACTGCTCCCCAGTATGTAACCCTGTAGACTGCTCCCCAGTATGTAACCCTGTAGACTGCTCCCCAGTATGTAACCCTGTAGACTGCTCCCCAGTATGTAACCCTGTAGACTGCTCCCCAGAATGTAACCCTGTAGACTGCTCCCCAGTATGTAACCCTGTAGACTGCTCCCCAGTATGTAACCCTGTAGACTGCTCCCCAGTATGTAACCCTGTAGACTGCTCCCCAGTATGTAACCCTGTAGACTGCCCTCCAGTATGTAACCCTGTAGACTGCTCCCCGGTATGTAACCCTGTAGACTGCTCCCCAGTATGAAACCCTGTAGACTGCTCCCCAGTATGTAACCCTGTAGACTGCTCCCCAGTATGTATCCCTGTAGACTGCTCCCCTCTCCAGTATGTAACCCTGTAGACTGCTCCCCAGTATGTAACCCTGTAGACTGCTCTCCATTATGTAACCCTGTAGACTGCTCTCCTCTCCAGTATGTAACCCTGTAGACTGCTCCCCAGTATGTAACCCTGTAGACTGCTCCCCAGTATGTAACCCTGTAGACTGCTCCCCAGTATGTAACCCTGTAGACTGCTCCCCAGTATGTAACCCTGTAGACTGCTCCCCAGTATGTAACCCTGTAGACTGCTCCATGGTATGTAACCCTGTAGACTGCTCCATGGTATGTAACCCTGTAGACTGCTCCCCTCTCCAGTATGTAACCCTGTAGACTGCTCTCCGGTATGTAACCCTGTAGACTGCTCCCCTCTCCAGTATGTAACCCTGTAGACTGCTCCCCAGTATGTACCCTGTAGACTGCTCCCCAGTATGTAACCCTGTAGACTGCTCCCCAGTATGTAACCCTGTAGACTGCTCCCCAGTATGTAACCCTGTAGACTGCTCCCCAGTATGTAACCCTGTAGACTGCTCCCCAGTATGTAACCCTGTAGACTGCTCTCCAGTATGTAACCCTGTAGACTGCTCCCCAGTATGTAACCCTGTAGACTGCTCCCCAGTATGTAACCCTGTAGACTGCTCCCCAGTATGTAACCCTGTAGACTGCTCCCCAGTATGTAACCCTGTAGACTGCTCCATGGTATGTAACCCTGTAGACTGCTCCCCTCCCCAGTATGTAACCCTGTAGACTGCTCCCCTCTCCAGTATGTAACCCTGTAGACTGCTCTCTAGTATGTAACCCTGTAGACTGCTCCCCAGTATGTAACCCTGTAGACTGCTCCCCAGTATGTAACCCTGTAGACTGCTCCCCAGTATGTAACCCTGTAGACTGCTCCCCAGTATGTAACCCTGTAGACTGCTCCCCAGTATGTAACCCTGTAGACTGCTCCCCAGTATGTAACCCTGTAGACTTCTCCCCAGTATGTAACCCTGTAGACTGCTCCCCAGTATGTAACCCTGTAGACTGCTCCCCAGTATGTAACCCTGTAGACTGCTCCCCAGTATGTAACCCTGTAGACTGCTCCCCAGTATGTAACCCTGTAGACTGCTCCCCAGTATGTAACCCTGTAGACTGCTCCATGGTATGTAACCCTGTAGACTGCTCCATGGTATGTAACCCTGTAGACTGCTCCCCTCTCCAGTATGTAACCCTGTAGACTGCTCTCCGGTATGTAACCCTGTAGACTGCTCCCCTCTCCAGTATGTAACCCTGTAGACTGCTCCCCAGTATGTAACCCTGTAGACTGCTCCCCAGTATGTAACCCTGTAGACTGCTCCCCAGTATGTAACCCTGTAGACTGCTCCCCAGTATGTAACCCTGTAGACTGCTCCCCAGTATGTAACCCTGTAGACTGCTCCCCAGTATGTAACCCTGTAGACTGCTCTCCAGTATGTAACCCTGTAGACTGCTCCCCAGTATGTAACCCTGTAGACTGCTCCCCAGTATGTAACCCTGTAGACTGCTCCCCAGTATGTAACCCTGTAGACTGCTCCATGGTATGTAACCCTGTAGACTGCTCCCCTCCCCAGTATGTAACCCTGTAGACTGCTCCCCTCTCCAGTATGTAACCCTGTAGACTGCTCTCTAGTATGTAACCCTGTAGACTGCTCCCCAGTATGTAACCCTGTAGACTGCTCCCCAGTATGTAACCCTGTAGACTGCTCCCCAGTATGTAACCCTGTAGACTGCTCCCCAGTATGTAACCCTGTAGACTGCTCCCCAGTATGTAACCCTGTAGACTGCTCCCCAGTATGTAACCCTGTAGACTTCTCCCCAGTATGTAACCCTGTAGACTGCTCCCCAGTATGTAACCCTGTAGACTGCTCCCCAGTATGTAACCATGTAGACTGCTCCCCAGTATGTAACCCTGTAGACTGCTCCCCTCTCCAGTATGTAACCCTGTAGACTGCTCAAGAGTATGTAACCCTGTAGACTGCTCCCCAGTTTGTAACCCTGTAGACTGCTCCCCAGTATGTAACCCTGTAGACTGCTCCCCAGTATGTAACCCTGTAGACTGCTCCCCAGTATGTAACCCTGTAGACTTCTCCCCAGTATGTAACCCTGTAGACTGCTCCCCAGTATGTAACCCTGTAGACTGCTCCCCAGTATGTAACCATGTAGACTGCTCCCCAGTATGTAACCCTGTAGACTGCTCCCCAGTATGTAACTTTGTAGACTGCTCCCCAGTATGTAACCCTGTAGACTGCTCCCCAGTATGTAACCCTGTAGACTGCTCCCCAGTATGTAACCCTGTAGACTGCTCTCCAGTATGTAACCCTGTAGACTGCTCTCCAGTATGTAACCCTGTAGACTGCTCCATGGTATGTAACCCTGTAGACTGCTCCATGGTATGTAACCCTGTAGACTGCTTTCCTGTATTTAACCCCATTGTGTTTACGTCATCAGATCAGATTAAATACTGGGGACTCTCTACTTCCCTCCTCTCCAAAAATATCAGAATAGATATGTTCTCAATGGTGACTCATTGTAGTTTGAAGATAACCTGATTGAAAGGTTTTCATTAGAACAGTTGACACATGACAACGTTCTCACCCTGCTGGATCTAGCACCGTCTGCCTGCATCCCACAATGCACCCTATTCCCTGGTCAAAAGTAGTGCCCTATAAAGGGAATTGGGTGAACATGAATTGGAATTGGGTGAACATACTGTAGCTTGGTCTTCATGTTGAAACTACGATACTGTAGCTTGGTCTTCATGTTGAAACGACAATACTGTAGCTTGGTCTTCATGTTGAAACTACGATACTGTAGCTTGGTCTTCATGTTGAAACTACGATACTGTAGCTTGGTCTTCATGTTGAAACTACGATACTGTAGCTTGGTCTTCATGTTGAAACTACGATATTGTAGCTTGGTCTTCATGTTGAAACTACAATACTGTAGCTTGGTCTTCATGTTGAAACGACAATACTGTAGCTTGGTCTTCATGTTGAAACTACGATACTGTAGCTTGGTCTTCATGTTGAAACTACAATACTGTAGCTTGGTCTTCATGTTGAAACGACAATACTGTAGCTTGGTCTTCATGTTGAAACTACGATACTGTAGCTTGGTCTTCATGTTGAAACTACAATACTGTAGCTTGGTCTTCATGTTGAAACTACGATACTGTAGCTTGGTCTTCATTTTGAAACGACGATACTGTAGCTTGGTGCTCATGTTGAAACTACAATACTGTAGCTTGGTCTTCATGTTGAAACTACGATACTGTAGCTTGGTCTTCATGTTGAAACTACAATACTGTAGCTTGGTCTTCATGTTGAAACTACGATACTGTAGCTTGGTCTTCATGTTGAAACTACGATACTGTAGCTTGGTCTTCATTTTGAAACGACGATACTGTAGCTTGGTGCTCATGTTGAAACTACAATACTGTAGCTTGGTGCTCATGTTGAAACGCAGTATTTCAAAAGCCAGTTTATTTCAAATACCACCAACAACATGCTCATTCTGTTCCACAATACCACCAACAACATGCTCATTCTGTTCCACAATACCACCAACAACATGCTCATTCTGTTCCACAATACCACCAACAACAAGCTCATTCTGTTCCACAACACCACCAACAACAAGCTCATTCTGTTCCACAATACCACCAACAACAAGCTCATTCTGTTCCACAATACCACCAACAACAAGCTCATTCTGTTCCACAATACCACCAACAACAAGCTCATTCTGTTCCACAATACCACCAACAACAAGCTCATTCTGTTCCACAAATACCACCAACAACAGGCTCATTCTGTTCCACAATACCACCAACAACAAGCTCATTCTGTTCCACAAATACCACCAACAACAGGCTCATTCTGTTCCACAATACCACCAACAACAGGCTCATTCTGTTCCACAATACCACCAACAACAAGCTCATTCTGTTCCACAATACCACCAACAACAAGCTCATTCTGTTCCACAAATACCACCAACAACAGGCTCATTCTGTTCCACAATACCACCAACAACAGGCTCATTCTGTTCCACAATACCACCAACAACAGGCTCATTCTGTTCCACAATACCACCAACAACAGGCTCATTCTGTTCCACAATACCACCAACAACAGGCTCATTCTGTTCCACAATACCACCAACAACAGGCTCATTCTGTTCCACAATACCACCAACAACAGGCTCATTCTGTTCCACAATACCACCAACAACAGGCTCATTCTGTTCCACAATACCACCAACAACAAGCTCATTCTGTTCCACAATACCACCAACAACAAGCTCATTCTGTTCCACAATACCACCAACAACAAGCTCATTCTGTTCCACAATACCACCAACAACAAGCTCATTCTGTTCCACAATACCACCAACAACAGGCTCATTCTGTTCCACAATACCACCAACAACAGGCTCATTCTGTTCCACAATACCACCAACAACAGGCTCATTCTGTTCCACAATACCACCAACAACAGGCTCATTCTGTTCCACAATACCACCAACAACAGGCTCATTCTGTTCCACAATACCACCAACAACAGGCTCATTCTGTTCCACAATACCACCAACAACAGGCTCATTCTGTTCCACAATACCACCAACAACAGGCTCATTCTGTTCCACAATACCACCAACAACAAGCTCATTCTGTTCCACAATACCACCAACAACAGGCTCATTCTGTTCCATAATACCACCAACAACAAGCTCATTCTGTTCCACAAACACAGGCTCATTCGGGTTCAGAACAACCCGGGGTATAACATCAAATCAAATCAAATTTTATTTGTCACATACACATTGTTAGCAGATGTCAATGCGAGTGTAGCGAAATGCTTGTGCTTCTAGTTCCGACAATGCAGTAATAACCAACAAGTAATCTAACTAACAATTCCAAAACTACTGTCTTATACACACAAGTGTAAGGGGATAAAGAATATGTACATAAAGATATATGAATGAGTGATGGTACAGAGCAGCATAGGCAAGATGCAGTAGATGGTATAGAGTACAGTATATACATATGAGATGAGTATGTAAACAAAATGGCATAGTTAAAGTTAAAGTGGCTATCAAGTCCTCTGGTAATGGTACATCAAACACAGTGTCCATAAATGTTGACATGGTGTTTAACATCAAGTCCTCTACATTTGCAGCATATCTTCTTCTCCTCTCCTGGTCGCGTGCTCCAGTTCAGAACGGCTGTCAGTCAAAACCCTTACAGAGCTATGAAGCAGAGAGCCTGAGGTCTGACGTCATGTATGTTACTGTACAGCCACAGTGTACCAATTTAGACGGGTTTTTTTCAGTGTCCCAAATCTGTGTAAAAGGCTACAGGGTCAGGGATTCAAACAACAACAGCTGAGGAATGGGTCTGGTAAATGGAACCACGCTCAGATTCATAGACAAAGCTAGGGATGCAGGGACTGAGTTTACATGATATCAACATGAAGCAGTAGTGCCACCTGGTGATGGGGGATGTCATTGTCCTATAGCTGGGTTGTTTTGGTGACCAGTGACCACTCTGGCTCTTGCTTAGTCTTCAACTGTGGTTTACCCTGGTTCTCCCTGAAGGATGTACAAATATTCACGCATTAGCCCATAAAGCTTCACTCTCCCCTCCACCTCTCCTCTCTACCTCAACTCTCCACCTCCTCTCCCCTCCTTACCTCTCCTCTCTACCTCCTCTCCCATCCTCAACTCTCCCCTCCTCAACTCTCCCCTCCTCAACTCTCCACCTCCTCTCCCCTCCTCAACTCTCCACCTCCTCAACTCTCCACCTCCTCTCCCCTCCTTACCTCTCCTCTCCTCTCCCCTCCTTACCTCTCCTCTCCACCTCCTCTCCCCTCCTTACCTCTCCTCTCTACCTCCTCTCTACCTGCACTCCTCTCTACCTCCTCTCCTCACCAACTCCACCTCCTCTCCCTTCCTCAACTCTCCTCTCTACCTCCTCTCCTCACCAACTCCTCTCCCCTCCTCAACTCTCCACCTCCTCTCCTTACCTCTCCTCTCCACCTCCTCAACTCTCCACCTCCTCTCCCCTCCAACTCTCCACCTCTTCTCCCTTCCTCAACTCTCCTCTCTACCTCCTCTCCCTTCCTCAACTCTCCTCTCTACGTCCTCTCTCCTCCTCACCTCACCTCTCTACCTCCTCTCCCCTTCTCTCCTTACACACATGCACATGCCTGTTTATTTTATGAGTCAGTAGTTGTGACTTCCTATCAAGTAGTGAGTTAGTTGAATAGATTAAAGTCATAGCTCAGAGAGGCAGGCAGAAGAGGAGCTGGGAGAACAGAGCAGAACAGTGTGTAGGAGGGGAGAGAGAGATACTGACTTTTTTTTGTCTAGTTTGCCGACTAAATACTCAACCTATTATCGCTGTAGAATGGCAACTAATGGATGAAAGCCTCTCTCCTCCTGATTCTTAGTTTACGGTTTGTTGTTGTCAGAAGCAAAGAACACGAACAAAACAAGTAAAACTGATAAAGGTTCATTTGAAACTAAATCCCTGCAGTCGAAAGTAAAACGCCTCCACTATTTACTCTTTTTCTGGGATGACAAACTAATTTGAAGGTGTTAAGGCAACAGTAAACCTGGAGGGGGGGGGGGGACTAGGCGTTAAGGCAACAGTAAACCTGGAGGGGGGGGAGGGGACTAGGCGTTAAGGCAACAGTAAACCTGGAGGGGGGGGGGGGACTAGGCGTTAAGGCAACAGTAAACCTGGAGGGGGGGGGGGGGGACTAGGCGTTAAGGCAACAGTAAACCTGGAGGGGGGGACTAGGCGTTAAGGCAACAGTAAACCTGGAGGGGGGGGGGACTAGGCGTTAAGGCAACAGTAAACCTGGAGGGGGGGGGGGGGACTAGGCGTTAAGGCAACAGTAAACCTGGAGGGAGGTGGGGGGGGACTAGGCGTTAAGGCAGCAGTAAACCTGGAGGGGGGGGGGGACTAGGCGTTAAGGCAGCAGTAAACCTGGAGGGGGGGGGGACTAGGCGTTAAGGCAACAGTAAACCTGGAGGGGGGGGGGGGACTAGGCGTTAAGGCAACAATAAACCTGGAGGGGGGGGGACTAGGCGTTAAGGCAACAGTAAACCTGGAGGGGGGGGGGGGGACTAGGCGTTAAGGCAACAGTAAACCTGAGGGGGGGGGACTAGGTTGAGGGTGTTAGGGCAACAGTAAACCTGGAGGGGGGGGGGACTAGGCGTTAAGGCAACAGTAAACCTGGAGGGGGGGGGGGGGACTAGGCGTTAAGGCAACAGTAAACCTGGAGGGGGGGGGGGACTAGGCGTTAAGGCAACAGTAAACCTGGAGGGGGGGGGGGACTAGGCGTTAAGGCAACAGTAAACCTGGAGGGGGGGGGGACTAGGCGTTAAGGCAACAGTAAACCTGGAGGGGGGGGGACTAGGCGTTAAAGCAACAGTAAACCTGGAGGGGGGGGGGGACTAGGCGTTAAGGCAACAGTAAACCTGGAGGGGGGGGGGGACTAGGCTTTAAGGCAACAGTAAACCTGGAGGGGGGGGGGACTAGGCGTTAAGGCAACAGTAAACCTGGAGGGGGGGGACTAGGCGTTAAGGCAACAGTAAACCTGGAGGGGGGGGGACTAGGCGTTAAGGCAACAGTAAACCTGGAGGGGGGGGGGACTAGGCGTTAAGGCAACAGTAAACCTGGAGGGGGGGGGACTAGGCGTTAAGGCAACAGTAAACCTGGAGGGGGGGGGACTAGGCATTAAGGCAACAGTAAACCTGGAGGGGGGGGGACTAGGCGTTAAGGCAACAGTAAACCTGGAGGGAGGTGGGGGGGGGGGGACTAGGCATTAAGGCAACAGTAAACCTGGAGGTGGGGGGGGGGGGTTAGGTTGAGGGTGTTAAGGAACACCACCAACCTAGCCCCCCCCCCTTCCTTAACACCTTCAACCTAGCCCCCCCCCCCTTTCCTTAACACCCTCAACCTAGTCCCCCTCTTTCCTTAACACCCTCAAGGGGGGGGGGGGCTAGGTTGAGGGTGTTAAGGAAAGGGGGGGACTAGGTTGAGGGTGTTAAGGAAAGGGGGGGGACTAGATTGAGGGTGTTAAGGAACGGGGGGGGACTAGGTTGAGGGTGTTAAGGAAAGGGGGGTACTAGGTTGAGGGTGTTAAGGCAGCAGTAAACCTGGAGGGGGGGGGCTAGGTTGAGGGTGTTAAGGAAAGGGAGGGGGACTAGGTTGAGGGTGTTAAGGAAAGGGGGGGGACTAGGTTGAGGGTGTTAAGGAAAGGGGGGGACTAGGTTGAGGGTGTTAAGGAAAGGCGGGGGCTAGGTTGAGGGTGTTAAGGAGACAGTAAACCTGGAGGGGGGTGGGGTTGGTTGAGGGTGTTAAGGAAAGGGGGGGGACTAGGTTGAGGGTGTTAAGGCAGCAGTAAACCTGGAGGGGGGGGGGACTAGGTTGAGGGTGTTAAGGAAAGGGGGGAGACTAGGTTGAGGGTGTTAAGGAAAGGGGGGGGACTAGGTTGAGGGTGTTAAGGAAAGGGGGGACTAGGTTGAGGGTGTTAAGGAAAGGGGGGGGCTAGGTTGAGGGTGTTAAGGAGACAGTAAACCTGGAGGGGGGGGGGTTGGTTGAAGGTGTTAAGGAAGGGGGGGGCTAGGTTGGTGGTGTTAAGGCAACAGTAAACCTGGAGGGGGGGGGCTAGTTTGAAGGTGTTAAGGAAGGGGGGGGCTAGTTTGAAGGTGTTAAGGAAGGGGGGGGCTAGTTTGAAGGTGTTAAGGAAGGGGGGGGCTAGGTTGGTGGTGTTAAGGCAACAGTAAACCTTGAGGGGGGGGGGGAGGTTGAGGGCACTAAGGCAGCAGCATTAGGGAAATAGTAAATCTGGGCAATAAATAGAAGATGACATGCCGTGTCAATGGAAGAATGGGCCAGAGTCATTAAGCCAGTGCTGAGCAAGAACAAATTGTTTGAGCAAGCAAATCAATTTGAGCTGCTACCTAGCCGTGAGAAGCTCATCTATTTACCCATGGGCAACAGCAAACAGCAACGTGCTGCGGTGAGAGAGTCACGAGGGGGAGAGAGGGAGTCGGAGAGAGTTGGGAGGCTAGAGAGAGAGAGAGTCAGAGAGAGTTGGGAGGCTAGAGAGAGAGAGTTGGGAGGCTAGAGAGCGAGAGAGTTGGGAGGCTAGAGATAGGGAGTTGGGAGGCTAGAGAGAGAGATTTGGGAGGCTAGAGAGAGATTTGGGAGGCTAGAGAGAGATTTGGGAGGCTAGAGAGAGAGTTGGGAGGCTAGAGAGAGAGAGTCACGAGGGGGAGAGAGAGAGAGAGTCAGAGAGAGTTGGGAGGCTAGAGAGAGAGAGTTGGGAGGCTAGAGAGAGAGAGTTGGGAGACTAGAGAGAGAGAGTTGGGAGGCTAGAGAGAGAGAGTTGGGAGGCTAGAGAGAGAGAGTTGGGAGGCTAGAGAGAGAGAGTTGGGAGGCTAGAGAGAGAGAGTTGGGAGGCTAGAGAGAGGGAGTTGGGAGGCTAGAGAGAGAGAGAGGGAGTTGGGAGGCTAGAGAGAGCGAGTTGGGAGGCTAGAGAGAGCGAGTTGGGAGGCTAGAGAGAGAGAGCGAGTTGGGAGGCTAGAGAGAGCGAGTTGGAGGCTAGAGAGAGAGAGTTGGGAGGCTAGAGAGAGAGAGTTGGGAGGCTAGAGAGAGAGAGTTGGGAGGCTAGAGAGAGAGAGAGAGAGTTGGGAGGCTAGAGAGAGAGTTGGGAGGCTAGAGAGAGAGTTGGGAGGCTAGAGAGAGAGTTGGGAGGCTAGAGAGAGAGATTTGGGAGGCTAGAGAGATTCTGGAGGCTAGAGAGAGAGAGTCACGAGGGGGAGAGAGAGAGAGTCAGAGAGAGTTGGGAGGCTAGAGAGAGAGAGTTGGGAGGCTAGAGAGAGAGAGTTGGGAGGCTAGAGAGAGAGTTGGGAGACTAGAGAGAGAGAGTTGGGAGGCTAGAGAGAGAGAGTTGGGAGGCTAGAGAGAGAGAGTTGGGAGGCTAGAGAGAGAGAGAGAGAGTTGGGAGGCTAGAGAGAGAGAGAGTTGGGAGGCTAGAGAGAGAGAGTTGGGAGGCTAGAGAGAGAGATTTGGGAGGCTAGAGAGATTTGGGAGGCTAGAGAGAGAGAGTCACGAGGGGGAGAGAGAGAGAGAGTTGGGAGGCTAGAGAGAGAGAGTTGGGAGGCTAGAGAGAGAGAGTTGGGAGGCTAGAGAGAGAGAGCGAGTTGGGAGGCTAGAGAGAGAGAGTGAGTTGGGAGGCTAGAGAGAGAGCGAGTTGGGAGGCTAGAGAGAGAGCGAGTTGGGAGGCTAGAGAGAGAGCGAGTTGGGAGGCTAGAGAGAGAGAGATGGGAGGCTAGAGAGAGAGAGTTGGGAGGCTAGAGAGAGAGAGAGTCACGAGGGGGAGAGAGAGAGAGTCGGAGAGAGTTGGGAGGCTAGAGAGAGAGAGAGTTGGGAGGCTAGAGAGAGAGAGAGAGTTGGGAGGCTAGAGAGAGAGAGAGAGTTGGGAGGCTAGAGAGAGAGAGAGCGAGAAAGAGAGTTGAGAGAGAGTTGGGAGAGAGAGTTGGGAGGAAGGAGAGAGAGTTGGGAGGAAGGAGAGAGAGTCGGGAGAGAGAGAGAGTCGGGAGGGAGAGAGAGAGAGTCGGGAGGGAGAGAGAGAGTCGGGAGGGAGAGAGAGAGTCGGGAGGGAGAGAGAGAGTCGGGAGGGAGAGAGAGAGTCGCTACCTAGCCGTGAGAAGCTCATCTATTTACCCATGGGCAACAGCAAACAGCAACGTGCTGCGGTGAGAGAGTCACGAGGGGGAGAGAGGGAGTCGGAGAGAGTTGGGAGGCTAGAGAGAGAGAGAGTCAGAGAGAGTTGGGAGGCTAGAGAGAGAGAGTTGGGAGGCTAGAGAGCGAGAGAGTTGGGAGGCTAGAGATAGGGAGTTGGGAGGCTAGAGAGAGAGAGTTGGGAGGCTAGAGAGAGAGATTTGGGAGGCTAGAGAGAGATTTGGGAGGCTAGAGAGAGATTTGGGAGGCTAGAGAGAGAGTTGGGAGGCTAGAGAGAGAGAGTCACGAGGGGGAGAGAGAGAGAGAGTCAGAGAGAGTTGGGAGGCTAGAGAGAGAGAGTTGGGAGGCTAGAGAGAGAGAGTTGGGAGGCTAGAGAGAGAGAGTTGGGAGGCTAGAGAGAGAGAGTTGGGAGGCTAGAGAGAGGGAGTTGGGAGGCTAGAGAGAGAGAGAGGGAGTTGGGAGGCTAGAGAGAGCGAGTTGGGAGGCTAGAGAGAGAGAGCGAGTTGGGAGGCTAGAGAGAGCGAGTTGGGAGGCTAGAGAGAGAGAGTTGGGAGGCTAGAGAGAGAGAGTTGGGAGGCTAGAGAGAGAGAGTTGGGAGGCTAGAGAGAGAGAGAGAGAGTTGGGAGGCTAGAGAGAGAGTTGGGAGGCTAGAGAGAGAGTTGGGAGGCTAGAGAGAGAGATTTGGGAGGCTAGAGAGATTCTGGAGGCTAGAGAGAGAGAGTCACGAGGGGGAGAGAGAGAGAGTCAGAGAGAGTTGGGAGGCTAGAGAGAGAGAGTTGGGAGGCTAGAGAGAGAGAGTTGGGAGGCTAGAGAGAGAGTTGGGAGACTAGAGAGAGAGAGTTGGGATGCTAGAGAGAGAGAGTTGGGAGGCTAGAGAGAGAGAGTTGGGAGGCTAGAGAGAGAGAGAGAGAGTTGGGAGGCTAGAGAGAGAGAGAGTTGGGAGGCTAGAGAGAGAGAGTTGGGAGGCTAGAGAGAGAGATTTGGGAGGCTAGAGAGATTTGGGAGGCTAGAGAGAGAGAGTCACGAGGGGGAGAGAGAGAGAGAGTTGGGAGGCTAGAGAGAGAGAGTTGGGAGGCTAGAGAGAGAGAGCGAGTTGGGAGGCTAGAGAGAGAGAGCGAGTTGGGAGGCTAGAGAGAGAGAGTGAGTTGGGAGGCTAGAGAGAGAGCGAGTTGGGAGGCTAGAGAGAGAGCGAGTTGGGAGGCTAGAGAGAGAGAGAGAGTCACGAGGGGGAGAGAGAGAGAGTCGGAGAGAGTTGGGAGGCTAGAGAGAGAGAGAGTTGGGAGGCTAGAGAGAGAGAGAGAGTTGGGAGGCTAGAGAGAGAGAGAGAGTTGGGAGGCTAGAGAGAGAGAGAGCGAGAAAGAGAGTTGAGAGAGAGTTGGGAGGGAGAGAGAGTTGGGAGGAAGGAGAGAGAGTTGGGAGGAAGGAGAGAGAGTCGGGAGAGAGAGAGAGTCGGGAGGGAGAGAGAGAGAGTCGGGAGGGAGAGAGAGAGTCGGGAGGGAGAGAGAGAGTCGGGAGGGAGAGAGAGAGTCGGGAGGGAGAGAGAGAGTCGGGAGGGAGAGAGAGAGTCGGGAGGGAGAGAGAGAGTCGGGAGGGAGGGAGAGCGAGAGAGTCGGGAGGGAGGAGAGAGAGAGAGCGAGTTGGGAGGCTAGAGAGGGAGAGTTGGGAGGCTAGAGAGGGATAGTTGGAGGCTAGAGAGGGAGAGTTGGGAGGCTAGAGAGAGAGAGTTGGGAGGCTAGAGAGAGAGAGTTGGGAGGGATGGAGAGAGAGAGAGTTGAGAGGGAGAGAGAGAGTTGAGAGGGAGAGAGAGAGTTGAGAGGGAGAGAGAGAGTTGAGAGGGAGAGAGAGAGTTGGGAGGGAGAGAGAGAGAGAGTTGGGAGGGAGAGAGAGAGAGAGAGTTGGGAGGGAGAAAGAGTTGGGAGGAAGGAGAGAGAGTTGGGAGGAAGGAGAGAGAGAAAGAGTCGGGAGGGAGAGAGAGTCGGGAGAGAGAGAGAGTTGGGAGGGAGAGGGAGAGAGAGAGTTGGGAGGGAGAGCGAGAGAGTCGGGAGGGAGAGCGAGAGAGTCGGGAGGGAGAGCGAGGGAGTCGGGAGGGAGAGCGAGAGAGTCGGGAGGAAGGAGAGAGCGAGAGAGTCGGGAGGAAGGAGAGAGAGAGAGAGAGAGAGTCGGGAGGAAGGAGAGAAAGAAAGAGTCAGAAGGGGGAGAGAGGATGAGGAGGAGAGCATCAGCGTTGAGTGAAAAATAAAGGGATAAATACTGTAAAGGTTGTAGGAGTGTCATTGACATGAAGGCAGGTAGCTGCGAGGGTAGTGTGCGTTACCGTGGTGAACGGCATGGCGCTAATGAAACGCCTCAGTGGGTTTATCATTACATCGTCAGGCAGACAGACAGAGACTTATAGCGTCCCAAATGGCACCCTATTCCTTAGACAGTGCACTACCTTTGGCCAGACCCCGTAAGCCAATGGTCAACAGTAGTGCATTGTATAGGGAATAGGGTGCCAGCCCTGGTCAACAGTAGTGCACTATATAGGGAATGGGGTGCCATTTGGGACGCAGAGAAAATTAGAGCTCTCGTCACTCCCTCCCTGACTTTCAGACCTGGCATCAGGTAACCTGGCAGGCTTCACCGTTGTCTAAGGGTTGAAAGTTTTCTCATCAACCCAAGTATTCTCTCTCCGTATTGAGAGAAAAATGCTCGTTCTGTAGCCTTGGATGGGTGAAGAAGAGACCATTCGGTGTTTTAAGAAGTGGAAAAGAAGCCGTCACCTCTTCTCCCAATAGGGCTCTGGTTAAAAGTGCCCTATGTAGGGAATTTGGGACACAAACTTTCGAGTCTTATAATTTGTACCTTTTTGCAGTGGTACAAATTCAGCCAATTCCCCGCCAGACCAACAACTTCACCCCAGGATCATCACTGTTTCTACTCCTCGCTTCCTGTTCTCCTGTTTCTATGCTTCGCTTCCTGTTCTCCTGTTTCTATGCTTCGTTTCCTGTTCTCCTGTTTCTATGCTTCGCTTCCTGTTCTCCTGTTTCTATGCTTCGTTTCCTGTTCTCCTGTTTCTATGCTTCGCTTCCTGTTCTCCTGTTTCTATGCTTCGTTTCCTGTTCTCCTGTTTCTATGCTTCGCTTCCTGTTCTCCTGTTTCTATGCTTCGTTTCCTGTTCTCCTGTTTCTATGCTTCGTTTCCTGTTCTCCTGTTTCTATGCTTCGTTTCCTGTTCTCCTGTTTCTATGCTTCGTTTCCTGTTCTCCTGTTTCTATGCTTCGTTTCCTGTTCTCCTGTTTCTATGCTTCGCTTCCTGTTCTCCCGTTTCTACTCTTCGTTTCCTGTTCTCCTGTTTCTACTCCTCGTTTCCTGTTCTCCTGTTTCTACTCCTCGCTTCCTGTTCTCCTGTTTCTATGCTTCGCTGTGGTGATCTGTGGTCAGATTGAGGGTTAAGTACACAATGTTCCAACCATATCAATCTACAGTACACAATGTTCCAACCATATCCATCTACAGTACACAATGTTCCAACCATATCCATCTACAGTACACAATGTTCCAACCATATCAATCTACAGTACACAATGTTACAACCATATCAATCTACAGTACACAATGTTCCAACCATATCAATCTACAGTACACAATGTTCCAACCATATCAATCTACAGTACACAATGTTCCAACCATATCAATCTACAGTACACAATGTTCCAACCATATCAATCTACAGTACACAATGTTCCAACCATATCAATCTACAGTACACAATGTTCCAACCATATCAATCTACAGTACACAATGTTCCAACCATATCAATCTACAGTACACACCTCCATTGATCTGTGTGTCCCTCCCATTGATTCACAGACAGACTTCAGCTCAGCCAGATAATTACTGTAGACCTTGTCTCCTCTGCTGACGAAGGAGGAGGAGGGAAGCCCGAGAGGAGCGGTATAAAAGATGCCTTTTCCGTCCTCACTGAGGGAGGCAGAATGGAAGAGTGACACTTCTCCTCCTCCTCCTTTCCTCTCCCCCTACCTCTCTCCATCCTCACTGAGGGAGGCAGAATGGAAGAGTCACCCTTCTCCTCCTCCTTTCCTCTCCCCCTACCTCTATCCATCCTCACTGAGGGAGGCAGAATGGAAGAGTCACACTTCTCCTCCTTCTCCTCCTCCTTTCCTTTCCCCCTACCTCTATCCGTCCTCACTGAGGGAGGCAGAATGGAAGAGTCACCCTTCTCCTCCTCCTTTCCTCTCCCCCTACCTCTCTCCATCCTCACTGAGGGAGGTAGAATGGAAGAGTCACCCTTCTCCTCCTTTCCTCTCCCCCTACCTCTCTCCATCCTCACTGAGGGAGGTAGAATGGAAGAGTCACCCTTCTCCTCCTCCTTTCCTCTCCCCCTACCTCTCTCCATCCTCACTGAGGGAGGTAGAATGGAAGAGTCACCCTTCTCCTCCTCCTTTCCTCTCCCCCTACCTCTCTCCATCCTCACTGAGGGAGGTAGAATGGAAGAGTCACCCTTCTCCTCCTTTCCTCTCCCCCTACCTCTCTCCATCCTCACTGAGGGAGGTAGAATGGAAGAGTCACCCTTCTCCTCCTCCTTTCCTCTCCCCCTACCTCTCTCCATCCTCACTGAGGGAGGTGGAATGGAAGAGTCACCCTTCTCCTCCTCCTTTCCTCTCCCCCTACCTCTCTCCATCCTCACTGAGGGAGGTAGAATGGAAGAGTCACCCTTCTCCTCCTCCTTTCCTCTCCCCCTACCTCTCTCCATCCTCACTGAGGGAGGTAGAATGGAAGAGTCACCCTTCTCCTCCTCCTTTCCTCTCCCCCTACCTCTATCCATCCTCACTGAGGGAGGTAGAATGGAAGAGTCACCCTTCTCCTCCTTCTCCTCCTCCTTTCCTCTCCCCCTACCTCTATCCATCCTCACTGAGGGAGGCAGAATGGAAGAGTCACCCTTCTCCTCCTCCTTTCCTCTCCCCCTACCTCTATCCATCCTCACTGAGGGAGGCAGAATGGAAGAGTCACCCTTCTCCTCCTCCTTTCCTCTCCCCCTACCTCTATCAATCCTCACTGAGGGAGGCAGAATGGAAGAGTCACCCTTCTCCTCCTCCTTTCCTCTCCCCCTACCTCTATCCATCCTCACTGAGGGAGGCAGAATGGAAGAGTCACCCTTCTCCTCCTCCTTTCCTCTCCCCCTACCTCTATCCATCCTCACTGAGGGAGGCAGAATGGAAGAGTCACCCTTCTCCTCCTCCTTTCCTCTCCCCCTACCTCTATCCATCCTCACTGAGGGAGGCAGAATGGAAGAGTCACCCTTCTCCTCCTCCTTTCCTCTCCTCCTCCTTTCCTCTCCCCCTACCTCTCTCCATCCTCACTGAGGGAGGTAGAATGGAAGAGTCACCCTTCTCCTCCTCCTTTCCTCTCCCCCTACCTCTATCCATCCTCACTGAGGGAGGTAGAATGGAAGAGTCACCCTTCTCCTCCTCCTTTCCTCTCCCCCTTCCTCTATCCATCCTCACTGAGGGAGGTAGAATGGAAGAGTCACCCTTCTCCTCCTCCTTTCCTCTCCCCCTACCTCTCTCCATCCTCACTGAGGGAGGTAGAATGGAAGAGTCACCCTTCTCCTCCTCCTTTCCTCTCCCCCTACCTCTCTCCATCCTCACTGAGGGAGGCAGATAGTAAAAGCCTTATCAAAAATGTTTGTATTTTTTAAAAATCTTTGGGAGCACTGTGGCTTTAAAAAAAACTGATTCAAGTCTTAGTTAATTCATGATTTCTCTTGAGATCAGAGACGGTTTCTGCAAAAAACAAACAGCTTCCCCCAACACACACAGAGAGAGAGAGAGAGAGAGAACTACGACTCAGCTAGCCAGCCTCCAGAGAGATTCATTGATTTAAATACATTTGGAAGTAGTGCCAGGTAGTTGATGAAAAATAGCTTCATTTTGTGGCAGAAACAACACTGTCCTTGTTTTATCAGGGGTTATGTAAGTAGAATCAGCCTATGCACTGCTATATATTTCATTATGGAGTTACTTACTATTCACAACAGTCCAGGAGTCTGTTAGTGGTTCATTTGTTAAAATTTTCTGTAGCACTTGTCCTACAAATATGACATATTGTTCTCACCTACAGTACACTGGTTTCAAGAGGCATAGTTGGGAAGGGGGGGGCATTGTGTGCCTCCAATGGGGGGCGTAGCCAGACTACATAGAACTTGTGTTCCTCCAATGGGGGGCGTAGCCAGACTACATAGAACTTGTGTTCCTCAAATGGGGGGCGTAGCCAGACTACATAGAACTTGTGTTCCTCAAACGGGGGGCGTAGCCAGACTACATAGAACTTGTGTTCCTCCAATGGGGGGTGTAGCCAGACTCCATAGAACTTGTGTTCCTCAAATGGGGGGCGTAGCCAGACTCCATAGAACTTGTGTTCCTCCAATAGGGGGCGTAGCCAGACTCCATAGAACTTGTGTTCCTCAAATGGGGGGCGTAGCCAGACTACATAGAACTTGTGTTCCTCAAATGGGGTCGTAGCCAGACTACATAGAACTTGTGTTCCTCAAATGGGGGGCGTAGCCAGACTACATAGAACTTGTGTTCCTCAAATGGGGGGCGTAGCCAGAATACATAGAACTTGTGTGCCTCCAATAGGGGGCGTAGCCAGACTACATAGAACTTGTGTTCCTCCAATAGGGGGTGTAGCCAGACTACATAGAACTTGTGTTCCTCCAATAGGGGGTGTAGCCAGACTACATAGAACTTGTGTTCCTCCAATAGGGGGCGTAGCCAGACTACATAACTTGTGTTCCTCCAATAGGGGGTGTAGCCAGACTACATAGAACTTGTGTTCCTCCAATAGGGGGCGTAGCCAGACTACATAGAACTTGTGTTAATCCAATAGGGGGCATAGCCAGACTACATAGAACTTGTGTTCCTCCAATAGGGGGCGTAACCAGACTACATAGAACTTGTGTTCCTCCAATAGGGGGCGTAGCCAGACTACATAACTTGTGTTCCTCCAATAGGGGGTGTAGCCAGACTACATAGAACTTGTGTTCCTCCAATAGGGGGCGTAGCCAGACTACATAGAACTTGTGTTAATCCAATAGGGGGCGTAGCCAGACTACATAGAACTTGTGTTAGGTCTACCTCTTCCTGACCACTGTAGATGACTGTAGGTCTACCTCTTCCTGACCACTGTAGATGACTGTAGGTCTACCTAATCCTGACCACTGTAGATGACTGTAGGTCTACCTCATCCTGACCACTGTAGATGACTGTAGGTCTACTTCATCCTGACCACTGTAGAAGACTGTAGGTCTACTTCATCCTGACCACTGTAGATGACTGTAGGTCTACCTCATCCTGACCACTGTAGATGACTGTAGGTCTACTTCATCCTGACCACTGTAGATGACTGTAGGTCTACCTCATCCTGACCACTGTAGATGACTGTAGGTCTACCTCATCCTGACCACTGTAGATGACTGTAGGTCTACTTCATCCTGACCACTGTAGATGACTGTAGGTCTACCTCATCCTGACCACTGTAGATGACTGTAGGTCTACCTCATCCTGACCACTGTAGATGACTGTAGGTCTACTTCATCCTGACCACTGTAGATGACTGTAGGTCTACCTCATCCTGACCACTGTAGATGACTGTAGGTCTACCTCATCCTGACCACTGTAGATGACTGTAGGTCTACCTCATCCTGACCACTGTAGATGACTGTAGGGCTACCTCATCCTGACCACTGTAGATGACTGTAGGTCTACCTCATCCTGACCACTGTAGATGACGTAGGTCTACCTCATCCTGACCACTGTAGATGACTGTAGGTCTACCTCATCTGACCACTGTAGATGACTGTAGGTCTACCTCATCCTGACCACTGTAGATGACTGTAGGTCTACCTCATCCTGACCACTGTAGATGACGTAGGTCTACCTCATCCTGACACTGTAGATGACTGTAGGTCTACCTCATCCTGACCACTGTAGATGACTGTAGGTCTACTCATCCTGACCACTGTAGATACTGTAGCCGTTCTACCTCATCCTACCACTGTAGATGACTGTAGGTCTACCCTCATCCTGACACCACTGTAGATGGGAATGTAGTTCTACCTCATCCTGACCACTGTACGATGACTGTAGGCTATACCTCATCCTGACCCACTGTAGATGGACTGTAGGTTACCTGCATCCTGAACCACTGCTCGATGATGTAAGGGTCTATCCTGACCACTGTAGATGACTGTAGGTCTACCTCATCCTGACCACTGTAGATGACTGTAGGTCTACCTCATCCTGACCACTGTAGATGACTGTAGGTCTACCTCATCCTGACCACTGTAGATGACTGTAGGTCTACCTCATCCTGACCACTGTAGATGACTGTAGGTCTACCTCATCCTGACCACTGTAGATGACTGTAGGTCTACCTCATCCTGACCACTGTAGATGACTGTAGGTCTACCTCATCCTGACCACTGTAGATGACTGTAGGTCTACCTCATCCTGACCACTGTAGATGACTGTAGGTCTACCTCATCCTGACCACTGTAGATGACTGTAGGTCTACCTCATCCTGACCTCTTTAGATGACTGTAGGTCTACCTCATCCTGACCTCTTTAGATGACTGTAGGTCTACCTCATCCTGACCTCTTTAGATGACTGTAGGTCTACCTCATCCTGACCACTGTAGATGACTGTAGGTCTACCTCATCCTGACCACTGTAGATGACTGTAGGTCTACCTCATCCTGACCACTGTAGATGACTGTAGGTCTACCTCATCCTGACCACTGTAGATGACTGTAGGTCTACCTCATCCTGACCACTGTAGATGACTGTAGGTCTACTCATCCTGACCACTGTAGATGACTGTAGGTCTACCTCATCCTGACCACTGTAGATGACTGTAGGTCTACCTCATCCTGACCACTGTAGATGACTGTAGGTCTACCTCATCCTGACCACTGTAGATGACTGTAGGTCTACTTCATCCTGACCACTGTAGATGACTGTAGGTCTACCTCATCCTGACCTCTTTAGATACTGTAGGTCTACCTCATCCTGACCCATGTAGAAGACTGTAGGTCTACCTCATCCTGACCACTGTAGAATGACTGTAGGTCTACCTCATCCTGACCACTGTAGATGACTGTAGGTCTACCTCATCCTGACCACTGTAGATGACTGTAGGTCTACCTCATCCTGACCACTGTAGATGACTGTAGGTCTACCTCATCCTGACCACTGTAGATGACTGTAGCTCTACCTCATCCTGACCACTGTAGATGACTGTACGGTCTACCTCATCCTGACCACTGTAGATGACTGTAGTCTACCTCATCCTGACACTGTAGATGACTGTAGGTCTACCTCCATCCTGACCACTGTAGATGACTGTAGGTCTACCTCATCCTGACCTCTTTAGATGACTGTAGGTCTACCTCATCCTGACCTCTTTAGATGACTGTAGGTCTACCTCATCCTGACCTCTTTAGATGACTGTATGTGCCTAACTACCACAACGTTGACGGTGTTTACATTGATTGAGTTGCGAGTAATGGGCTATATATATATATATGTGTTTTAAATTGAGTAACGACCCCAACACTGGTCATAAATAGCTTTCAGCCAGCTAGAATAGGAGACGCAAATGATGTTTTATTTCTGCAGTGTTGTGAGAATCCCTCATGTGTGACTGTGGAGACAGGTGTGTTAGACCTGTGTAATGGAGACAGGTGTGTTAGACCTGTGTAATGGAGACAGGTGTGTTAGACCTGTGTAATGGAGACAGGTGTGTTAGACCTGTGTAATGGAGACAGGTGTGTTAGACCTGTGTAATGGAGACGGGTGTGTTAGACCTGTGTAATGGAGACAGGTGTGTTAGACCTGTGTAATGGAGACAGGTGTGTTAGGTGTGTTAGACCTGTGTAATGGAGACAGGTGTGTTAGGTGTGTTAGACCTGTGTAATGGAGACAGGTGTGTTAGGTGTGTTAGACCTGTGTAATGGAGACAGGTGTGTTAGGTGTGTTAGACCTGTGTAATGGAGACAGGTGTGTTAATGGAGTGTTAGACCTGTGTAATGGAGACAGGTGTGTTAGACCTGTGTAATGGAGACCAGGTGTGTTAGACCTGTGTAATGGAGACAGGTGTGTTAGACCTGTGTAATGGAGACGGGTGTGTTAGACCTGTGTAATGGAGACGGGTGTGTTAGACCTGTGTAATGGAGCCGGGTGTGTTAGACCTGTGTAATGGAGACGGGTGTGTTAGACCTGTGTAATGGAGACGGGTGTGTTAGACCTGTGTAATGGAGACAGGTGTGTTAGACCTGTGTAATGGAGACAGGTGTGTTAGACCCTGTGTAATGGAGACAGGTGTGTTAGACCTGTGTAATGGAGACAGGTGTGTAGACCTGTGTAATGGAGACAGGTGTGTTAGACCTGTGTAATGGAGACAGGTGTGTTAGACCTGTGTAATGGAGACAGGTGTGTTAGACCTGTGTAATGGAGACAGGTGTGTTTAGACCTGTGTAATGGAGACAGGTGTGTTAGACCTGTGTAATGGAGACAGGTGTGTTAGACCTGTGTAATGGAGACAGGTGTGTTAGACCTGTGTAATGGAGACAGGTGTGTTAGACCTGTGTAATGGAGACAGGTGTGTTAGACCTGTGTAATGGAGACAGGTGTGTTAGACCTGTGTAATGGAGACAGGTGTGTTAGACCTGTGTGTTGAGACCTGTGTAATGGAGACAGGTGTGTTAGGTGTGTTAGACCTGTGTAATGGAGACAGGTGTGTTAGACCTGTGTAATGGAGACAGGTGTGTTAGACCTGTGTAATGGAGACAGGTGTGTTAGACCTGTGTAATGGAGACAGGTGTGTTAGACCTGTGTAATGGAGACAGGTGTGTTAGACCTGTGTAATGGAGACAGGTGTGTTAGACCTGTGTAATGGAGACAGGTGTGTTAGACCTGTGTAATGGAGACAGGTGTGTTAGGTGTGTTAGACCTGTGTAATGGAGACAGGTGTGTTAGACCTGTGTAATGGAGACAGGTGTGTTAGGTGTGTTAGACCTGTGTAATGGAGACAGGTGTGTTAGGTGTGTTAGACCTGTGTAATGGAGACAGGTGTGTTAGACCTGTGTAATGGAGACAGGTGTGTTAGACCTGTGTAATGGAGACGGTTGTGTTAGACCCTGTGTAATGGAGACGGGTGTGTTAGACCTGTGTAATGGAGACGGGTGTGTTAGACCTGTGTAATGGAGACAGGTGTGTTAGACCTGTGTAATGGAGACAGGTGTGTTAGACCTGTGTAATGGAGACAGGTGTGTTAGACCTGTGTAATGGAGACAGGTGTGTTAGACCTGTGTAATGGAGACAGGTGTGTTAGACCTGTGTAATGGAGACAGGTGTGTTAGACCTGTGTAATGGAGACAGGTGTGTTAGACCTGTGTAATGGAGACAGGTGTGTTAGACCTGTGTAATGGAGACAGGTGTGTTAGACCTGTGTAATGGAGACAGGTGTGTTAGACCTGTGTAATGGAGACAGGTGTGTTAGACCTGTGTAATGGAGACAGGTGTGTTAGACCTGTGTAATGGAGACAGTGTGTTAGACCTGTGTAATGGAGACAGGTGTGTTAGACCTGTGTAATGGAGACAGGTGTGTTAGGTGTGTTAGACCTGTGTAATGGAGACAGGTGTGTTAGACCTGTGTAATGGAGACAGGTGTGTTAGACCTGTGTAATGGAGACAGGTGTGTTAGACCTGTGTAATGGAGACAGGTGTGTTAGACCTGTGTAATGGAGACAGGTGTGTTAGACCTGTGTAATGGAGACAGGTGTGTTAGACCTGTGTAATGGAGACAGGTGTGTTAGACCTGTGTAATGGAGACAGGTGTGTTAGGTGTGTTAGACCTGTGTAATGGAGACAGGTGTGTTAGACCTGTGTAATGGAGACAGGTGTGTTAGGTGTGTTAGACCTGTGTAATGGAGACAGGTGTGTTAGGTGTGTTAGACCTGTGTAATGGAGACAGGTGTGTTAGACCTGTGTAATGGAGACAGGTGTGTTAGACCTGTGTAATGGAGACGGGTGTGTTAGACCTGTGTAATGGAGACGGGTGTGTTAGACCTGTGTAATGGAGACGGGTGTGTTAGACCTGTGTAATGGAGACAGGTGTGTTAGACCTGTGTAATGGAGACAGGTGTGTTAGACCTGTGTAATGGAGAAGGGTGATTACCATAGTGATTAATGAATGCAGACCGGACTCTTACACTGTGTGTAAGTTTCACTGTTAGTCTACATCTGTTGTTTACCTGTACGTGACATAATAGTTTAAATTGATTTGTGTGTTGTGTGGCTGTGCTTGTTTGGTTTTATTTTATATATCTATATATTATTGAAAGTGGACAGACTGACACTGAGACACACCAACAGAGTTGTAAATTGATGTGTCGCATTAATAAAAAGCCAAAGACTGTCTTTCCCCAGAGACAGGGACTCAGGGACTTCATTTGGCTATCCAGCATCTCTACTTCGCTTTAATTAGGAAGCAGAATAACAGGAGAGGAGGAGATTAGCAGCGGTTCATTTATACACTTAATGAAGCACATCTCGTTTTGAAGTGTTTATCAATGCATGGGTGTTTATCTTTCTCTGCCATCTCACACAGGCTCACACACACACATAACACACACACACACACACATAACACACACACACCCACTGCCGCCCCATGTCACCTGCACAGATTAACAGGCAGACCACGTCAGGTCCTGAGTTCTCGTGCACCAGCTTGTGTGTGTGTGTGTGTGTGTGTGTGTGTGTGTGTGTGTGTGTGTGTGTGTGTGTGTGTGTGTGTGTGTGTGTGTGTGATAAGGAATGTGTTTCCTACACATGTTGACTGCCTCTCTTACTGCCTCAGGGGCCCAGTTCCCTTCCCAGGTTGGTGACTGGGTAGCTGTGCCATGACTGTCTATTCTATTGTATCACAGCACAATCCTCTGACACACACACACACACAAACCACAATCCTCTTGCGTATACTATATTCTATGATATAATATTCACAGCCACATTCATACAATACATTCTGTGGTTTATAACAGGTTTAATCCAAAGTCAAGTAGCCACCAGCTAGAAGCTGTTATTTACAGTACAGGAAGCACAAAGACGAGGGCTTGAGGTCCCAAAAGGCACCCTATTCCATATGGCGCCTGGTCTAAAGTAATGCGAGTCCCTGTCTATGTAGGGACTAGGGTGCCGTTTTGGACTCATACAAGTCTTCATATTATAGGACTGTAGAGCTGCTATTCACAGGAAAACATATTATAGGACTGTAGAGCTGCTATTCACAGGGAAACATATTATAGGACTGTAGAGCTGCTATTCACAGGAAAACATATTAGCACTTTACTATTAACGTTACCTTATTGCTGCTCAAATTTCTGCAATAATGACAGTTGGTTTTGAAAGGTACTAAGATGTTAGCTTTCTGCACAACAGTCCTCTCTGTGCACAACAGTCCTCTCTGTGCACAACAGTCCTCTCTGTGCACAACAGTCCTCTCTGTGCACAACAGTCCTCTCTGTGCACAACAGTCCTCTCTGTGCACAACAGTCCTCTCTGTGCACAACAGTCCTCTCTGTGCACAACAGTCCTCTCTGTGCACAACAGTCCTCTCTGTACACAACAGTCCTCTCTGTACACAACAGTCCTCTCTGTACACAACAGTCCTCTCTGTACACTACAGTCCTCTCTGTACACTACAGTCCTCTCTGTACACAACAGTCCTCTCTGTGCACAACAGTCCTCTCTGTACACAACAGTCCTCTCTGTACACAACAGTCCTCTCTGTGCACAACAGTCCTCTCTGTACACAACAGTCCTCTCTGTGCACAACAGTCCTCTCTGTGCACAACAGTCCTCTCTGTGCACAACAGTCCTCTCTGTACACAACAGTCCTCTCTGTGCACAACAGTCCTCTCTGTGCACAACAGTCCTCTCTGTACACTACAGTCCTCTCTGTGCACAACAGTCCTCTCTGTACACAACAGTCCTCTCTGTACACAACAGTCCTCTCTGTGCACAACAGTCATATCTGTACACTACAGTCCTCTCTGTACACAACAGTCCTCTCTGTGCACAACAGTCCTCTCTGTGCACAACAGTCCTCTCTGTACACTACAGTCCTCTCTGTGCACAACAGTCCTCTCTGTGCACAACAGTCCTCTCTGTGCACAACAGTCCTCTCTGTGCACTACAGTCCTCTCTGTGCACAACAGTCCTCTCTGTGCACAACAGTCCTCTCTGTGCACAACAGTCCTCTCTGTGCACAACAGTCCTCTCTGTGCACAACAGTCCTCTCTGTGCACAACAGTCCTCTCTGTGCACAACAGTCCTCTCTGTGCACAACAGTCCTCTCTGTGCACAACAGTCCTCTCTGTGCACAACAGTCCTCTCTGTGCACAACAGTCCTCTCTGTGCACTACAGTCCTCTCTGTGCACAACAGTCCTCTCTGTGCACTACAGTCCTCTCTGTACACAACAGTCCTCTCTGTACACAAGTCCTCTCTGTACACAACAGTCCTCTGTACACAACAGTCCTCTCTGTGCACAACAGTCCTCTCTGTGCACAACAGTCCTCTCTGTGCACAACAGTCCTCTCTGTACACAACAGTCCTCTCTGTACACAACAGTCTTCTCTGTGCACAACAGTCCTCTCTGTGCACAACAGTCCTCTCTGTGCACAACAGTCCTCTCTGTGCACAACAGTCCTCTCTGTGCACAACAGTCCTCTCTGTGCGTCCTCTCTGTGCACAACAGTCCTCTCTGTGCACTACAGTCCTCTCTGTACACAACAGTCCTCTCTGTGCACTACAGTCCTCTCTGTGCACTACAGTCCTCTCTGTACACAACAGTCCTCTCTGTACACAAGTCCTCTCTGTACACAAGTCCTCTCTGTACACAACAGTCCTCTCTGTACACAACAGTCCTCTCTGTACACAACAGTCATCTCTGTGCACAACAGTCCTCTCTGTGCACAACAGTCCTCTCTGTGCACAACAGTCCTCTCTGTGCACAACAGTCCTCTCTGTGCACAACAGTCCTCTCTGTGCACAACAGTCCTCTCTGTGCACAACAGTCCTCTCTGTGCACAACAGTCCTCTCTGTACACAACAGTCCTCTCTGTGCACAACAGTCCTCTCTGTGCACAAGTCCTCTCTGTACACAAGTCCTCTCTGTACACAAGTCCTCTCTGTGCACTACAGTCATCTCTGTGCACTACAGTCATCTCTGTGCACTACAGTCCTCTCTGTGCACAACAGTCCTCTCTGTGCACAACAGTCCTCTCTGTGCACAACAGTCCTCTCTGTGCACAACAGTCCTCTCTGTGCACAACAGTTCTCTCTGCACAACAGTCCTCTCTGCACAACAGTCCTCTCTGTGGAGTATGTTGTACAGAGAGGACTGTTGAATATATAGAGAATATACCGAGCTTCTTCCTTTTGATTGGCATTGTCTCTTTTTCTGTCCTGTTTCTGTGCAGTGTGGGAGGATTGTTATTAGTGTAGAGAGATGGTGTGACAGGGAAAGACAATTGTGTGTGTGTGCGTGTGTGTGTGTGTGTGCATGCGTGTGTGTGCGTGTGTGTGTGTGTGTGCGCGCGTGCGTGTGTGTGCGTGCGCGTGTGCGTGTGTGTGTGTGTGTGTGCGCGTGCGTGTGTGTGTGCGCGTGTGTGTGTGTGGTTGGCAGTATTATTTCGTACCTTCTGTAACAGGTAGCTAATGTATTTCATTAGAACTGGCTGTCCATTCCCCACAGGCAAGACCACCACTCTCTCCTCTCTCTCTTTATTACCCCCCGCCCCCCCTATATTCTCTCTCCTGCTCTCTCTTTTTTACCCCCCCCCCCTCCTCTCTCTCTTTCTTCTCTTCCATCTTTACTGAATAAACAACTAGATTCAGTTATATGTTCATGCCTCCTCCTCCCTCCTCCTCCTCCTCTTGTCAACATGTTTCTTTCCTTCCTGGAATTCAATTATGGCAACGGTTGTTTTATGATGTTGTCTTGCCGTCGGATGACGGATTCATTATCTCATCACTCTGGCTGACAGACAGGCTGCCTGGTCGCCTGGCGCTGCTGTTGTTCCATACAGTTACACAGGCTTTCATTGATTCAGACACGCCATTCCACTCTGTTTCTAACCCTGTCTAGTCTCTACCTCCTTCCTGTTGTTTCTTCTCCTCCTCCTCCTCCCTGTCTCCTCTCCTCATCATCTCCCCTCTCTTCCATTCTCCTCCTCCTCTCCCTCCCTCGCTCCTCCTCCTCCTCTCCCTCTGTCTCCTCTCTTCCTCATCTCCCCCTGTCTCCTCTCCTCCTCAACTCCCCATGTCTCCTCTCCTTCTCCTCTCCCCCCTCTCCTCTTCTCGTCATCTCCCTCTGTTGTTTCTCCTCTCCCTGTCTCTCCTCCTCTCCCTCTGTCTCCTCATCTCTCTCCTCATCTCTCTCCTCTTCTCCTCCTCTCCTTCTGTTTCTCCTCTTCCTCTGTCTCATCTCCCTCTTTCTTTCCTCTCTCCTCTCCTCTCCCTCCTCTCTCCTCTCCCTCTATCTCCTCTTCTACACATTGCGCCTGTCTCTCCTCCTCCTCTGTGTCTGTCCTCTCCCTCACCACCTCCTCTCCTGCTGTCTCTCCTCTTCTCCACCTTGCCCTGTCTCACCTCTCCTCCCCTCTCCCTCTGTGTCTGTCCTCTCCCTCACCACCTCCTCTCCTGCTGTCTCTCCTCTTCCTCACCTTGCCCTGTCTCACCTCTCCTCCCCTCTCCCTTTGTGTCTGTCCTCTCCTCCTCGTCCTCCTCTCCCTCTGTGTCTGTCCTCTCCCTCACCACCTGCTCTCCTGCTGTCTCTTCTCTTCTCCACCTTGCCCTGTCTCACCTCTCCTCCTCCTCTCCCTCTGTGTCTGTCCTCTCCTCCTCCTCCTCCTCTCCCTCTGTGTCTGTCCTCTCCCTCACCTCCTCTCCTGCTGTCTCTCCTCTTCCTCACCTTGCCCTGTCTCACCTCTCCTCCCCTCTCCCTCTGTGTCTGTCCTCTCCTCCTCCTCCTCCTCTCCCTCACCTCCTCTCCTGCTGTCTCTCCTCTTCTCCACCCTGCCCCGTCTCGCCTCTCCTCCTCCTCCTCCTTTCCCTCTGTGTGTCCTCTCCTTCTCTGTCACCTCCTCCTTCTCCTCTCCCTCTCACTTCCTCCTCCTCCTCTCCCTCTGTGTATGTCCTCTCCTTCTCACTCACCTCCTCCTCCTCTCCCTCCTATTTCCTCCTCCTCCTCTCCCTCTGTGTATGTCCTCTCCTTCTCCCCTCCCTCTCCTCTCCTCCTCCTCCTCTCTTTCTGTGTCTGTCCTCTCCTCCTCCTCTCCCTCTCCCTCTCCTCCTCTCCCTCTGTGTCTGTCCTCTCCTCCTCCTCTCCCCTCCCCTCCTCCTCCTCTCACTCATTGTCTGTCCTCTCCTCCTCCTCTCCCTCTCCTCCTCCTCCTCTCCCTCGGTGTATGTCCTCTCTTCCTCCCTCTACCTACTCTGTTCTCAGTCTGTTCTAATTCTTTAAGAAACAGGAAGTTATTCATGAAAAATGGATTTAGAAGATGATCTCCACCAATGAGTTTCTGTTGCTGTGTCAAACAATGGTACCCTATTCCCTATTTGGTGCACTACTTTTTACTCCTTCCCATATGGTTCGCTCTGTGTAGGGAATAGTGCGCAATTTGGAACGTAGTCTCCTCTTTCTTTCCTCGGAATCATCTGAAAGTTTCAAACTGTTTCTAACTCTCCATTATGAACAAATGTTATAAATATCCTGCTGAATTAATTCTGCATAACTTACATCGGGAGCAGGAAAACTCTGAGGCTGCAATGAAAGCTCAGGGAGTTGGTTTGTGCAGTAGCTCCCCCTGACTGTCTTTTATGGAGATAATAGATTCCTTTTGGTTCCGCAGCTTTGATGTGGTTTCTGCATGAAAGAGGGCATCATTCTGGGGATGCTGGTGAGGGCACGTTAAGGGAGGACAACTTGTGAGAGTTTTGTCTTAGTTTGTCATCAACACTGTTGTTCAACGTTAAATCGTGTTACCTTGATAAAAAGGGGGGCCTCGGTGGCCTCGGGCCGCGGTGGCCTCGGGCCTCGGGCCCCCTGTGAACTTTGTGTTGTTTTGATGTACAACTGGAAATTAAATTAAAAATTAAATTAACTTCGGATTCGAGTATTTTAATTTTTTATTTAACCTTTATTTAACTAGGGAAGTCAGTTAAGAACAAATTCTTATTTTCAATGACGGCCTAGGAACTGCCTTGTTCAGGGGTAGAACAACAGATTTGTACCTTGTCAGCTCGGGGGTTTGAACTTGCAACCTTCCGGTTCCTAGTCCAACACTCTAACCACTAGGCTACCCTGCCGCCTCTACACTCTAACCACTAGGCTACCCTGCCGCCTCTACACTCTAACCACTAGGCTACCCTGCCGCTACCCTACAGCAGTAGTATTTAATAGTGGATTAAACGTTGATTAATTATGTGTCTCTATTGAAAAATATACTTTTTTCTTGGGTGAATATAGGTGGAATCCATTTTTTACATATGTATTTAATGATGATTCCTTCGAATAGATACAAACTAATTATATTGGTTTATGAGAGGGTAAATGGTGGTTAAATCCCCCTGCGGTCGATGTCCTCGCCTCCGCAGAAATCTAATTAGCATAATACAAATATCCCCATAAAAAAATCTGTCAGTTTACGCTCGAGATATCTTTTTTTTTGTTGTTGCATTGGATGTGTCTCAATCCAATGTCGCACTTCCTCATCTGAGGGGGAAAAGTGTCAGAGCTAGAGTGGTGTTTTGTCAGACCATGAGGCATCCCAAGAGCATCCTCAAATGCCGACCACATTTTCTCCCAAGAGCATTCAGCCGTGTATTTCCCCCCCAAGAAGATACCTCAGCGGCCCTGAAAGAACTTCACTGGACTCTATGTAAACCATATATCCCGAGGCTACGTTTATTGTCGCTGGGGATTTTACCAAGGCTAATTTGAGGCTACCTAATTTCTACCAGCACATTGACTGTAACACCTGCATGGGCAATACACTGGATCACTGCTACTCTAACTTCCGCTATGCATGCAAGGCCCTCCCCCGCCCTCCATTCAGCAAATCCGACCATGACTCCATCTTGCTCCTACCATCCTATAGGCAAAAACTCTAACAGGATGTAGCCGTGACTAGAACCATTCAACGCTGGTCTGACCAATCGGAATCCAAGCTTCAAGATTGTTTTGATCACACGGACTGGGAAATGTTCAGGGAAGCCTCAGAAAATAACACTGATTTATTCGCTGACTCGGGGAGTGAGTTTATAAGGATTGCATTGGAGATGTTGTATCCACTGTAACTATTAAAACTTACCCCAACCAGAAACCGTGGATAGATGGCGGCATTCGTGCAGAACTGAAAGCGCAAACCACCGCATTCAAGATGTGGGAAAGATGTCGGGAATATGAACAGGGGCTCCCCCTCTCCTTCTCCGTGGCCAATGTGAGTAAGACATTTAAACGTGTTAGCCCTCGCAAGGCATCTGGCCCAACGGCATCCCAGACAAACGAAATACCTTCTTCTTTCCCTAGCTGCGTCAGGCTTCCAGACAAACTAAACACCTTCTTCTTTCCCTAGCCGCGTCCTCAGTATATTTGCACATTGGGTCAATACAACTGCATCAGACAACATACATTCACACCAGCACTGTTATTTAACCCTTTCTCCTCCTACCCATTCACTTCCCAGTCTGCTGTCCCCACATGCTTCAAGGTGGCCACCATTGTTCCCGTACCAAACGATCAAAGATAACTGAACTAAAGTACTCCACGTAGCACTCACTTCTGTCATCATGAAGTGCTTTGAGAGACCAGTCAAGGATCTTATCACCTCTACCTTACCTGACACCCTAGGCCCACTTCAGTTTGCTTACCGCCCCAATAGGTCCACAGACGATGTGATCGCCATCACACTGTACACTGCCCTATCCCATCTGGACAAGAGGAATACCTATGTAAGAATGTTGTTCATCGACTACAGCTCAGCATTCAACACTATAGTACCCTCCAAGCTCATCTTTAAGCTTAAGCCCCTGGGTCTCCACCCCCTCCCTATGTAATTGTGTCCTGGACTTTCTGACGGGCCGCCACCAGGTGGTGAAGGCAGGAAACAACATCTCCACTTCGCTGAACCTCAACACTGGGGCACCACAAGGGTGTGTGCTCAGCCCTCTCCTGTACTTCCTGTTCACCCATGACTGCGTGGCCACACTCGCCTCAATCACCAAGTTTGCAGATGACACAACAGTAGTGGGCTTGATTACCAACAACGACGAGACGGCCTACAGGGAGGAGGTGAGGGCCCTCGGAGTGTGGTGTCAGGAAAATAACCTCACACTCAAAGTCAACAAAACTAAGGAGATGATTGTGGACTTCAGGAAACAGCAGAGGGAACACCCCCCTATCCACATCGATGGAACAGTAGTGGAGAGGGTAGTAAGTTTTAAGTTCCTCGGCGTACACATCACAGACAAACTGAATTGGTCCACCCACACAGACAGCATCGTGAAGAAGGCGCAGCAGCGCCTCTTCAACCTCAGGAGGCTGAAGAAATTCGGCTTGTCACCAAAAGCACTCACAAACTTCTACAGATGCACAATCGAGAGCATCCTGTCGGGCTGTATCACCGCCTGGTACGGCAACTGCTCCGCCCACAACCGTAAGGCTCTCCAGAGGGTAGTGAGGTCTGCACAACGCATCACCGGGGGCAAACTACCTGCCCTCCAGGACACCTACACCACCCGATGTCACAGGAAGGCCATAAAGATCATCAAGGACAGCAACCACCCGAGCCACTGCCTGTTCACCCCGCTATCATCCAGAAGGCGAGGTCAGTACAGGTGCATCAAAGCTGGGACAGAGAGACTGAAAAACAGCTTCTATCTCAAGGCTATCAGACTGTTAAACAGCCACCACTAACACAGAGAGGCTGTTGCCTACATACAGACTCAATCATTAGCCACTTTAATAAATGGATCACTAGTCACTTTAAATAATGCCATTTTAATCATGTTTACATATCTTACATTACTCATCTCATGTGTATATACTGTACTCTATACCATCTATTGCATCTTGCCTATGTCGCTCGGTCATCACTCATCCATATATTTATATGTACATATTCTTATTCCATCCCTTTAGATTTGTGTGTATAAGGTAGTTGTTGTGGTATTGTTAGATTCCTTGTTAGATATTACTGCAACTGTCAGAACTAGAAGCACAAGCATTTCGCTTGTTTCTCATGGTCTGAGAGTCCTTTAGGTGCCTTTTGGCAAACTCCAAGCGGGCTATCATGTGCCTTTTACTGAAGAGTGGCTTCAGTCTGTACATTACGATAAAGGCCTGATTGGTTGAGTGCTGCAGAGGTGATTGTCTTTCTGGAAGGTTCTCCCATCTTCACAGGGGAACTCTGGAGCTTTGTCAGAGTGACCATTGGGTTCTTGGTCACCTTCCTAACGAAGGCTCTTCTCCCCCGATTGCTCAGTTTGACCGGGTCTTTGTGGTTCCAAACGTCTTCCATTTAAGAATGATGGAGGTCACTGTGTTCAATGCTGCAGAAGTTTTGGGGGTTCACTTCCCCCCCCTCGACACAATCCTGTCTCAGAGCTCTACAGACAATTCCTTTGACCTCATGGCTTGGTTTTTGCTCTGACATGCACTGTCAACTGTGGGACCTTATATGGACAGGTTTGTGTCTTTCCAAATCATGTCCAATCAATTGAATTTACCACGGGTGAACTCCAATCAAACAAAGGATGACCAATAGAAACAGGATGCACCTGAGCTCACTTTCACATCTCATTGCAAAGGGTCTGAATACTTACGTAAATACAGTGTTTTTTTTTTTTGCAAACATTTCTAAAAACCTGTTTTCACTTGGTCGTTATGGGGTTTTGTGTGTAGATTGATGAGAAAAAATATATATAATTTAATCCATTTTAGAATAAAGATGTAATGTAATAAAATGCAGAAAAAGTCAAAGGTCAAGTCAAAGGGTCTGAATAATTATGTAACCTAGTGGTTAGAGCGTTATGTAAATAAGTCCAGGGGTCTGAATAATTATGTAACCTAGTGGTTAGAGCGTTATGTAAATAAGTCCAGGGGTCTGAATACTTATGTAAATAAGTCCAGGGGTCTGAATAATTATGTAAATAAGTCCAGGGGTCTGAATACTTATGTAAATAAGTCCAGGGGTCTGCATACTTATGTAAATAAGTCCAGGGGTCTGAATAATTATGTAAATAAGTCCAGGGGTCTGAATACTTATGTAAATAAGTCCAGGGGTCTGAATACTTTCCGAATGCACTGTAGGACAGACACTTCAGAACAAACTTCCTTTTAGATTATTTGGTGGACTCTCTGCAGTAAGGATTATCTGTTATTCAATGTGTTTCTATTGGCTAATAGCAGTAAGGACTATCTGTTATTCAATGTGTTTCTATGGGCTAATAGCAGTAAGGATTATCTGTTGTTCAATGTGTTTCTATGGGCTAATAGCAGTAAGGATTATCTGTTATTCAATGTGGTTCTATGGGCTAATAGCAGTAAGGATTATCTGTTATTCAATGTGTTTCTATTGGCTAATAGCAGTAAGGACTATCTGTTATTCAATGTGTTTCTATTGGCTAATAGCAGTAAGGATTATCTGTTATTCAATGTGTTTCTATTGGCTAATAGCAGTAAGGATTATCTGTTATTCAATGTGTTTCTATTGGCTAATAGCAGTAAGGGCTATCTGTTATTCAATGTGTTTCTATTGGCTAATAGCAGTAAGGACTATCTGTTATTCAATGTGTTTCTATTGGCTAATAGCAGTAAGGACTATCTGTTATTCAATGTGTTTCTATTGGCTAATAGCAGTAAGGACTATCTGTTATTCAATGTGGTTCTATGGGCTAATAGCAGTAAGGACTATCTGTTATTCAATGTGTTTCTATTGGCTAATAGCAGTAAGGACTATCTGTTATTCAATGTGTTTCTATGGGCTAATAGCAGTAAGGATTATCTGTTGTTCAATGTGTTTCTATGGGCTAATAGCAGTAAGGACTATCTGTTATTCAATGTGTTTCTATTGGCTAATAGCAGTAAGGACTATCTGTTATTCAATGTGTTTCTATTGGCTAATAGCAGTAAGGACTATCTGTTGTTCAATGTGTTTCTATTGGCTAATAGCAGTAAGGACTATCTGTTATTCAATGTGTTTCTATTGGCTAATAGCAGTAAGGACTATCTGTTATTCAATGTGTTTCTATTGGCTAATAGCAGTAAGGACTGTGTTGTTCAATGTGTTTCTATTGGCTAATAGCAGTAAGGACTATCTGTTATTCAATGTGTTTCTATGGGCTAATAGCAGTAAGGACTGTGTTGTTCAATGTGTTTCTATTGGCTAATAGCAGTAAGGACCGTGTTGTTCAATGTGTTTCTATTGGCTAATAGCAGTAAGGACTATCTGTTATTCAATGTGTTTCTATTGGCTAATAGCAGTAAGGACTATCTGTTATTCAATGTGTTTCTATGGGCTAATAGCAGTAAGGACTGTGTTGTTCAATGTGTTTCTATTGGCTAATAGCAGTAAGGACCGTGTTGTTCAATGTGTTTCTATTGGCTAATAGCAGTAAGGACTATCTGTTATTCAATGTGTTTCTATTGGCTAATAGCAGTAAGGACTATCTGTTATTCAATGTGTTTCTATGGGCTAATAGCAGTAAGGACTATCTGTTATTCAATGTGTTTCTATTGGCTAATAGCAGTAAGGACTATCTGTTATTCAATGTGTTTCTATGGGCTAATAGCAGTAAGGACTATCTGTTATTCAATGTGTTTCTATTGGCTAATAGCAGTAAGGTCTATCTGTTATTCAATGTGTTTCTATTGGCTAATAGCAGTAAGGACTATCTGTTGTTCAATGTAGTGATTCTGTTATTCAATGTGTTTCTATTGGCTAATAGCAGTAAGGACCGTGTTATTCAATGTGTTTCTATTGGCTTATACTGTAGTAGTAAGGACTATCTGTTATTCAATGTGGTTCTATGGGCTAATAGCAGTAAGGACCGTGTTATTCAATGTGTTTCTATTGGCTTATACTGTAGTAGTAAGGACTATCTGTTATTCAATGTGTTTCTATTGGCTAATAGCAGTAAGGACCGTGTTATTCAATGTGTTTCTATTGGCTTATACTGTAGTAGTAAGGACTATCTGTTATTCAATGTGGTTCTATGGGCTAATAGGAGTAAGGACCGTGTTATTCAATGTGTTTCTATTGGCTAATACTGTAGTAGTAAGGACTATCTGTTATTCAATGTGGTTCTATGGGCTAATAGCAGTAAGGACCGTGTTATTCAATGTGTTTCTATTGGCTAATACTGTAGTAGTAAGGTCTATCTGTTATTCAATGTGTTTCTATTGGCTAATACTGTAGTAGTAAGGACTATCTGTTATTCAATGTGTTTCTATTGGCTAATACTGTAGTAGTAAGGTCTATCTGTTATTCAATGTGTTTCTATTGGCTAATACTGTAGTAGTAAGGACTATCTGTTATTCAATGTGTTTCTATTGGCTAATACTGTAGTAGTAAGGACTATCTGTTATTCAATGTGTTTCTATTGGCTAATACTGTAGTAGTAAGGACTATCTGTTATTCAATGTGTTTCTATTGGCTAATACTGTAGTAGTAAGGACTATCTGTTATTCAATGTGTTTCTATTGGCTAATACTGTAGTAGTAAGGTCTATCTGTTATTCAATGTGTTTCTATTGGCTTATACTGTAGTAGTAAGGACTATCTGTTATTCAATGTGTTTCTATTGGCTAATACTGTAGTAGTAAGGTCTATCTGTTATTCAATGTGTTTCTATTGGCTAATACTGTAGTAGTAAGGTCTATCTGTTATTCAATGTGTTTCTATTGGCTAATACTGTAGTAGTAAGGTCTATCTGTTATTCAATGTGTTTCTATTGGCTAATACTGTAGTAGTAAGGTCTATCTGTTATTCAATGTGTTTCTATTGGCTAATACTGTAGTAGTAAGGTCTATCTGTTATTCAATGTGTTTCTATTGGCTAATACTGTAGTAGTAAGGTCTATCTGTTATTCAATGTGTTTCTATTGGCTAATACTGTAGTAGTAAGGTCTATCTGTTATTCAATGTGTTTCTATTGGCTAATAGCAGTAAGGACTGTCTGTTATTCAATGTGTTTCTATTGGCTTATACTGTAGTAGTAAGGACTGTCTGTTATTCAATGTGTTTCTATTGGCTAATACTGTAGTAGTAAGGTCTATCTGTTATTCAATGTGTTTCTATTGGCTAATACTGTAGTAGTAAGGTCTATCTGTTATTCAATGTGTTTCTATTGGCTAATACTGTAGTAGTAAGGTCTATCTGTTATTCAATGTGTTTCTATTGGCTAATACTGTAGTAGTAAGGACTATCTGTTATTCAATGTGTTTCTATTGGCTAATACTGTAGTAGTAAGGTCTATCTGTTATTCAATGTGTTTCTATTGGCTAATACTGTAGTAGTAAGGACCGTGTTATTCAATGTGTTTCTATTGGCTAATACTGTAGTAGTAAGGTCTATCTGTTATTCAATGTGTTTCTATTGGCTAATACTGTAGTAGTAAGGTCTATCTGTTATTCAATGTGTTTCTATTGGCTAATACTGTAGTAGTAAGGTCTATCTGTTATTCAATGTGTTTCTATTGGCTAATAGCAGTAAGGACCGTGTTATTCAATGTGTTTCTATTGGCTAATACTGTAGTAGTAAGGCCAAACGTTTTGTTCATTAAATATATATATATATTTGTTTAAATACTTAAAGCGGTCTTAAAATTCAACATCAAACATCAAAATGATCCTTGGTTTGAAAACATACAGCCTAGTAGAACTCCCTTCCCCCAGTTTAGACAGACTGTAATGGGTTAATGCCTCTATTTTGGGTAAAACTGTTGAAATAAGCTCATGAGGCATTTCCAAATTATATTCTTCAAGAATGAATGGCTATATATATATCTCATTAATTTAAATGTAACAAAAAGAGAAATGGATAAACATTCCCTAATAAACGTGTATTTTTTTTCTTCTTTAAAATAAATAAATAATGATTTTGTGTTTTTTCTTCAGGTAATGAGTTCGGCCACCCAGAGTGGCTGGACTTCCCTAGGAAGGGTAATAATGAGAGTTATCACTACGCCAGGCGTCAGTACAACCTGCTGGACACTGACCACCTCCGTTACAGACAGCTCTATGACTTTGACCGGGACATGAACCGTACCGAGGACAAGTACGGCTGGCTGGCTGCACCACCGGTAAGGACGCACACACACACACACACACACACACACACACACACACACACACACACACACACACACACACACACACACGCACACACACACACACACGCGCACGCACGCACGCACGCACGCACGCACGCACGCAAGCACGCACGCACACACACACAGCTACATGCACACACACACACACAGCTACATGCACGCACACACACACACACAGCTGCATGCACGCTCACACACACACACACACTGAGGAAAAATATGACTGCCTGGTTGTAGCATCCCTAAGGACACACAGTTCCATGCAGATATATACCCACAGTCGCCCACAGTCACCCACAGTCGCCCACAGATATATACCCACAGTCACCCACAGATATATACCCACAGTCGCCCACAGATATATACCCACAGTCAGCCACAGTCAGCCACAGTCAGCCACAGTCGCCCACAGATATATACCCACAGTCAGCCACAGTCAGCCACAGTCGCCCACAGTCACCCACAGATATATACCCACAGTCAGCCACAGTCGCCCACAGATATATACCCACAGTCGCCCACAGATATATACCCACAGTCAGCCACAGTCAGCCACAGTCGCCCACAGTCACCCACAGTCGCCCACAGATATATACCCACAGTCACCAACAGATATATACCCACAGTCGCCCACAGATATATACCCACAGTCAGCCACAGTCAGCCACAGTCGCCCACAGTCACCCACAGATATATACCCACAGTCAGCCACAGTCGCCCACAGATATATACCCACAGTCGCCCACAGATATATACCCACAGTCAGCCACATTCGCCCACAGTCACCCACAGATATATACCCACAGTCAGCCACAGTCGCCCACAGTCACCCACAGATATATACCCACAGTCACCCACAGATATATACCCACAGTCGGCCACAGTCAGCCACAGTAACCCACAGTCAGCCACAGTCAGCACTCTACTTCTTTTACGTTTGTGTGTTCAGTATATCCACGACCCATATAGACATATTTCCTGTCCATTTCCTTTCCTTTCTGCACCAGTGAAAACAGGCAGATACCTTCTGTCATTCCCACATGGAGGAGGCAGACAGACAGATACCTTCTGTCATCCCCACATGGAGGAGGCAGACAGACAGACAGATACCTTCTGTCATTCCCACATGGAGGAGGCAGACAGACAGACAGATACCTTCTGTCATTCCCACATGGAGGAGGCAGACAGACAGACAGATACCTTCTGTCATTCCCACATGGAGGAGGCAGACAGACAGACAGATACCTTCTGTCATTCCCACATGGAGGAGGCAGACAGACAGGCAGATACCTTCTGTCATCCCCACATGGAGGAGGCAGACAGACAGGCAGATACCTTCTGTCATCCCCACATGGAGGAGGCAGACAGACAGGCAGATACCTTCTGTCATCCCCACATGGAGGAGGCAGACAGACAGACAGATACCTTCTGTCATCCCCACATGGAGGAGGCAGACAGACAGATACCTTCTGTCATTCCCACATGGAGGAGGCAGACAGACAGATACCTTCTGTCATTCCCACATGGAGGAGGCAGACAGACAGGCAGATACCTTCTGTCATCCCCACATGGAGGAGGCAGACAGACAGGCAGATACCTTCTGTCATCCCCACATGGAGGAGGCAGACAGACAGACAGATACCTTCTGTCATTCCCACATGGAGGAGGCAGACAGACAGACAGATACCTTCTGTCATTCCCACATGGAGGAGGCAGACAGACAGACAGATACCTTCTGTCAACCCTTACCCTATTCCCACATGGAGGAGGCAGACAGACAGGTAGATTCCTTCTGTCATCCCTTACCCTATTCCCACATGGAGGAGGCAGACAGACAGACAGATACCTTCTGTCATTCCCACATGGAGGAGGCAGACAGACAGACAGACAGATACCTTCTGTCAACCCTTACCCTATTCCCACATGGAGGAGGCAGACAGACAGGTAGATTCCTTCTGTCATCCCTTACCCTATTCCCACATGGAGGAGACAGACAGACGGATACCTTCAGTCATCCCCACATGGAGGAGGCAGACAGACAGACAGATACCTTCTGTCATTCCCACATGGAGGAGGCAGACAGACAGATACCTTCTGTCATCCCCACATGGAGGAGGCAGACAGACAGACAGATACCTTCTGTCATTCCCACATGGAGGAGGCAGACAGACAGACAGATACCTTCTGTCATTCCCACATGGAGGAGGCAGACAGACAGGCAGATACCTTCTGTCATCCCCACATGGAGGAGGCAGACAGACAGACAGACAGACAGATACCTTCTGTCATCCCCACATGGAGGAGGCAGACAGACAGACAGACAGATACCTTCTGTCATCCCCACATGGAGGAGGCAGACAGACAGATACCTTCTGTCATTCCCACATGGAGGAGGCAGACAGACAGATACCTTCTGTCATTCCCACATGGAGGAGGCAGACAGACAGGCAGATACCTTCTGTCATCCCCACATGGAGGAGGCAGACAGACAGGCAGATACCTTCTGTCATCCCCACATGGAGGAGGCAGACAGACAGACAGATACCTTCTGTCATCCCCACATGGAGGAGGCAGACAGACAGACAGATACCTTCTGTCATTCCCACATGGAGGAGGCAGACAGACAGACAGATACCTTCTGTCAACCCTTACCCTATTCCCACATGGAGGAGGCAGACAGACAGGTAGATTCCTTCTGTCATCCCTTACCCTATTCCCACATGGAGGAGGCAGACAGACAGACAGATACCTTCTGTCATTCCCACATGGAGGAGGCAGACAGACAGACAGATACCTTCTGTCATTCCCACATGGAGGAGGCAGACAGACAGACAGATACCTTCTGTCATCCCCACATGGAGGAGGCAGACAGACAGATACCTTCTGTCATTCCCACATGGAGGAGGCAGACAGACAGACAGATACCTTCTGTCATCCCCACATGGAGGAGGCAGACAGACAGACAGATACCTTCTGTCATTCCCACATGGAGGAGGCAGACAGACAGACAGATACCTTCTGTCATCCCCACATGGAGGAGGCAGACAGACAGACAGACAGATACCTTCTGTCATCCCCACATGGAGGAGGCAGACAGACAGATACCTTCTGTCATCCCCACATGGAGGAGGCAGACAGACAGATACCTTCTGTCATTCCCACATGGAGGAGGCAGACAGACAGACAGATACCTTCTGTCATTCCCACATGGAGGAGGCAGACAGACAGACAGATACCTTCTGTCATTCCCACATGGAGGAGGCAGACAGACAGACAGATACCTTCTGTCATTCCCACATGGAGGAGGCAGACAGACAGACAGATACCTTCTGTCATTCCCACATGGAGGAGGCAGACAGACAGACAGATACCTTCTGTCATTCCCACATGGAGGAGGCAGACAGACAGACAGATACCTTCTGTCATTCCCACATGAGGAGGCAGACAGACAGACAGATACCTTCTGTCATCCCCACATGGAGGAGGCAGACAGAGACAGATACCTTCTGTCATTCCCACATGGAGGAGGCAGACAGACAGATACCTTCTGTCATTCCCACATGGAGGAGGCAGACAGACAGACAGATACCGTCTGTCATCCCTTACCCTATTCCCACATGGAGGAGGCAGACAGACAGGCAGATACCATCTGTCATCCCTTACCCTATTCCCACATGGAGGAGGCAGACAGACAGACAGATACCTTATGTCATTCCCACATGGAGGAGGCAGACAGACAGACAGATACCTTCTGTCAACCCTTACCCTATTCCCACATGGAGGAGGCAGACAGACAGGTAGATTCCTTCTGTCATCCCTTACCCTATTTCCACATGGAGGCAGACAGACAGGCAGATACCTTCTGTCATCCCTTACCCTATTCCCACATGGAGGAGGCAGACAGACAGACAGATACCTTCTGTCATTCCCACATGGAGGAGGCAGACAGACAGACAGATACCTTCTGTCAACCCTTACCCTATTCCCACATGGAGGAGGCAGACAGACAGGTAGATTCCTTCTGTCATCCCTTACCCTATTCCCGCATGGAGGAGGCAGACAGACAGATACCTTCTGTCATTCCCACATGGAGGAGGCAGACAGACAGACAGATACCTTCTGTCATCCCTTACCCTATTCCCACATGGAGGAGGCAGACAGACAGACAGATACCTTCTGCCATTCCCACATGGAGGAGGCAGACAGACAGACAGATACCTTCTGTCAACCCTTACCCTACTCCCACATGGAGGAGGCAGACAGACAGGTAGATTCCTTCTGTCATCCCTTACCCTATTTCCACATGGAGGCAGACAGACAGGCAAATACCTTCTGTCATTCCCTTACCCTATTCCCACATGGAGGAGGCAGACAGACAGACAGATACCCTCTGTCAACCCTTACCCTATTCCCACATGGAGGAGGCAGACAGACAGACAGATACCTTCTGTCAACCCTTACCCTATTCCCACATGGAGGAGGCAGACAGACAGACAGATACCTTCTGCCATTCCCACATGGAGGAGGCAGACAGACAGACATATACCTTCTGTCATTCCCACATGGAGGAGGCAGACAGACAGACAGATACCTTCTGTCAACCCTTACCCTATTCCCACATGGAGGAGGCAGACAGACAGACAGATACCTTCTGTCATTCCCTTACCCTATTCCCACATGGAGGAGGCAGACAGACAGACAGATACCCTCTGTCAACCCTTACCCTATTCCCACATGGAGGAGGCAGACAGACAGACAGGCAGACAGACAGACAGACAGACAGACAGACAGACAGACAGACGGAGAGACGGACAGTCAGGCAGATACCTTCTGTCATCCCTTACCCTATTCCCACATGGAGAAGGCAGACAGGCAGGCGGACAGGCAGGAGGAGAGGTAGGCGGACAGGCAGACAGACAGACGGGCAGGCAGACGGACGGGCAGGCAGACGGACAGATGGACAGGCAGGAGGACAGACAGACGGACAGGCAGACATACAGGCAGACAGACGGACAGGCAGACAGACGGACAGACAGGCAGACGGACAGACGGACAGACAGACGGACAGACAAGATCACAGACATGTTGGTACTCTTCCTGGGGTCCACACAAAACATGAAACATTACATAATACAGAACATTAATAGACAAGAACACTCTTCTGAACAGCTCAAAGACAGAACTACATACATTTACACACACTAGATGGCCAAAAGTATGTGGACACCTTTCTATCAAACATCTCATTCCAAAATCATGGGCTTTAAAATGGACTTTGTCCCCCCCTTTGCTACTATAACAGCCTCAGGTTTTCCACTAGATGTAGGAACATTTCTGCAGGGACTGGCTACCTTTCAGCCATGAGCATTGGTGAAGTCGGGCACTGATGTTAGGCAATTAGGCTTGGCGCTGTGCAGGCCAATCAAGTACTTCCACACCAATCTCGACAAACCATGTCTTTATGGACCTCACTTTGTGCACGGCAGCGTTGTCAAGCTGAAAGTAACATTCTGCTGAAACCCAGATTTGTCCGTCGTACTGCCAGATGGTGAAGTGGGATCCATCACTCCAGAGAACGCGTTTACATTTCTCCAGAAAACCCCATTTCAGGAAGCTCCCGACAAACAGTTCTTGTGCTGACGTTGCTTCCAGAGGCAGTTTGGAACTCGGTAGTGAGTGTTACAACTGAGGACAGACAATATTTATGCACTACTCGCTTCAGCACTCCGTGGTTCCATTCTGTGAGCTTGTGTGGCCTACCACTTCAGGGCTGAGCCGTTGTTGCTCCTAGACGTTTCCACTTCACAATAACAGAGCTTACAGTTGACCAGGGCAGCTCTAACAGGGCAGAAATTTGACGAACTGACTTTTTTGAAAGGTGGTATCCTATGACGGTGCCACGTTGAACGTCACTGAGCTCTTCAGTACGGCCATTCTACTGCCAATGTTTGTCTATGGAGATTGCATGGCGGTGTGGTCGATTTTATACACGCGTCAGCAACGTGTGTGACTGAAATAGCCGAATCCACTCATTTGAATGGCTGTCCACATACTTTTGTATATACAGCGCCTTCGTAAAGTATTCAGACCACTTGACTTTTTCCACATTTTGTTACGTTACAGCGTTATTCTAAAGTTAAAATGTCTTATCAATCTACACACAATATCCCATAATGACATCACAATATCCCATAATGACATCACAATGTCCCATAATGACATCACAATATCCCATAATGACATCACAATATCCCATAATGACAAAGCAAAAACAGGTTTTTAGATTTTATTTCAAATTTATTTAGAAAAAAAGCAGATATCACATTTGCATAAATATTCAGACCCTTTACTCAGTACTTTGTTGAAGCACCTTTGGCAGTGATTACAGCCTCAAGTCTTCTTGGGTATGATGCTACAAGCTTGGCACACCTGTATTTGGGGAGTTTCTCTCATTCTTCTTTGCAGATCCTCTCAAGCTCTGTCAGGTTGGATGGGTAGTGTCGCTGCACAGCTGTTTTCAGGTCTCTCCAGAGATGCTTGATCAGGTTCAAGTCCGGGCTCTGGCTGGGCCACTCAAGAACATTCAGAGACTTGTCCCGAAGCCACTCCTGTGTTGTCTTGGCTGTGTGCTTAGGGTTGTTGTCCTGTTGGAAGGTGAACCTTCGCCCCAGTCTGAGGTCCTGAGTGCTCTGGAGCAGGTTTTCATCAAGAATCTCTCTGTACTTTGCTCTGTTCATCTTTGCCCCGATCCTGACTAGTCTCCCGGTTTCTGCCGCTGAAAAACACCCCCACAGCATGATGCTGTAACCACCATGCTTCACCGTAGGGATGGTGCCAGGTTCCCTTAACTAGACAGACGCTTGGCATTCAGGCCAAGAGTTCAGTCTTGGTTTTATTGCATAGTACTTATATCAGCTCCCTGATTACAATGAAGAGCAAGATGTGCCGCTCTGTTCTGGACCAGCTGCTGTTACTGTTACTACTATTGTTACTGTTACTACTATTGTTACTGTTACTACTATTGTTACTGTTACTACTATTGTTACTGTCACTACTATTGTTACTGTTACTACTATTGTTACTGTCACTACTATTGTTACCGTTACTACTATTGTTACTGTTACTGCTATTGTTACTGTTACTACTATTGTTACTGTTACTACTATTGTTACTGTCACTACTATTGTTACCGTTACTACTAGTGTTACTGTTACTACTATTGTTACTGTTACTACTATCTGTTACTGTTACTACTATTGTTACTGTTACTGTTACTACTATTGTTACTGTTACTACTATTGTTACTGTTACTACTATTGTTACTGTTACTACTATTGTTACTGTCACTACTATTGTTACCGTTACTACTATTGTTACTGTTACTGCTATTGTTACTGTTACTGCTATTGTTACTGTTACTACTATTGTTACTGTTACTACTATTGTTACTGTCACTACTATTGTTACCGTTACTACTATTGTTACTCCTACTACTATTGTTACTGTTACTACTATTGTTACTGTTACTGTTACTACTATTGTTACTGTTACTGTTACTACTATTGTTACTGTTACTGTTACTACCATTGTTACTGTCACTACTATTGTTACCGTTACTATTACTACTATTGTTACTGCTACTGCTACTGTTACTGTTACTACTATTGTTACTGTTACTGCTATTGTTACTGTTACTACTATTGTTACTGTTACTACTATTGTTACTGTTACTACTATTGTTACTGTTACTACTATTGTTACTGTCACTACTATTGTTACCGTTACTACTATTGTTACTGTTACTGCTATTGTTACTGTTACTACTATTGTTACAGTTGCTACTATTGTTACTGTTACTACTATTGTTACTGTTACTACTATTGTTACTGTTACTACTATTGTTACTGCTACTGCTACTACTATTGTTTCTGTTACTACTATTGTTACTGCTACTACTATTGTTACCGTTACTACTATTGTTACTGTTACTACTATTGTTACTGTTACTACTATTGTTACTGTTACTACTATTGTTACTGTTACTGCTATTGTTACTGTTACTACTATTGTTACTGTTACTGTTACTACTATTGTTACTGTTACTACTATTGTTACTGTTACTGCTATTGTTACTGTTACTACTATTGCTACTGCTACTGTTACTACTATTGTTACTGTTACTACTATTGTTACTGTTACTGTTACTACTATTGTTACTGCTACTACTATTGTCACTGTTACTGCTACTACTATTGTTACTGCTACTACTATTGTTACTGTTACTGCTAATACTATTGTTACTGTTACTACTATTGTTACTGTTACTGTTACCACTATTGTTACTGTTACAACTATTGTTACTGTTACTACTATTGTTACTGCTACTACTATTGTTACTGTTACTACTATTGTTACTGCTACTACTATTGATAATGTTACTACTATTGTTACTCTTACTACTATTGTTACTGTTACTACTATTGTTACTGTTACTACTATTGTTACTGTTACTACTATTGTTACTGCTACTACTATTGTTACTGTTACTACTATTGTTACTGCTACTACTATTGTTACTGCTACTACTATTGTTACTGTTACTGCTAATACTATTGTTACTGTTACTACTATTGTTACTGCTACTACTATTGTTACTGCTACTACTATTGTTACTGTTACTACTATTGTTACTGTTACTACTATTGTTACTGCTACTACTATTGTTACTGTTACTACTATTGTTACTGTTACTACTACTGTTACTGTTACTACTATTGTTACTGCTACTACTATTGTTACTACTACTACTATTGTTACTGTTACTGTTACTACTATTGTTACTGTTACTACTATTGTTACTGTTACTACTATTGTTACTGCTACTACTATTGTTACTACTACTACTATTGTTACTGTTACTGTTACTACTATTGTTACTGTTACTACTATTGTTACTGCTACTACTATTGTTACTGCTACTACTATTGTTACTGTTACTGTTACTACTATTGTTACTGCTACTACTATTGTTACTGCTACTACTATTGTTACTGTTACTGTTACTACTATTGTTACTGTTACTGTTACTACTATTGTTACTGTTACTACTATTGTTACTGCTACTACTATTGTTACTGTTACTACTACTACTACTATTGTTACTGCTACTACTATTGTTACTGCTACTACTATTGTTACTGCTACTACTATTGTTACTGTTACTACTATTGTTACTGTTACTACTATTGTTACTGTTACTACTATTGTTACTACTGCTACTACTATTGTTACTGTTACTACTACTACTACCATTGTTACTGCTACTACTATTGTTACTGTTACTACTATTGTTACTGTTACTACTATTGTTACTGTTACTACTATTGTTACTGTTACTACTATTGTTACTGTTACCACTATTGATACTGTTACTACTATTGTTACTGTTACTACTATTGTTACTGTTACTACTATTGTTACTGCTACTACTATTGTTACTGTTACTACTACTACTACTATTGTTACTGCTACTACTATTGTTACTGTTACTACTATTGTTACTGTTACTACTATTGTTACTGTTACTACTATTGTTACTGTTACTACTATTGTTACTGTTACTACTATTGTTACTGTTACTACTATTGTTACTGTTACCACTATTGTTACTGTTACTGCTACTACTATTGTTATTGTTACTACTATTGTTACTGTTACTACTATTGTTACTGTTACTACTATTGTTACTGTTACCACTATTGTTACTGTTACTACTATTGTTACTGTTACCACTATTGTTACTGTTACTGCTACTACTATTGTTACTGTTACTGCTATTGTTACTGTTACTACTATTGTTACTGTTACTACTACTACTACTATTGTTACTGTTACTACTATTGTTACTGTTACTACTATTGTTACTGTTACTACTATTGTTACTGTTACTACTATTGTTACTGTTACTGTTACTACTATTGTTACTGTTACTACTATTGTTACTGTTACTACTATTGTTACTGTTACCACTATTGTTACTGTTACTGCTACTACTATTGTTACTGTTACTGCTATTGTTACTGTTACTACTATTGTTACTGCTACTACTATTGTTACTGCTACTACTATTGTTACTGTTACTACTATTGTTACTGTTACTACTATTGTTACTGCTACTACTATTGTTACTGTTACTGCTAATACTATTGTTACTGCTACTACTATTGTTACTGCTACTACTATTGTTACTGCTACTACTATTGTTACTGCTACTACTATTGTTACTGTTACTATTACTACATTGTTACTGCTACTACTATTGTTACTGTTACTACTATTGTTACTGTTACTGCTATTGTTACTGTTACTACTATTGTTACTGTTACTACTATTGTTACTGTTACTACTATTGATACTGTTACTACTATTGTTACTGTTACTACTACTACTACTATTGTTACTGCTACTACTACTACTACTACTACTATTGTTACTGTTACTACTATTGTTACTGTTACTACGGATGGAGAGGAGACATGAAGGACGCTGCTATTTGCCATTTAGCAGATGTTTTTATCCATTCACAGATCTAGCCAACAACTGATCATGCAATTTTTATTTTTATTTTGTTTAACCGTTATTTAACTAGACAACTCAGTTAAGAACAAATTCTTATTTACAAAGACAACCTACCACCAAAAGGCAAATGGCCTCCTGCGGGGACAGGGGATAAAAAATAAAATAGGATTAAACACACACCACTCCATAAAGAGAGACCTAAGACAACGACGCAGCATGGCAGCAACACACATGACAACAACATAGTAGCAACACAACATGGCAGCAGCACAATATGGTAGCAGCACACAACATGGTACAAACATAATTGGGCAACGACAACAGAACAAAAGGCAAGAAGATAGAGACAACAATACATCCAAATCACTTGGTGCCAGCGCATTGAATTCTTTCAGTAGTGTATACATTTTTTGTATTTCTTTGTTTAATCTATATTTAACTAGGCGGGTCAGTTAAGAACAATTTCTTGTTTTCAATGACGGCCTTTAACGGTTTAACTGCCTTGTTCAGGGGGCAGAACATCCGATTTTTACCTTGTCAGCTCGGGGATTCGATCTAGCAACCTTTCGGTTACTGGGCCAGCGCTCTAACCACTAGGCTACCCGCCTCCCCAATCAATACATTGCCTTGGTTATGCTGCATAGTGAGCATGACTCTGACTTTGGTTTAATGTTGCCTAAGAAGCAGTACGGCTGGTTGGGTTGTGTATCGGAGGACGCATGACTTTCAACCTTCGTCTCTCCCGAGCCCGTACGGGAGTTGTAGCGATGAGACAAGATAGTAGCTACTAACAATTGGGGAGAAAAAAGAAAAAAAATAACATGGCTGTATAATGTTAGACTGGGTTAACATGGCTGTGTAGTGATGTTAGACTGGGTTAACATGGCTGTGTAATGATGTTAGACTGGGTTAACATGGCTGTGTAATGATGTTAGACTGGGTTAACATGGCTGTGTAGTGATGTTAGACTGGGTTAACATGGCTGTGTAGTGATGTTAGACTGGGTTAACATGGCTGTGTAGTGATGTTAGACTGGGTTAACATGGCTGTGTAGTGATGTTAGACTGGGTTAACATGGCTGTGTAATGATGTTAGACTGGGTTAACATGGCTGTGTAGTGATGTTAGACTGGGTTAACATGGCTGTGTAGTGATGTTAGACTGGGTTAACATGGCTGTGTAGTGATGTTAGACTGGGTTAACATGGCTGTGTAATGATGTTAGACTGGGTTAACATGGCTGTGTAGTGATGTTAGACTGGGTTAACATGGCTGTGTAGTGATGTTAGACTGGGTTAACATGGCTGTGTAGTGATGTTAGACTGGGTTAACATGGCTGTGTAGTGATGTTAGACTGGGTTAACATGGCTGTGTAGTGATGTTAGACTGGGTTAACATGGCTGTGTAATGATGTTAGACTGGGTTAACATGGCTGTGTAGTGATGTTAGACTGGGTTAACATGGCTGTGTAATGATGTTAGACTGGGTTAACATGGCTGTGTAGTGATGTTAGACTGGGTTAACATGGCTGTGTAATGATGTTAGACTGGGTTAACATGGCTGTGTAATGATGTTAGACTGGGTTAACATGGCTGTGTAATGATGTTAGACTGGGTTAACATGGCTGTGTAATGTTAGACTGGGTTAACATGGCTGTGTAATGATGTTAGACTGGGTTAACATGGCTGTGTAATGTTAGACTGGGTTAACATGGCTGTGTAATGATGTTAGACTGGGTTAACATGGCTGTGTAGTGATGTTAGACTGGGTTAACATGGCTGTGTAGTGATGTTAGACTGGGTTAACATGGCTGTGTAATGATGTTAGACTGGGTTAACATGGCTGTGTAGTGATGTTAGACTGGGTTAACATGGCTGTGTAGTGATGTTAGACTGGGTTAACATGGCTGTGTAGTGATGTTAGACTGGGTTAACATGGCTGTGTAGTGATGTTAGACTGGGTTAACATGGCTGTGTAGTGATGTTAGACTGGGTTAACATGGCTGTGTAATGATGTTAGACTGGGTTAACATGGCTGTGTAGTGATGTTAGACTGGGTTAACATGGCTGTGTAATGATGTTAGACTGGGTTAACATGGCTGTGTAGTGATGTTAGACTGGGTTAACATGGCTGTGTAATGATGTTAGACTGGGTTAACATGGCTGTGTAATGATGTTAGACTGGGTTAACATGGCTGTGTAATGATGTTAGACTGGGTTAACATGGCTGTGTAGTGATGTTAGACTGGGTTAACATGGCTGTGTAATGTTAGACTGGGTTAACATGGCTGTGTAATGATGTTAGACTGGGTTAACATGGCTGTGTAGTGATGTTAGACTGGGTTAACATGGCTGTGTAGTGATGTTAGACTGGGTTAACATGGCTGTGTAATGATGTTAGACTGGGTTAACATGGCTGTGTAGTGATGTTAGACTGGGTTATCATGGCTTTGTAATGTTAGACTGGGTTAACATGGCTGTGTAGTGATGTTAGACTGGGTTAACATGGCTGTGTAGTGATGTTAGACTGGGTTAACATGGCTGTGTAGTGATGTTAGACTGGGTTAACATGGCTGTGTAGTGATGTTAGACTGGGTTAACATGGCTGTGTAATGATGTTAGACTGGGTTATCATGGCTGTGTAATGTTAGACTGGGTTAACATGGCTGTGTAGTGATGTTAGACTGAGTTAAACACGGAAAAGTGTTTGTTGACCCTGTCTCCAGCAGCACCCTGTTCCCTAAATAGTGCGCTACTTTAGACAAGGGCCCTATTCCCTATATAGTGCACTACTTTTGACCAGGGCCCTATTCCCTATATAGTGCACTACATTTGACCAGGGCCCTGTTCCCTATATAGTGCACTACTTTTGATCAGGGCCCTATTCCCTATATAGTGCACTACTTTTGACCAGGGCCCTATTCCCTATATAGTGCACTACTTTTGACCAGGGCCCTATTCCCTATATAGTGCACTACTTTGGACCAGGGCCCTATTCCCTATATAGTGCACTACTTTTGACCAGGGCCCTATTCCCTATATAGTGCACTACTTTGGACCAGGGCCCTATTCCCTATATGGTGCACTATTTTTGACCAGGGCCCTATTCCCTATATAGTGCACTACTTTAGACCAGGGCCCTATTCCCTATATAGTGCACTACTTTAGACCAGGGCCCTATTCCCTATATAGTGCACTACTTTTGACCAGGGCCCTATTCCCTATATAGTGCGCTACTTTTGACCAGGGCCCTATTCCCTATATAGTGCACTACTTTTGACCAGGGCCCTATTCCCTATATAGTGCACTACTTTTGACCAGGGCCCTATTCCCTATATAGTGCACTACTTTTGACCAGGGCCCTATGCCCTATATAGTGCACTACTATTGACCAGGGCCCTATTCCCTATATAGTGCACTACTTTTGACCAGGGCCCTATTCCCTATATGGTGCACTACTTTTGACCAGGGCCCTATTCCCTATATAGTGCACTACTTTAGACCAGGGCCCTATTCCCTATATAGTGCACTACTTTAGACCAGGGCCCTATTCCCTATATAGTGCACTACTTTTGACCAGGGCCCTATTCCCTATATAGTGCGCTACTTTTGACCAGGGCCCTATTCCCTATATAGTGCACTACTTTTGACCAGGGCCCTATTCCCTATATAGTGCACTACTTTTGACCAGGGCCCTATGCCCTATATAGTGCACTACTTTTGACCAGGGCCCTATTCCCTATATAGTGCACTACTTTTGACCAGGGCCCTATTCCCTATATAGTGCACTACTTTTGACCAGGGCCCTATTCCCTATATAGTGCACTACTTTTGACCAGGGCCCTATTCCCTATATAGTGCACTACTTTTGACCAGGGCCCTATTCCCTATATAGTGCACTACTTTTTGACCAGGGCCCTGTTCCCTATATAGTGCACTACTTTTGACCAGGGCCCTGTTCCCTATATAGTGCACTACTTTTGACCAGGGCCCTATTCCCTATATAGTGCACTACTTTTGACCAGGGCCCTGTTCCCTATATAGTGCACTACTTTTGACCAGGGCCCTATTCCCTATATAGTGCACTACTTTTGACTAGGGCCCATACGTAATAGGGTGCCATTTAGCACGTATCCAGCTACTGATACCGTGTTATTAGGGGAGATTAACAATGTCACCCGGACAACTATTTATAGCTCAGTCCGGTTTCCCACGATGCCTTACTCCCCCCACCCCCCCAGCCAATTACATAGCTAGAATATTCACTGTTGAGCGAGAGATAAGCTCTTTTGTGATTGGACAGACAGACGGAAGGATAGAGGGAGGATTGGATGGGATGGAGGTTAGGGAATGAACTGCCAATCACTCTCGTACAGATGTCTATTTCAACATGAGACCTTTTAGACTGGACGATTTATCTCAGTGGTTTTTGACATGTGGTTTTTTTGGGGGACAGAAATAAAGCTCGTCCACAGCTTCTGTTGATGGGTAGGGAGTAACAAAAACTGACATCGTTGAATATCGATGACGGTAATAATGACCGAAAGGTTTTCTCCTGTGACTGTGTTCCTTGTATTGATGAGGGTGATGTGGTACTTTACTGAAAGGTTTCTCCTGTGTTCCTTGTATAGATGAGGGTGATGTGGTACTTTACTGAAAGGTTTCTCCTGTGTTCCTTGTATTGATGAGGGTGATGTGGTACTTTACTGAAAGGTTTCTCCTGTGTTCCTTGTATTGATGAGGGTGATGTGGTACTTTACTGAAAGGTTTCTCCTGTGACTGTGTTCCTTGCAGGCGTTTGTGAGTGCCAAGCACGAGGGAGACAAGGTGATAGTGTTCGAGAGAGGCAACGTGCTGTTTCTGTTGAACTTCCACCCAACCAGGAGCCAGACCAACTACAGGGTGGCTGTGGCCTCGCCTGGGAAGTATCCTTATGGCTGTGTATGAGTGTCCAGTGTGTGGGGGGGTGGGGGGTGTGTGTGTGAAGGGGGGGTGCGGATGGGTGTGTGTAGGGGTGGGTGGATGTGTGGGGGGGTGGGGGTGTGTGTGAAGGGGGGGTGCGGATGGGGTGTGTGTAGGGGTGGGTGGATGTGGGGGGGGGGGGGGGGGGGGGTCTGTGGTTATAAATGCACAAAACATCCTAGGTACCTGGGTTCACACACACACAAACACACACACACAGACACACACACATACGACACATTTACCACACACACCCCGTAGCGTCGGAACACACACACAGTTGCGTTTCCAGTGCCATGTTGGACTGTTTATTTCCATTTACCTGGGGCCTCGTCTCTCCCTTCCGGTGCTCTGATGTGTGAGGAGATGCTCTCTGAAGTCGGGAACACGAATAAATGCGCTGGCTGTCATTATAAAGCACCACCGTAAACATTGTACAGTCAAGTGTGTGTGTGTGTGTGTGTGTGTGTGTGTGTGTGTGGTAAATGTGTCGTGTGTGTGTGTGTGCTCCGACGCTACGGGGTGTGTGTGGTAAATGTGTCGTGTGTGTGTGTGTGTGTGTGGAGGAACCAATTAGAGCAGAAGACAGATGAACGCGCCACTCAGAGGAAGAAGAGGTAAACAACAAGATCCAACCGGTCCAGAGTGCTTTTCCATTACATTCTGTATGCTGTTTCACACACAACATCCTGAAAGGACATTAGCTCTCCTGCTCCACACCTGGACTGGGAGTTGCATGATGTTTATAGTCTTGTTGTCCTGCCCCCTCCATCATGGTCACCTGAGGCTTTTTACTCTCTAACACTCTCTGATTCTGTTTCAAATGGTTTATCTCGGCTGTCCACCCAAGCTGCTCTGAGCTCTGTTCTGTTCTGTCTGTCTCTACTCTAGCTCTGTTCTGTCAGTTCTCTGTCTCTACTCTAGCTCTATTCTGTCCGTCTTTCTCTACTCTAGCTCTGTTCTGTCAGTTCTGTCTGTCTCTACTCTAGCTCTATTCTGTCCGTCTTTCTCTACTCTAGCTCTGTTCTGTCAGTTCTGTCTGTCTCTACTCTAGCTCTATTCTGTCTGTCTTTCTCTACTCTAGCTCTATTCTGTCTGTCTGTCTCTACTCTAGCTCTATTCTGTCTGCTTTCTCTACTCTAGCTCTGTTCTGTCAGTTCTGTCTGTCTCTACTCTAGCTTTATTCTGTCTGTCTTTCTCTACTCTAGCTCTGTTCTGTCAGTTCTGTCTGTCTCTACTCTAGCTCTATTCTGTCTGTCTTTCTCTACTCTAGCTCTGTTCTGTCAGTTCTGTCTGTCTCTACTCTAGCTCTATTCTGTCCGTCTTTCTCTACTCTAGCTCTGTTCTGTCAGTTCTGTCTGTCTCTACTCTAGCTCTATTCTGTCTGTCTTTCTCTACTCTAGCTCTGTTCTGTCAGTTCTGTCTGTCGCTACTCTAGCTCTATTCTGTCCGTCTTTCTCTACTCTAGCTCTATTCTGTCTGTCTGTCTCTACTCTAGCTCTATTCTGTCTGTCTTTCTCTACTCTAGCTCTGTTCTGTCAGTTCTGTCTGTCTCTACTCTAGCTCTATTCTGTCTGTCTGTCTCTACTCTAGCTCTATTCTGTCAGTTCTGTCTGTCTCTACTCTAGCTCTATTCTGTCTTTCTTTCTCTACTCTAGCTCTGTTCTGTCAGTTCTGTCTGTCTCTACTCTAGCTCTGTTCTGTCTGCCTGTCTGTCTCTACTCTAGCTCTGTTCTGTCAGTTCTGTCTGTCTCTACTCTAGCTCTGTTCTGTCAGTTCTGTCTGTCTCTACTCTAGCTCTATTCTGTCTGTCTGTCTCTACTCTAGCTCTATTCTGTCTGTCTTTCTCTACTCTAGCTCTGTTCTGTCAGTTCTGTCTGTCTCTACTCTAGCTCTATTCTGTCTGTCTGTCTCTACTCTAGCTCTATTCTGTCAGTTCTGTCTGTCTCTACTCTAGCTCTATTCTGTCTTTCTTCTCTACTCTAGCTCTGTTCTGTCAGTTCTGTCTGTCTCTACTCTAGCTCTGTTCTGTCTGCCTGTCTGTCTCTACTCTAGCTCTGTTCTGTCAGTTCTGTCTGTCTCTACTCTAGCTCTGTTCTGTCAGTTCTGTCTGTCTCTAGTGTAGCTCTGTTCTGTCAGTTCTGTCTGTCTCTACTCTAGCTCTATTCTGTCTCTTTCTCTACTCTAGCTCTGTTCTGTCTGCCTGTCTGTCTCTACTCTAGCTCTGTTCTGTCTGCCTGTCTGTCTCTACTCTAGCTCTGTTCTGTCCTGCATGTCTGTCTCTACTCTAGCTCTGTTCTGTCTGTCTGTCTCTACTCTAGCTCTATTCTGTCTGTCTTTCTCTACTCTAGCTCTGTTCTGTCTGTCTGTCTGTCTCTACTCTAGTTCTGTCTGTCTCTACTTCTAGCTTCTATTCTGTCTGTATGTCTCTACTCTAGCCTCTGTTCTGTCTGTCTTTCTCTACTCTAGCTCTGTCTATCTGTCTCTACTCTAGCTCTATTCTGTCTCTACTCTAGCTCTATTCTGTCTGTCTGTCTCTACTCTAGCTCTGTTCTGTCTCTACTCTCGTCTGTCTGTCTGTCTGTCGTCTGTCTGTCGGTCTGTCTGTCTTCTGTCTGTCTGTCTGTCTGTCTGTCTGTCTGTCTTGTCTGTCTGTCTGTCTGTCTGTCTGTCTGTCTGTCTGTCTTATGTCTGTCTGTCCTGTCTGTCTGTCTGTCTGTCTGTCTGTCTGTCTGTCTGTCTGTCTGTCTGTCTGTCTCTGTTTCTGTCTGTCTCTGTTCTGTCTGTCTCTGTTCTGTCTGTCTCTGTTCTGTCTGTCTGTCTGTCTGTCTGTCTGTCTGTCTGTCTGTCTGTCTGTCTGTCTGTCTGTCTGTCTGTCTGTCTGTCTGTCTGTCTGTCTGTCTCTGTTCTGTCTGTCTGTCTGTCTGTCTGTCTGTCTGTCTGTCTGTCTGTCTGTCTGTCTGTCTGTCTGTCTGTCTCTGTTCTGTCTGTCTGTCTGTCTCTGTTCTGTCTGTCTGTCTGTCTGTCTCTGTTCTGTCTGTCTCTGTTCTGTCTGTCTCTGTTCTGTCTGTCTCTGTTCTGTCTGTCTCTGTTCTGTCTGTCTCTGTTCTGTCTGTCTCTACTCTAGCTCTGTTCTGTCTGTCTCACTACACCCTCTGGACAGGACACTTTCTCCTGTTTTTGTAGTGAGGCACATTGATGGACTGGACACCCCCTGGACAGGACACAAGCCTATTGCAGGGTCTAGTCAGATATTCTGCAGCGAGTCTTAGGCCTTTGAGTGTCCAGGACAACATCCATGTTTAATCCTTCCCAGGCCACAAACAAAACAAACAGAGAAGAAGAAGACGTAACAAAGTCTTGTTAGTATTAATGGCCCCAGTGTGTACGTGCCTGGTCGTCCCTAGATAGAAGAAGTGAGTCAGAGAGTAACCTCGGGATCCTCTCCTTTTGGTTAAGGAACTGTTTTCTCACTCCTCTTCTGTCTTGGCTTCTGAGACTTGTATTTTCTTTTCAACACGGGAGGATCAAGGGGGAAAGGAAAGTTTCCTCCAAAGTCAAAGCAGCAAACCACCATAAGAAGAGGGGGAATGAAACACGGCCTATTAATATTCAGTCTACATCAGCTTTTCCACAGGCACTCCAACCATCACTGTTTTTCTTTTCTCTTGCTCTCTCTTTATCTCTCTATCTACCCATCTCTCTCTCTTTATCTCTCGCTCTTACTCTCTCTTTCTTTATCACTGTCTCTCTCTCGGTCTCTCTTTCTCTCTCTCTCTGTCTCTCTTTCTCGCTCTCTCTGTCTCTTTTCTCTCTCTCTCTCTCGGTCTCTCTTTCTCTCTCTCTCTCTCTCTCGCTCTCTCTCTCTCTCTTTCTCTCTCTCTCGCTCTCTCTCTCTTCTCTATCTCTCTCTCTCGCTATAGTTCTCTCTCTCTTGCTCTCTCTCTCACCATAGCTCCCTCTTCTCTCTCTCTCTCTCTCCCTCACTATAGCTCCCTCTTCTCTCTCTCTCTCGCTATAGCTCCCTCTTTTCTCTGTCTCTCTCTGTCTCTCTCTCTCTCTCTCTCTGTGTATCTCTCGCGCTCTCTCTCTCTCTCTCTCTCTGCTGTGTCTGGTGGGTTCTCTAGGCGCTTTGTTTTATCCAGCAGGTTTCTGAAACCCTAGTGGGGTCCCGTGGTGGGAGAAGAGCTATACCTATCAGAGTAGATATGTCTTTGATATGGGTGTACTTCCCAAATGGAACCCTATTCCCTATAAATGGAACCCTATTCCCTATAAATGGAACCCTATTCCCTATAAATGGAACCCTATTCTCTATAAATGGAACCCTATTCCCTATAAATGGAACCCTTTTCTCTATAAATGGAACCCTATTCTCTATAAATGGAACCCTATTCCCTATAAATGGAACCCTATTCCCTATAAATGGAACCCTATTCCCTATAAATGGAACCCTATTCCCTATAAATGGAACCCTATTCCCTATAAATGGAACCCTATTCCCTATAAATGGAACCCTATTCTCTATAAATGGAACCCTATTCCCTATAAATGGAACCCTTTTCTCTATAAATGGAACCCTATTCTCTATAAATGGAACTCTATTCTCTATAAATGGAACCCTAGTCTCTATAAATGGAAACCTATTCCCTGTAAATGGCACCCTATTCCCTATATAGTGCACTTTTTGTTATCATTGACCTATGTGTCCCGGTCAAAAGTAGTGCACTATATAGATAATAGGGTGCCATTTATAGGGAATAAGGTGGCATTTGGGACACAGCGCTCTTTCTCAACATACAGACAGCTCCTCTCATTATGTCAGATCGTCATTCTATCGGCTCAGTCAGAACTAAGCGTTACCTGAATGGGGAGGGGGAATTACAGCTTTATTACTTTATGAGTATGGACACTTCCTTCCCCTTGTGGAAGTGTAGTTTTAGTACGTACACTTCTGTTCATGTGTGTACTTGTGGGTCGAGAGGAAGTGCTATTCTATAAGCAACGAGGCCCGAGGCGGTGTGGTATGTGGCCAATATACCACGGCTAAGGGATGTTCTTATGCACGACTCAACCTTAGCCATGATATATTGGCCACATATCACAACCCCCTTGAGGTGGCTTATTGCTATCATAAACTGGTTACCGACTGAATTATAGCAGTAAAAATAAATATTTTGTCATACCCGTGGTATACGCTCTGATATACCACGGCTGTCAGGCAATCGGGGCGGCAGGGTAGCCTAGTGGTTAGAGCGTTGGACTAGTAACCGGAAGGTTGTAAGTTCAAACCCCCGAGCTGACAAGGTCGCTGTCGTTCTGCCCCTGAACAGGCAGTTAACCCACTGTTTCCTAGGCCGTCATTGAAAATAAACATTTGTTCTTAACTGACTTGCCTAGTTAAATAAAGGTAAAAATAAAAGATTAAAAAATCAGCATTCAGGGTTCGAACCACCCAGTTTATAATATGGTATAACAAAGAAATCACTTCACAAAGGATTCTCATTTGTTGGACCCTGGGACTTGATTACTGAGATGTGAACATATTTTTCTAAGAGCCTATCAGTCCACTCTCAGTGGGCTGCTATAACACTCCTTGTCTCAAATAACCTACAGTATAGGCCTTGGTCAATAGTAGTGTACTATAAAGGGAATAGGCTGCCATTTGGAAGGCATGCCAATTGCAATCATGCTCATGGACAGATTGTTTTCAAGTCATCAATGGGCCTAATTACTGAGCTATTCTCCTGGACTGACTGGCAACTGCTCTGGCCCTCTACAGATTGACACTGATTCAGCTAGTCCCTAATCACCCACCCCCCTTGGCCGAAACCTGGCCATGTTTGCAGTTCTGAAGAGTCTGGGTAGGTATGAGCAGTGCAGTGGTGAAGCGTCCACCATATTGCTTTCACCTTGCAGATCTGTGACCTGCAGAAACAATGGGTTAGGGCCAAGCGGGAGGGGTAGGGAGCGAAGGGGGGTGGGTAGGAAGTGATGGGGGTGGGTAGGAATCGATGGGGGTGGGTAGGTAGGGGTAATGAGCGATGGGGGTGGGTAGGTAGGGGTAATGAGTGATGGGGGTGGGTAGGAAGAGATGGGGGTGGGTAGGAAGTGATGGGGGTGGGTAGGTAGGGGTAATGAGCGATGGGGGTGGGTAGGTAGGGGTAATGAGTGATGGGGGTGGGTAGGTAGGGGTAATGAGCGATGGGGGTGGGTAGGTAGGGGTAATGAGCGATGGGGGTGGGGTAGATAGGGGTAATGAGTGATGGAGGTGGGTAGGAAGTGATGGGGGTGGGTAGGAAATGATGGGGGTGGGTAGGTAGGGGTAATGAGTGATGGGGGTGGGTAGGTAGGGGTAATGAGCGATGGGGGTGGGTAGGTAGGGGTAATGAGCGATGGGGGTGGGTAGATAGGGGTAATGAGTGATGGGGGTGGGTAGGAAGTGATGGGGGTGGGTAGGAAGTGATGGGGGTGGGTAGGTAGGGGTAATGAGCGATGGGGGTGGGTAGGAAGTGATGGGAGTGGGTAGGGGGTGATGGGGATGGGTAGGGAGTGATGGGGGTGGGTTTGAGGTGATGGGGTGGGTAGGGGGTGATGGGGGTGTGTAGGAAGCAATGGGGGTGGGTAGGGGCGATGGGGGTGGGTAGGAGGTGATGGGGGTGGGTAGGGAGCGATGGGGGTGGGTATGGAGCGATGGGGGTGGGTAGGAAGCGATGGGGATTGGTAGGGAGCGATGGGGTGGTATAGGGAGCAATGGGGGTTGGTAGGGAGCAATGGGGTCGGCTCAATGCTTCAGAATTGACCGTTTTCCTAAATCTTCCCCCTATTTACAAAGCCTGTATTGATTACAATACTTCACAGCCGTACTGCAGGCTGTTATAGCAGCCATCTGTAGACAATAACACAAACTTCATTCACAGCTGGAACTGCAGGCTGATATAGCAGCCATCTGTAGACAATAACACAAACCTCATTCACAGCTGAACTGCAGGCTGATATAGCAGCCATCTGTAGACAATAACACAAACCTCATTCACAGCTGAACTGCAGGCTGATATAACAGCCATCTGTAGACAATAACACAAACCTCATTGTTGAATGCCTCCTGGAGCTCCACTTACCCCAGACAATGTTGGCCAGGGAACATCAAATTAACTGTCCTCCATTTACAATTCAGCATACGAACACACACACACACACACACAGAAGAGGCATAAGGTTATTTAATGTCTTTGGTTGCTGGATTGCAGCCAGATGGTTTGAAATCAGCTTTTAAATGAGCCTTGAATGAATTGCGATGTGTGGATAACAATGTTCATTATCTAGTCAGTCATTATCTAACTAATCATATACTCCACTGTGGTATCAACTGAATTGAAATCACTAGGATAGGTAATATTCCTGTTGGAGTCTTTGAGTCGGTTGATTCTCATCTTTACGTTATGATTCTCTCTCTCTGATTCCTGAGAGATTTTATTACTGTGTTTTTATTTCGTTTCATTTTTTAGAACCATCCTTAAATATCAAACCACAACAAAGGTTGTCAGGATTCTCTAATGTAAGGAGGAA